>NC_139519.1:19418952-19811452 GCF_947247035.1 Vipera ursinii | reverse complement strand
AACTCCATGCCAGTTTCCATGAAAACGTGAATTCAAATCTACTTGCTCTAATTGGAAAAGTGTTCCGCCTGGAATTTATGTCCAAAAATGCTCTGGCTGCTATGTTTCAGAGAATAAATTAATCTGTTAAGGACAGTACGTGAGAAGAAAGAGAGAAACGTTTTCGTGCAAAGTTCTCTAACTGCATTTGTAAAATGTATTGGCTTTGCTTAACGTCAGTTAAAAGATTTTAGGATGGAAATAATCGGGGGTGGTAGACGTGGTCAACTAGCGAAAAATAAATAAAAAGAGCAGCTGAACTATGCATTGTCGTTCCGTTTAGCAATGGAAAGAGTGTTTGGTGTGTTCAGGGGTTTGTTGGAACTCTGCCCTTCCACTTGACTATCATCTTAGGACATGACTTGGGATGATCAATATATGATCCTCAAACTAAGTGTGTATGGAACCCATGCATAAATCATATAATGGATGAAAGAGCTTTTTAAGTATCAGCATTTGTTACATGAAAGCAATGAAATTTGGGAAACCTGGCCTTTTATGTAGCATTCACATAAGAATTGCTGTATTAACTTCAACCCATTACTGAGTTCCCTCCTACATCTGACCTTGAATTAGCACAAAACCAAGTAGCTGTCCCCACTGCTTTTATTATCTTTGTTTTGAGTTGCCCCCCCCCCAAATGTTGACTTGTTCAACAACCCATGACCCAAAAAACCCATTATTTGGCTAAGTACATGAAGCCCATTGCTGATTAAACCCATATTTGATTAGCTTCCTCTTAGCTGATATCATGTTCCTTCAGTCCATTCAAACTGACTATGAAGGCTATTTAATTCATTACTTCGTGGTTCACTGGTTATACACACACGATGCATATTTAATTTTTTTTAAAAATTACAACTAAAACAAGAGATGGAAACATTCCGGTAGATTATGATACATAAATGCATATGTTTAGAATTCACACATCTGCCCATTTGGCAGAAGTAAGCTAACAAAAGGGACAATTCCTGCCACACGTTTTCAAGTTTCAAATGACACACAGTCTAAAAGAGAGACCTCCGTTCCAGAGATGGACAATCATCTTGGTATCTGGAGGCACTCCTGTGTGTGAGAACCTCTACAAACCGGCGCATTCTATGTTCTTGACAATGCATATTTGAAACTCAAAATAGCTGTATGTCGTTGAAGATTCCCAGTCATCCAGGTAAAGTTGTCTGAAAGTTGAGTTCTTTGGATGAGCAGCAAAAACATCTCAAACCATCAAAGAGTTCCCATGACTCGACTTTCGGTCCAAATTATAAGACAGGTGGGGGCTCTTTGGTTGCTGTCTGTGGCTTTTTTTTTTTGCAGTTGTGGTTTCTTCCCCCCCCCTCCTGTTCCCCTGATTCTGAAACCCAAGGATGCTCTTCTAGTTATCTATGGAGATCCTCAGTCATCCAGGTCACGGTTGTCCTAAAGGTGCTTTTCCAAAAGGCAACTGGACTTTGTTTTTCTTTGGACGATGCTCTTCTAGGTATCTGCAGCTGGAATATCAGCATCCGATGCACCCTTGCTAAGAAATTCACAGGGATTTAGGACAGGACATTTTTCTTTTCTCAAGCTCTTCTGGGAAGGTGGTTGCCACAGACAGAAGCCACGGAGGCCTCCCTGCCAAAGAGCTGTTGACTCCAGGGACTGCTAAGGTTTTCCATCCTTAACCTGCACAATGACTTTAAGTTCTGTGACGGATGTAAGTGTGTCCTGTGCCTGCCGTTGGTGGCTTCTTAGCCGTCCCACCTGTTGAATGCCATCAAGAACGTGCCATTTTGTTTTGTTTCCTCCCCCCCAAGAAACAGGATCTGCACTTGATCTGGCACACTAAGGTATGAGCAGAACACCTTCTGCTCCTGCGGCCCTTAAATTTAAAGAGCATGGTCCCTGACTCCAGCCAGCGACGGTATCAAGCTACTCGGAAAAATATAGCCATTTTTTTTATTAAAAAAAATGTTCTTCCAGGGCCTGTGAAAACTCTGCCTTCTAGACGGAGACATAGTGTTAGAGCTAGGCTGTTCTGCCAAAAGGGATCTCCTTTCTTTATTCCCAGCATCTTCGACTAACCCTAGGGTAAAATGAGCCTCCACAGCCACGACTCATTGCTTCCTTAATTGTTTTTTTTTCCTTTTTTTAGAAACAATTTGCAGAGTACATAATCATCACTAAGGCTTGGTTGTAAACTCTTGGTGGTCTGCCACATCTTTTCTCTGACCGCCATTAGACTTTAACAGGTGTCTCAGTCACTGCCAGCAATTCAGCAAGGAAAGCTTCCCCCAGCCACAAAAGTGCAAATGATGCAGAAAGAGCTGTCTGAGTTTTGTTGTTTTCTTACAGACCAACTAGGTAATACTATCAGTGCACCCAGCTTCCTTTGTGCCAAGGCAGGACTAGAACTCACAGTCTCCTGGTGAATGGCCCAAAGTCACCCGGCTGTTTTTGTGCCTGAGGAGGGACTAGAACTCACTGTCTCCTGGTGATTGGCCCAAAGTCCTCCCACTGCTTTTGTGCTTGAGGGACTAGAACTCACAGTCTCCTGGTGAATGGCCCAAAGTCTGTTTTTGTGCCTGAGGGACTAGAACTCACAGTCTCCTGGTGATTGGCCCAAAGTCATCCCGCTGCTTTTGTCCTTAAGGAGGAACTACAACTCACAGACCCCCAGTTTCTAGCCTGTTGCCTTAACCATTGCACAAAACAATGTTGGAAGAAAACGACATGGGCTATGCAACCTAGTTTTCCCCCTGTGATACTGATTCAGGAATGAGAAAAATAGCTTTTCTGCAGTCAGTGTCGACAGGCTACCACCTCATCCCACATAACAGGCAGAAAAATAAACTATGCACACCCTGGTCAATGTTTTTTTTTTCCCCTCCTGCTGAAAGATAGAGATCAGGGATGTCCAACTTTGCCCATTTTACAATTTGTGGACTTCAACTCTCAGAATTCCTCAGCTAGCATGGCTGGCTGAGGAATTCTGGGAGTTGAAGTCCACAAGTCATAAAAGGGCCATGGTTGGGGACCTCCAATATAGATCCTTCCAAAAGTATTCTGCCTTTTTTGGAGATGCTCAGAAGCTGTGCTTATTCTCTTAAAATTGCTGTCCAGGTGCTACAATCCAACAGGAAACTTCAGAATTTCGATAGTCTTGTTGCCGAGGATTCTCTTTGATCTGTGAGCTGCCTGAGATTGGGCAATCCTTCAAAGCAGAAGACCTTCCTCTGGAAAATAGGACGTATGGCCACCCAGAGCAAGATTCTTCTTAGCTTCCTCTTCTATGGTCTGTGTAATGTTAAACAGCTGCTTTCATGTGGCTTTGTAGTGCCTACTGGCAGAGCGAATATCAATTATGAAGCGTTCTGGTATGGAAAACACGCTTCAAAAATGAGTGTTGTTATTCTGAAGCTCAACCGTTGAAAGAAAACTTAGGAGAAATTTCCAGGCCCAAAGAGAGAGACAGGCCAGTGTAACCTTAACGGGTTTGCCCTAACACTTGCTTTCAACAGGGAAAATTTCAGATATTCTACCAAAGTTGATTGTATTTATAAACTAGGATAACCACTTTTGAGAACCAGTTTGGTCTTGTGATCAAGGTGCTGGACTAGGTACAGGGCACTTGAAATCGGCCTTAGGCACAAAAGTCAGGGGTGACTTTGAGCCAGTCAGTCCCTCTCAGCCCTAGGGAGAAGGCAATGCAAACTAGTTCCAAAAATGATGCTTAGAAAACCAAATAGTATAGTTTCTGGGAATTATTCTAACTCAAAGACAGAACAATTTTCCTTTCCTTCCCTTCCCTTCCCTTCCAAACTTTCTTTCTATCTATCTATCTTTCTTTCTTTCTCTTTCTTTCTTTCTTTCTTTCTTTCTTTCTTTCTTTCTTTCATCATCTATCAATCCATCATCTATCTATCATCATTTATCATCCATCCATTATTTATCATCTATCATCTATCAACCATCTATTATCTATCATCTATTATCTAGCTAGCTAGTTAGCTATCAATCATCTATCATTTATCACTTATCTAGTCCCTACCCATCATTCATCATCTATCCATTATCTATCTATTATCTAGTTAGCTAGCTAGCTAGCTATCAAGCACCTACCATTTCATTTATGATCTATCATTTATCATCTATCTATCAATCCATCATCTATTATCTATCTAATTTATATGAAGAACATGAAGAACAGTTGGCTTGCTTCTTCAATGTTCAAAAAAAACACAACCCAGCCACTATGTAGATGTTGAAGATGCAAAGTTGTACATCTCTGTAACCAGTGTGACTGATTAGCTCTAATTACATATATACCTGAGATAAAGCTTTTCCAGCTCTATTTATTGTCTATTCTCTGGAGATACTACCAATTGCCTCTCTCGCTTTGTGCATGCAAAATGCGTGCCATATCACTGTGCAAAAAGCCACATGTGTACTTATGCAGAATATTTCAGGGGTTTGTCATCAAGCAAGCACTACGTTTGCAGTGCAGAAGTGCCAAGTGGATTATTCCCACTTGTTTATCGTGTGGTCCAGGCACATGCCAAGGATATGAGTGTAGTTAGGAAATTGTGCAGAATCTCAATATTTAGGTGGAACTGAGTCAGTAGAATTTTTTTTCATTGCTGTTATTGCCACTGACATCTAACAAGGACGCTATTTTTAATTTGATTACAAGTCTGGGTCAAAGAAGATAATGCACGCAATGGGGGAAGAGGAGGGCACGTTCCGAGAAAGCTGATATGGCTTTTCATTGTTGCCTTTTTTAAAAGAGCTGTCAGTTGATGGGATGTGATCTAAATGAGTATAAGGGTAATTGAAGAAAGTTGGAAAGATATCTGGGCTCAGCGCTGAATCAAATTCTTTGAACAAAAGGTCACAGATTTTAAACCTGGGTCTCTAATTAAAACCAGCAGTGACTGCAAAGACTTCCACCGAGGATTTTCATGCTATTGCTGGTCAAATGGGGTTCTTTATCAAGTATCATGGTTTACTCCAGAGCAAACCAGGTTTTCTCAATGTGAAGTTGATTTTTTTTTTGCTGGCAAAAGAGCAGGAGAAAGGAATACAAGAACATGTCAGATGGGACACCAAACAAAGGTGGCTACTCAACTGGCTTCAAACAGAAACTTCTTTCTAGCTCCCCTTTCCATCTCCCTCCATTTTATTTGTAGCATAAGGAAGAGGTGAGAAGTTGTTAGGGCATTTACAGTCAGACAAGGAGATCAGGAGGTGGGGAGAAAAAAAGATTAACTTCCTTTTAAGTGGAAAAAAAAATAGCTTTGTGACTTGGCTCCCTTCTGCTAGACTGGATAGAAGGATGGTCCAAGGAGATAAAATAGCCACTTGGTTGACTGTGGAGACACCTACCCTTTCTCTGAAGAAGTGTTTCGGTTCTTTATCTCAGGATTTCTTCACAGAGTAGCTAAACCACAATCTGGCCAGCCCCATTTCAGCAAACTGTGTGGCATGAAACTGGGGTTGGTTTATAGCTCAGTGTATTGTGCAAACCTAGAAAACGGTCTTAATATGGATAAGTCATGGAAATGCAGCATTTAATAGAATAAGAGAATAACAGAATAATAGAGTTGGAAAGGGACCTTGGAGATCTTTGAGTCCAACACCCTGCTCGAACAGAAGACCAGATGAATCATTGACCAGTCTCTTTTTTGAAAGCCTCCAGTGATGGAGCACTTCTGAAGGAGAGTTGTTCCATTGGTTTGTTGCTCTCACTATTAGGAAATTTCTCCTTAGTTCTAGGTTGCTTCTCTCCTTGGTTAGTTTCCATCCCTTGTTTCGTATCTTGCCTTCTGGTGCCTTGGAAAATAGTTTGACCCCCTCGGCTTTGTAAAAAGGTAAATGTAAAGGTTCCCCCACACGTGCGTGCTAGTCGTTTCCGACTCTAGGGGCCGGTGCTCATCTCCGTTTCAAAGCCGAAGAGCCAGCGCTTGTCCGAGGACATCTCTATGGTCATGTGGCCGGCATGACTAGACGCCAAAGGCGCACGGAACGCTGTTACCTTCCCACCGGAGTGGTCCCTATTTTTCTACTTGCATTTTTACGTGCTTTCGAACTGCTAGGTTGGCAGAAGCTGGGACGAGTAACAGGCGCTCACTCTGCTACGCGGCACTCTGCACTCTGCACTCTGCTTTGTAGGAGCCCCTCAAATATTGGAACACGGCTATCATGTCTCCCCTAGTCCTTCTTTTAATTAGACTAGACATTTGGGAAGCTAATTTGCTGTTTTTGGCAATCAAACTAAGCAAATTAAATGTATGTTTGGGTTGTGACTGCACAGACTGTACGTTTCCCTCTCCGCCTCTCACCTGCTTAATTTTTCTTCCCCTGAAATTCTTTTAATTCATAATAAAATTAACAGAAATCTAATGTGACAGAAAGCGTCGACCTCTAGAATCAGGTTTGTTTTCCAGAAAGCTTCCATGTGATTTCACAGGCATTCACAGAAAATGATGGGAAGGTAGTAATCCACCTGCCTTTTTTTCATTTTGTTTTTAAGCAACTCAACTGGGTAATGGAAAAAGCATTCGGGGCAAGCAAAAACATGACTTGGGAAGTAGCTTTATGAGTTTGTCCTTTAATAATTGAGCTTTTTTCTTCTTTTTCTATTTTTGCTTTTATGACTGATCATGTTCATTGTTTTAATGAGAACCACAATTATTCTCCAAATTGGTACCCAAAGAGTCTTTATTTGGGTACAGATGCTAAATTTAGCTGTTTGTGTGAATCGCCATCTGGTTTGGATCTATATTTTTCTTTCCCCAAATACATCAGGGATTCGTGTTCTCTCTCTCTCTCCCTCCCTCTCTCTCTCTCCTTCTCTCTCTCCCTCCCTCACTCCCTCCCTCTCTCTCTTTCTCTCTCCTTCCCTCTCTCTCTCTCCTTCTCTCTCTCCCTCCCTCGCTCCTTCCCTCTCTCTCTCCCTCCCTCTCTCTCTCCTTCCTTCTCTCCTTCTCTTTCTCTCTCTAACAATTCATGTGGTTTAGGAACTTGCTGCCATCAACCAAGAATTATTAGAATGCAATGTTGCCTTCTAATAACATTGCAAGCAGGCCTTGTACAAGCCTAGACTTGACTCAGTGAGAACATCTTTGAATTCTCTAGAAGCCTATGGCTCAACCTCCAAGTCCATTGTGCATGCCCATGGCTGTTGAGTACAGAAAAAGACAACAACTTACAGACAATCCTCAATTTATGACTACAATTTATGCTGCTAAACAAGGCAGCTGTTAAGGGAGGTTTTTTTCCCCCATTTTATGACTTTTTTGCCACAGCTGTTACGCAAATCACGGCAGTTGTCAAATAAGTCATGAGATCGTTAAGCAAATTGGCCTTCCCCACATTGTCCCTGTTTGCTAGAAGCCAGCTGGGATGATCACAAATAGCGATCACATGACCCCCAGTCAGAAATGCATGCTAGTTGCTAAGTGCCTGGATTTTGATCACATGACTCCGGGGATGCTGCAATGGTTGTAAGTGTGAAAAACCATCCTAAGTCGCTTTTTTCAAGGCCGTTGTAACTTCAAATGGTCATTTAATGAATGGCTGCAAGTCAAGGACGACCTGTATCTTTCTGGCCAGTCAGGTGGCATTCATGATGGCACCAGTCTGGTGGGACCACCAGAGCACAGTGGTGGTGCAGTGGTTAGAAGGCAGAATTGCAGGCTAACTCACAGCTCACTGCAGGAGTTCGATTCTGATTCCATCCTTCCGAGGTTGATAAAATGAGGACCCAGATTGTTGGGGAGCAAGATGCTGACTCTGTAAACCACTTAGAGAGGGGCTGTAAAGCAGAATGAAGTGGTATAGAAGTCTAAGTGCTAGCGGTCCTTCTTTCCTTCTTCATGCTGCGCAGTGGTTAGAATGCAGTACTGCAGGCTAACTCACTTCTCACTGCCAGCAGTTCAATTCTCGCCAGCTCAAAGTTGACTCAGCCTTCCATCCTTCCGAGGTCAGTAAAATGAAGACCCAGATTGTTGGGGGCAAATATGCTGGCTCTATAAACTGCTTAGAGAGGGCTGTAAGGCACTGTGAAGCAGTATATAAGTCTACGTGCTATAGCTATTGTTATCCAAGAATCAATCGGTTGCTACTAACCAGTATAAAGTTCCTACTTTTGCTGCTTTTCTTCAGTTTGGGTATTGTCAATCAGGGAAGTGCATTGTCTTTCTCAGTATTCAGACTACAACATTGTCTGCTTATGACCTAACAGAATATTTCCATCCTTTATGGGGATTCAGGACAGGAATGCATTGGTGATAGATAGATAGATAGATAGATAGATAGATAGATAGATAGATAGATAGATAGATAGATAGATAGATACACACACACACGTGTGTGTGTGTGTGCGCGCATGTATAATTACAATCCATTTTCAGCAAATAAAGGAATACTAGTTAATCTAAAAGAAGAAAAGCAATTAAATTGCTTAGTTCATCTACCAGATGGGCAAAGGGTAAAGGGTGAACCATTAGCAGAGGAAATATTTTTTCTAATTGACCTTAAACCTCACTCGTGCAGCTTGATTTTAAAAAACGATGACGTATCCAAGGCACCAAAGAATCGCAAAGCAAACGGTGCCAGGGAATAAAGTGGCTACTTGCTCTTTCTCCATATTTTTATCTGTTGTGTAACCGATTGCATTTTTCTCTCATGAGTTAGTGCCAAACCAAGCTGGAATTCTGACTCACTGATAAGATGTTAACATCAGCCTTATGCATAGCTGAAGTGTCTGACCTATGAAGTCATCTCCCTTCCATCGTCTTGACCCAAACAGAAGGTTCAGTGATGTAAACCCTTGAGAGCTCACACAAATATCCTGGACAAAAATGTGTTCCATTCACAAGTACATCATGTCATGTGACTCCCACACACTGTGCCTGATTCAGTGCTTTTTATAGAGCTCTCCATAAGAAGCTTTGTTGCGATTCTCACAAATAAGCTGTCCGAAGTCCGTTGCTGATTTGATTTGGTAGATCGGTTCTCTGGAGGCCTACAAAACCCAGGATTTGCACATTCTAACCAAGGATTATTAGGTGCTCTGCAGTACAAGTATAAAACCTGTAGTGGCTGGAATTAGCATGAGTTAATCCAATTTACTGATAAGAAGGGCCACTTTCTGTAACAGCCTGTGTGTGCATGATTAAGATTGTCAAGTTGCTCGACTATCAGCAAGAATGAGGCAAAACTGAACTCAAACTCTCTGGAAACAAGATTATATTTCCTAATCAAAAGCGTTGTTAAAACAAAACAAAATATGAACAGGTCAACACAGGTATTATAACCCATCAGTGTGAGATTTGCTTCACTCGTGGCGCACTTGAATCCAATTTCCTAAGATTATTTATTTGGATTGTTTGTTAATGATTGTTCTCTTGATCACTTCTGCTTGGACTTGGTGCTGTATAATAGGTTTCCAAGCTGCAATACAAGCAGCTTTATTTGTGGGATGTTAGGGCCATGGCAGGGATTGTGTGTGTGCTGCCAACATAGCCTGGGAAATGAAGCTGGGGAGTTTTTTCTCAGGGTAGTGAAACTGATTTAAGGATTATAGCATTAATTAAATGAGATTTCATCATGCTTGCCTTATGAAATTAATTAGAGAATAGGCAAATGGCCAAGACGTTAACCAGAGATATACATTTCTCCTCTGTTTTGTTTTGCAGTCTTGGTGGTTATGAAAGGATAGATTGGTTCTCAATCCAAAGAACCACTTAAACTTTTTGGTGTTGGCAGCAAATTGTGCTGAAAACAAGTACTGAGGCCACCAGAATTAGCAAGAAAAACGCACAGCTTTTATTGCTTCCTGCTTTTCCCACAATTAGGAGTTGTTTGTCACGAGATCAAGTTCTCCACCGAGCAGATACTCTACTGCAGTGATTCTCAACCTTGGCCCCTTGAAGATATGTGACTTCAACTCCCAGAATTCCCCAGCTGGCTGTGGAATTCTGGGAGTTGAAGTCCACATATCTTCAAATGGCCAAGGCTGAGAAAATCTGCTCTACTCTGTGGCTTGTCACATGACCTCTAAGCACTGCAATGTGTCACGCACAGTGCAAAAGAAATTCCAGTGTAAACGTTTTTGAAGGAAATAATAATGTCACAGTTCTATTTCTTGGAAATACCACTTGGTTTATTCTGTGTCTTTGGTGTGTTTTTCAGAATCACGTCCTCACCTTAATGTCTGTAGCTGCTCAAATCTACAAACACCCTAGCCTGAAGAATTCAATCAACCTGGTGGTGGTGAAGGTCTTGGTGGTGGACAATGAAAAGGATGGACCAGAAGTATCTGACAATGGTGGTCTGCTGCTGAGGAACTTCTGTAATTGGCAACAGTTCTTCAACCCTCCAAGTGACCGTCATCCAGAACACTATGACACTGCAATCCTGCTGACAAGACAGGTATTTAGATGCAGGTTGGCTGAGAGACATCTTGAAGTTGATCTGGTAGAAGAGTGGAGAACCCTTCCTTTAAAACTCAACATTCATATCATTTCCATCTTACCTTTCTCAATCACAGGATTTCTGTGGACATCAAACATGTAGAACCCTTGGAGTGGCTGAGACTGGCACCATGTGTGATCCGAACAAAAGCTGTTCTGTGATAGAAGACGAGGGTCTGCAAGCAGCTTACACCTTGGCCCATGAACTAGGTAGCTGCCATGCCTATCTTGATGCGTGGTCCATCACTGTATCAGAATCAACATCTGCCTTGTAGAAAAGCTACCCTTACATATTGTAGGTTGCATTCTCAAGTTTGGCCCATAAAGGAAGGATGATAGGTGGGGTTGTTGATACTACTCTGAGCTAGGTGGTTTTCTTGCAGACATTTCATTACTCAACTGGGTAACATCAATGCATTGAAAGAAGCTCAGAGAGCACCAAGGACTCTCCAGTTCAGCCCTTAGCTACAAATGTTCTCTTCTGAAAGATGATAGATTAAATAGCTTTCTATGATGACATGTGGAGAACCTGGAGGCACCACAATGACATAATATTCCCAAATAGCGTAAAACTGTGTCTATGCATATTTTTTTTAAAAAAAAATCAAACATGGTTGCAAAGTTATAGTTATCTATATTCCAAGGAGAATATTCTGTATGTGTTGTAGCTCCAACATCACGATTTACAATTTTCTGGGAAAACAGTTTGGTGCCCGAAAGATATGAGTACATGTTTCAGGTGTCCATTCTTGCTTGGAAGTTCTAGTTTTGACAAGTATATTATTATATTTCAATCCTAAATCAGAAAAAGATATCGAGACCCTAGAAATTGTGCAGAGAAGAGCAAACAAAGATAATAAGGGTCTTGAAGCTAAACTGTATGATGAACGACTAGGGGAACTGCATATGTCCAGTCTAATGAAGAGAAGGGCTAAGGGGAGTGGTGGGATTCAAATATGTGAACAACTGGTTCTCTGTGTGGATGCCACTTCCGGAAGTCCATTCTGGGCCTGGGCAACAAAAAAATAGCTACCAGTTCAGCAGAACTGGTGCAAACTGGCTGAATCCCACCACTCCATCGATCCATCCATCCATCGATCCATCGATCCATCCATCGATCCATCCATCAATCCATCCATCGATCCATCTGGGCCTGGGCAACAAAAACTTAGTTACCGGTTCTGCCGAAGTGGTGCGAACCGGCTGAATCCCACCACTGGCTAAGGGTGATATGAGAGCAGTCTTCTAGTACTTGGAGGGCCATCACAGAGAAGAGGGAGTCAACTTATTATCCAGAACACTTGTGGGCAGGACAAGAAATAATGGATGGGAGAGCATTAAAGAGAGATCCCAGCAAGAACTAAGGAGAAATTTCCTAACAGTGAGAAAATTATTCAGTGGAATGGTGTGCCTCCGGGCGCTCCTTCTCTTTCAAGAAGATATTGGACAGGCATTTGTTTGGAATGGTATAGGGCAGACATGTCAAACACAAGGCCCGGGGGCCGGATCTGGCCCGTGAAGTGGTTACATGCGGCCCGCGAAGCCATCCTGGAAACAGTGAGGGAACAGCCCCCACTGCCTTGGCCCTGGCCCAGAGACCCCCCTTCTACCAGAGACCCCCAGATCTGTCCCACTCCTGCCCAAGCCCCCATAGGCACCCTTGATGCGAACGATGTAGAGCTGGCCACGCCCACCCAGTAGGCCATGCCCACTCTAGCCACGCCCACCAAGTAGGCCACGCCCACCCTGGCCATACCCACCTGGCCCCCTGAGGGCAACCGCAATGCTGATACGGCCCTCAATGAAATTGAGTTTGACACCCCTGGTATAGGGTCTCCTGCTGGAGCAAGGAGTTGGACTAGAAGGACCTCCAAGGCCCTTTCCCACCCAGTTGTTCTATGCTCTAACCACCCATTTCTCTTTTTTTACAGGACATGTGCTCAGCATGCCTCATGATGACTCCAAGAGCTGTGAAAGGCTCTTTGGGGCATTAGGAAAACATCACATGATGGCTCCATTGTTTATTCATTTAAACAAGACTCTGCCTTGGTCCCCCTGCAGTGCCATGTATATCACAGAATTCCTGGATGGAGGACACGGTACGTATCCTCATTTGTGTAATCATGCTGAGCGATGGCCTGCTTGTCCATGTTCGGGCGATCAGTTTCAATCCTTGCAAACAGGATCGGGTTCATGTTTCAAAGCGCCCTTTTTGGAACCAAATCCTATGCATGCCAAGCTGGACTGTGTTGTTGTTGTTGTTGTTGTTGTTGTTGTTGTTGTAAGTCAGTTTTGTATGAGCAAAGGAGCACAGCGCTTTAAGCCGCCAATAAATTAAATATTGTTTTTTTGGAGAAACGGAGCTTTGGTCAAAAATTTAGTCATCTGTTACCTTCATTTTAAAGAACGTTTCACAGATTTCGCTGTATCTAATGCAAATTGATGCCAACTGTCTCTTAATTTAATAGTATTTTCTCTGTTGCAAAGTTTCCCAAAAGTCCGTTTTTAAAACATTCTAAGCTTCGATACAATTTACTTCTCAAAACACGGGTACCGAGGTACAGAACTTTTACAAACTTAATTCATAAACTCTTAAAAAATGGAAGGGGGGGTTGGATGAAGATATATTACAATAGTTTACATCAGTTTGAAGCTCCTTGAGATAAATGGATGGATGGATGGATGGATGGATGGATGGATGGATGGATGGATGGATGGATCGATGGATGGATCGATGGATGGATCGATGGATGGATCGATGGTGGGATTCAGCCAGTTTGCACCAGTTCTGCTGAACTGATAGCTATTTTTTGTTGCCCAGGCCCGGAAGCGGCATCCACACAGAGAACCAGCTGTTCACATATTTGAATCCAACCACTGGATGGATGGATGGATGGATGGATGGATGGATGGATGGAAGGATGGATGGATTTATTCATTGGTTTATTTGTTTGTCTGTTTTATATAGCTAGAGTAGAAGGATCAAGACAATAGCCACGACCAATTTCTGCTTTATGGACTTCTTTAAGGTCCTCATGGAAATTTGGCTGTAGGGTTAATACATGCTTTGAGACAGTCTTTCTGCTCTTTCTCTTTCCCCAGGTAACTGTCTGCTTGATGAACCAGTCCAACCGATGGCCCTCCCGACTGATCTCCCAGGCCAAATATCACTGTACAACTTAGACCAGCAGTGTCAGCAAATATTTGGCAAAGAGTTTCGACACTGCCCAAATGCCACACAGGAAGTCATCTGCTCCCAGCTTTGGTGCAAGTTGGAAAGTGGAGAGCAGCTCTGCCACACCAAAAATGGCAGCTTGCCCTGGGCTGATGGGACACCCTGTGGGCCAGGGAAAATGTGTTTGGATAGCCACTGCGTGGCACAGGATGCGGTGATGCCCAAGGTAATCTTACAGTGAGACCACCTGTCTCTGATAAGGTAGAAATAGCACACGAAGAACAGTGATAGTGTTTATTTGGTTGGGACTGAATAAAGCATCTATAATGGACTAAAATCAGATGTGAAGAACCGGCCAAGAGAAGATACCCAAAACTTTCAAAGCTCTGTGCAATAAATGACAGAATATAAAGAGGAGAGGACAGAGGAAAACTATAGCTATTACTCTCTGGCTGATTGGTTAGAATTAGAATGGTCTTTCAGTTGCTACAAAGATCTTTTGCTTTGTTTATTTCCTTTGTTTATATCTGACTTTTATTATTTTTATAATAACTCAAGGAGTACCTAAGACTTCCTCCTCCTCCTCCTATTTTCCCCACAACAGCAACCATGTGAGGTGGGTTGGACTGTCCCAAAGTCACCCAGTTGGCTTTCATGCCTAAGGTGAGACTAGAACTCACAGTCTCCTGGTGATTGGCCCAAAATAATCTGATCAGTTTTCATGCCTGGTGAGAACTGAAGTCACCGCCTCCTGGTGATTGGCCCAAAGTCACCTAGCCAGCTTTCGTGCCGAAGGCAAGACTAGAACTCACCATCTTTTGGTTTCTAGCCTGACCTCAAACTGGCTCTTCATCCAAAGCAGAGAACAGCATCTCTCGGGGACCTTTTGTCCGCATCAGGTGTGTTCTTCTCTCTCTTTTTCTAAGACAACTGCTACAATAGTTGGAGCAAAGCAGAGCATTTTAGTGTTCCTTCAACAGAGGGTAGATGGAATCAGGCTTTAATAGCTACCTGGGAGAGAAGACTAGTCTCTCAGTGACTTCGCAAATAAGCCATAATCCAACAATTTGTGTCTTGCAGCTTGCTGTGGATGGAAACTGGGGTCCCTGGAGCTCGTGGGGGCCGTGTTCCAGGACATGTGGTGGAGGGGTGCATTTCTCTTATAGGGACTGCGACAATCCAGTGCCTAAAAATGGGGGGAAATACTGTGAGGGACAAAGAGTCCAATATGAGTCCTGCAACATTGAGGAGTGCTCCCCAACCGGTAATTTCCTCTTTTATAGCAACGTTTGCTATCAAGTGTTAGACATTTGTACTGAAATGGCTTGTGCAGAAATGAATCAATAACCCAGTAACTGGATATCTGCTAGAGTTGTCTGAATTTTTGCCCCCTTAGTTTGGCACTCAAGGTGAAGATTCCTCCATTAAGGCTGTGTTAACCCAGCAGGTTTTACTGCCATTTAGAAGCATCCCACAGTCATGTGACTGTGTTTTACAATGGCTTTGTGGAAAACAAGAATTTACTACCTATAAATTGCATCCATAGCAAACCATTGATTTGCTTAATGACTGTGATGTTTGCTTAACAACCATGGTGATTCAATGCAAAGAAAGGTTGTAAAATTGGTTTGGTCACAGGACTGACCCACTTCATGACTGCTGTAAGTTACGACCATGAGGGGATGCTACATTACAGTCAAAACATGAGGACTAGTGGCCATATGCCATAGCTGCACTCAGCATAGCCCATGTGGGACTTGAGTTAAGGCACGCTGCATATCTACCCAGTAGAATTATTTGCTTTGGAGATGAAATGTCAAATAGATGTATTCTCAGGTAAATGCAAATTACATTTGGTGGAAGTGAAGTTAGAGTTAGACCCGACAGGAGTTGTAGACTGTTAATCAGGTCCCTGCATTACTTTCAGATTAGAGAATACAGATCAAAAGTTTTGCAAATCACTGGCCTGAAAGTGAAATGTTGAAAAGAAGTTTTCATGCTCTCCATGTATCTACCTTCGTGTGGATTCCTTTCCTTCCCATTGTAGACAAGAGCTTTCGAGAGCACCAGTGTGAGAAATATGACAGATACAACTTCACCGACTTGAATGGAAATTTGCTAGAATGGGTCCCCATGTATGCGGGAGTGTCTCCTCGTGATCGTTGCAAGCTGATCTGCCGGGCTAAAAGAGGGAATGAATTCAAAGTCTTTGAGACCAAAGTAAGAATTCTGTTTATGCATCCACCATTTTTACAGATTTCCAAACCTCTTACATGCTAAAAGTTTTCCAAATTTTCCTGTTGTTAGTGTGGGCATGAATACAACTATGTTCTCCTGACTAGGAAGAAAAACAGTGTTTCCTATAAAATTGGGGGCGTGGGGGGAAATCTATATATCGCTTGAGGCACAGATGAATAACTCCCATCAGAATTATTACATCAGTCTTGGTTGGCCAAACACATCCGTGCCTCCTCTTGTGTAGCTACTTACAAAGTTTATCTAGAGAGGATAATCCCTATTTTGCGAGACAAATACTGTGTTTTCAGTATTAATATTATTAATTGTTATAAGGACAAGAGTAAGGGACGCGGTGGCTCAGTGGGTTAGGACACTGAGCTTGTTGATCAGAAGGTCGGCAGTTTGGCGGGTCGAATCCCGAGTGCTGCGTAACAGAGTGAGCGCCTGTTACTCGTCCCAGCTTATGCCAATCTAGCAGTTCGAAAGCACGTAAAAATGCAAGTAGAAAAATAGGGAGCACTCCGGTGGGAAGGTAACAGCGTTCCTAGATGCCTTTGGCGTCTAGTCATGCCGGCCACATGACCACAGAGACGTCCTCGGACAAGCACTGGCTCTTTGGCTTTGAAACGGAGATGAGCACCGGCCCCTAGAGTCGGAAACGACTAGCACGCATGTGCGGTGGAACCTTTACCTTTACCTGTAAGGACAAGAAGTAACGGGGGGGGAGCTCATTAAAGAGAGATCCAGCCTAGAAGTAAGGATAAACTTTCTGATAATGAGAACAATTCATCAATGGAATAGCTTGCCTCCTTAAGTTTTCAAAAATAGACCGGACAACCGTTTGACCGGGATGGTATAAGGTCTTCTGCTTGAGCAAAGGGTTGGACTAGAAGACCTCCAAGGTCCCTTCCAGCCCTACAATTCTATGTTCTATGTCTGCCACATTTGCACACATTTACCAAATGTACAGAAGGATCTGAACGTATCCACACATGCCTAAACCCACATGTTTGAGAATTTTGTAGCACAAGATGTACAAAGCTATATACTGTATATAGAGATAGGTCATGCATGCCGTGCCTATAATGCAATATTGTTGATGCAATATTAAAACACACTTTCCAAAAGCATGCAGATGAGGAGCAGTAACAACAAAAGCAATGAATATGTCTGAAATGTAAATGAAAATACCTGTCCATTTACTATTAGTAAAACAAGAATTGACCGCAACAAAAAATCAATAGCTCTGCACATTTGCCTTGTGATATCTGTATGAAACGTATTTAAAGGGATGTCTTTCCAGCCATTCGACATACACTGAAGAGTGATAGTGGGTAGGTCAACTTCATTTTATTCTTCCTTTCTTTCCCTATCAGGTGATTGACGGGACAACATGTGCCCCTGATACACTCTCTGTCTGTGTGCATGGACAGTGCATCAAGGCCGGTTGTGATCATATTATTGGGTCTTCCAAGAAACTAGACAGATGTGGAGTTTGTGATGGGGACTGCTCAACCTGCAGGAAAATATCCGGCTCACTCAACAAATCCAAGTAAGAGATGTTTTGCAAAGCTTGGTGAAGAATACACAGTGCTCAGTTAGAGCTGAGTACAGAGTTCTGTTTAAGGGACGGGGTGGCTCAGTGGGTTAGGATGCTGAGCTTGTCGATCAGAAGGTCGGCCGTTTGGCGGATCGAATCCCGAGTGCTGCATAGCAGAGGGAGCGCCTGTTACTTGTCCCAGCTTCTGCCAACCTAGCAGTTCGAAAGCACGTCAAAATGCAAGTAGAAAAATAGGGAGCACTCCGGTGGGAAGGTAACAGCATTCCATGCGACTTTGGCGTCTAGTCATGCCGGCCACATGACCACGGAGACGTCCTCGCACAAGCGCTGGCTCTTCGGCTTTGAAACGGAGATGAGCACCGGCCCCTAGAGTCGGAAACGACTAGCACACATGTGTGGGGGAACCTTTACCTTTACCTTACAGAGTTCTGATGAACACACACACACACACACACAAATTCAGAAAAATAATCTTTCAGTGACCGTTGCGATTAAAATCCAGAAATCCTTTCTAGAGCAGAATGTGACCTTTTCCAAATGGTTTTGCATTTTCAATGCCAATGTGAAAAAGGTGGGAAAAAATAAATAACTAGGATTAATCATCCACAATGGCCTAGAGGTGCAGATGCTTCCCTCACCCTCGGAGGTTGAGAGTTCAATCCTAGGCAGTGACAGATGTTTCTCTATCAGGACGCTGCAAATTATCTGCTATGAGCTCCACGTAGGGGTCAGGAAGGGTGTCTGGCCAGCAAATGCTCAGCTTCATTCAGTTGCCCCAACTCGTCCCCAATAAAAGGGATTACAGCATCGTAAAAAGAAGAAAAGTTAAAAAAAACCAGAGTATTCGTATTTAATTAACTGTATTTTACATGTAATTGACGTCCATTTTGCATTTTGTTTTGGTCCCACCATTTGTATGTCCTGAATATTTCTGAAACTAGTAGCCCCTTTCAAAGGCAAAGAGTCACCCTCAATGCAAAAACAAGCACCTGAATAATGTAGCAGGATATGATGGAAAGGAATGGTTTCATTTTACCCCATTGGGACCCCTGGTATTTAATGGTGTAGTGCAGGCATAGGGCATTTTTGTTAACATTCCTGCACATAATAAGAGTCTTTAAGAGATGCCAAGCTCAGTTACAATTTAAAGCATGGGTCCCCAACCCCCGGTCTGTGGACCAGTACTGGTCCGTAGCATGCCAGCAACCAGTCCGCACAAACAAGGAAAGCCCCATCCATAGGATGCAGGCAGCACACAAAACCACGACCCCTCCGGTCCGCGAGAAAACCTCTCTCCACCAGTCCCTGGTGCCCCAAGGTTTGGGGAACCTCTGATTTAAAGCATTTTAGCCTTTGCAATTGCCAAAAGAAAATAGGGGAGCAGGATGCTTCTGGATATGGAGCGATAGAAGTGGTTCTTCAGCAGACCTTTGTTCACGCTGCTGTTTAGCTGACGTTAACAGCCATTTCTCTCATCTCTGTAGGTTTGGGTACAACGACGTTGTCACTATTCCAGCAGGAGCAACCAACATTGACATCAAGCAGCACAGCCGACGAGGAGTGAGGCATGATGGGAATTACTTAGCTCTGCGGACCCTGGATGGCAAATACCTACTGAATGGAAACTTCACTGTCTCAGCTATGGAACAAGACATTTTTGTGAAGGGGACTGTCCTGAGGTACAGTGGCTCCCTGACCACCCTGGAACGCCTCCAGAGTTACCAGCAGCTCCCCGAATCCATCGTGGTTCAGGTGTTGACCGTTTCCAGTGAGATGTTCCTCCCAAAGACCTTTCCCCCGCCCAAGGTGAAATATAGCTTTTTTATCCCCAAGGACCTCCAATTCAGCAAGCAGAAGATCAAGGAGAAAAGCTTGGCCAACATGATCAAGCCCTTGCTGACCTCACAATGGGTTCTGGGAGATTGGTCGGAGTGCTCCAAATCTTGCAGTTCGGGTTGGCAAAGACGAACCGTAGAATGCCTGGATGTGGAAGGGCAGCCTTCATCCACCTGTGACAAGGCCCTCAAGCCTATGGACATCAAACCGTGCAGTGGACTTCCTTGCCCAATCTGGCAGATGGGACCCTGGTCCCCCTGTTCCCAAACATGTGGAGAAGGAGTGCGGACACGAAGCGCCTTGTGCATTGACTACGTCGGCAAACCTGTTGCCTTTGAGAAATGCAATTCGTCACAGCCCCCAGCAGCGACTACAGTCTGTCTGCTCCAGGAGTGCTGAAGTGAATGGAGGGCTGACGTGCAATCCAAGAAGCCTCTGTAACCTAGTCTAACTACTAACCTAACTCAAACTAGGCTTGGCATCTCCAAGCAAGGAAGTAGTTGTAAGGCCAATGGGCACTCATTGACTTGAAGAGGCCCTATTTCCTATTACCTGTTTGAAAGATTAGAAGGCATTGATTACCACCACCACTACCCCACCCCCATTCCTCTCTCTCTCTCTCTTTCTCTTTTGCGCTTTTCCTCCAAATTGACATCTACCTCAGTGGGGGGAAAAATAGAATTTTTGATAAATCATTTGATGTTTTGGAGAAAAAAAAATGTCTGCAGGTCAATACTTGGTAACTAAGGGAAATTCATGTGCTAAGTGGTCCCTGCAGGTGAGGCAAAACTCACCTGCAGTGTCTTTGTGAGTTGGATTTTAGAGACATTATTTAAGATGCTGTTATTCTTGCGATGCAAAGGTAATCCACATGAACACAGTTGTGTGCATCCTTCAGTTAGCAAAACAGCTGCGGTCTTTGGGGAGGGCGGACACACAAGATTCTGTCTTTGATATTGGCAACTGGTAAGTCAGTCCTTGGCTCAGTTGATGCAAATGAAGATCGGGGTTCATACTTTGGACAAATCAGTTCCAGGGAGTTTATTGGGATGATATGCAGGCTTATGCAATGTTTATTCAAATACAGTATAGTCCTTGACAGACGACCACAATTGAGCCCAAAATTTCTGTCGCTATGCGAGACATTTGTTCAATAAGTTTTGTTCCATTTTACAACCTTCCTTGCCACAGTTGTTAAATGAATCACTGCAGTTGTTAATTGTGAATCCGGCCTCCCCATTGACTCTGCTTGTCAGAAAGTCAGAAACGGTGATCACATGACCCAGGGATACTGCAATCATCATAAATATAAGTCAGTTATATCAAGTGTCTGAATTTTGATTGCGCGATCAAGGGGGATACTGCAACGGTTGTCAGTGTGAAAAGCAATTCAGTGCCATTGTAACTTTGAACAGTCACTATGCAAACCATTGTAAGTTGAGGAGTATCTCTATTATTCTAAGAGTTTTGAAACTGCAATGGGCCATCAGCTGGCATTCTCTGCGATTCACCATGAAATCTTTATCAATAGTTATCAATCTTTATTATAGGTCCTCCTGTTAGATGAGATGTTATCCTACAGCAGCACACTCATATTACCATTCATCTTAGCACTGGAGATTCAGAATAACAGATGTAATCCGCGCTTCCCTTTGTGCTCATATATCATTCATCATTTTGGAAGCTTAGGGAGCAATACGGATGCCAGCGCTGGAGGAAAGATAACTAAAAATATATGGGTAGAATATGCCTCCAGATCCATTCTAATATTAGGGTTGAGTGCACAATTAATACTTCTCCTTCCCTCCATTTTTTTGGGGGGGAAAGGACACGATCTTAGAATCACTAAAATGCACTAAAGTAGGGTTTTTATTATACTTTCCTAAGATTGTTTGGTAACGTTGTTATGAAGTGTCCCTTGTCACTCGCTGGCAAAAAATCACCTTGGAAGCTGCAATTTGTAGATCAAGACATGAGGTCAGCAAACAAATGCTGTGAATACTGACCAAGGCACATTTATCCAAATTACTAGGGCACAGTGATCCACTGCATAATGCAAACAAAGACACTTCAGTGGTCTCTTGACTCTTCGCTTAGGTTAATCATAGTTTACATTTTCTCAACCAGAGAAACTCTTCATTATTTCTAGTCTTTCATGTGTTTCTTCAGTTTATGCATTTATCCAAAGGGCCATTTCAAAAACAAAACACATATAACCTTTTGATCAGATTCCTTATTATTTGTAAATAGATGTTCCGGTTTTAGTGCGATTCAAATGGATTTGTCAGTATTGACATTTATATCTCCAACCTCCTGGGATTTTTTTCCTTCGGTCTAATTTTTAGACTAAAGTCACTCAAAAGCTCACATACAGTACATGAAATGGGAAATTGGTGCTTAATACATTACCACTATTCTACAATGGGTAGCCAAGTTCTAGCTGCTTTTCGGCACTGTGCTCAAAAGGATGTTAACAAACTTCACACTAACACTGCTGATCTATATACTCTTGAAAGATGATGGTGACCTTATTCTCCTATATTAAGCTTTAGCCTTTTGCCATAGTGAATTCTGAAAATGCTGAAAAATGAATTTTCTTTTTGTCCTTGCAGAGTTCACTATGTCTCTCCATTTGCTGCACCCTCAATTTTAGTTGTCCTTCTGGGATTTTGTTCCCTGCAGGAGCTTCTGTGTGACTTATTTAGGAAACAGTGGATTTTCTCTAGACGAACAAGGACTTCTGCCTTTTAAAAGCGTGGTTCAAAAAATAGCATCAATAACATAGTTCTATCCACTCTTAAATTATGCTGATCTCATAAGGAATAGTTAAAGGGAAGCCAGATAGTTTGATGTTGAAAGGGAGCAAGTTTCAGTTCTGGAAGAAAAACAAGATCCTGTTCAGAGAACGTGTGTTTACAGTGGGCCTTGTTTCATAACTATAAAGTGGTATATGGTCAGCCCTGGCCTTTAATTTGCATTTGTCCCTTACGGACACAACTGAGTTCTACCTGGTGAAACACAAAGGTACAGAGACTTTATCTATTTATTTATAAAATTTATTGGCTGCCTGTCTTACGCCATAGGGTAACTCTGGGTGGCTTACAGTAACATATTCAGTTAAAACATAAAAAGTTAAAATCAGACATTAAAACCAAGGCGCATGGGGAGGGAAGGGATGGAGTGTGTGTGTGTGGCAGGGGGGAGGTGGGTTCTGTTATTACTGAATCAACCACCTCCGTTGTGCTGTTCCACCACTGGAGCCCCAAGCCGACTGGCAGAGCCAGGTCTTTAGGCCCTTACGAAAGGATAGGTGCGTTGAGGGCAACCTCACATTGGCGGGGGGGAGGCAAGATGTTCCAGAGGACAGGAACCACATCAGAGAAGGCCCTCCTCCTTAACCGCGCAAGCTAGAATAATTGGGCTGACCGGAACCCACACCAGGCCTCCTCTGCCAGCAGGACTGGTACAGGCCCATCCCAGTGGGGTGATATGGTCCCTCCAGTAAAGCTCTTCCATTTCTTGCTGCGTGCAAATGGCCAAAATTTTCTTCTCTAAGACCACTGCAGATAGGTAAGATTGTTCATAATTATATATTATTAGAATGTGGGGGCGGGGGTGGAAAACCTGCAGATTCTGATTCTAATAACTATGTGTAGAGGAAGATGGGTTGGAGACCCACTTAAGATTCTGCTGAACTTCTGTCTGCATTTGAACTGCAAACTCAGTCTAGGGAGGGACTGTCTGTCTGCCTTTCATTCAGTCCCCGTACATCTCCACTGAGATCATTATCCTGTCATTGTCTTTTATTTGCTATCTGCTGTAGAGCAGGCAGATCTTCTTCCTGGGCTGAACTCCTTCCTTCCCAACTCGGAATCCTGCCAAAATCACGCGGAACTGCCAAGGCATATTTCTGGTCCAGACTGTCTGGCCTTAAAGCAGACACCCAAATCAAGTGAACTTCTCCCTTTTTAAGCAAGCTGTCTTTGATTTGCACTGAGGTCTGAGGCTCCCTGATAGTGTGAAGTATATTCAAAAAAAATATTTCAGAATACTAAGGTTCTCTGTTTTGGGATACATTTGGAGACAGGGAACAATTTATTCAAGAAAGATCTTTCTTCCTCTGCTTTTCTGAGGTTCCTTCACTTTCCATCCAGCATCTGACTGCACTGTGTTTTTGAAACGTAAGATTAATACCATGCATCTTTCTTTCTTTCTTTCTTTCTTTCTTTCTTTCTTTCTTTCTTTCTTTCTTTCTTTCTTTCTTTCTTTCTTTCTTTCTTTCTTTCTCCCTCCCTCCCTCCCTCCCTCCCTCCCTTCCTTCCTTCCTTCCTTCCTTGAAGATTTTGGAATATATTTGTTCCCATCTCACTGGAAAATTACCATTTGAAGCAGCAGATGTTAGCATTCTCTGCTGAATATATCCACTCTAGGGAAGACGCCCGACTGTCTTTTCAAGCATCGTACTGTGCTTCTGCTGACCTATAATGCCACTTTCCAGTTTTCTGCTTGATCCGTTCAAGATCAAGCAGTAGACACATTGCCTATTAATTGATAGTGGAGGATGGGACTGAAATGGCTTTCATTCAGCTATCTCTAGCAACAGGTTAACCCAGGGTGCTCATCCTCGCCATCAAGTGGATCAGCTGAGGATCTGCTATAATAGGTAGGATGCTCACTCACAATGCCATCTTTGCTCAGGCAGCATCAGCCATTTTGCAGCAAGAAAAAATATATTGGCTTTTGTGAATTGCAAAGTAGCAAGTGGACCATAAAACAAGCAGTTTGAAGTTTGTTATTTCCTCTATTTAAAAATATTGCACAGTTAATATCTCCGGATGGCAGAGTGGATTTCACAAAACCTAGCTTTGATGTGCTAGCTTATTATGTACAAAGTTTCTTTACATGGAGGGGAAAGAAGAGTCAGTTCATCTCAAAGGTGCTTTTCCAAAAGGCAACTGTACTTTCTTCTTGTTTTTTTTCCTTGAAAACTTTTTGCTTCTCATCCAAGAAGCTTCTTCAATTCAGGACAGAGGAAGCTTCTTAGATGAGAAGTAAAATGTTTTCAAGGGGGAAAAAAACCCCAAGAAAGTCCAGTTGCTTTTTGGAAAAGCACCTTTGGGACAACCATGATCTGGACCAGGGGTCTTCAAACTTGGCCCTTTTATGACTTGTGGACTTCAACTCCCAGAATTCCTCAGCCACGCTGGCTGAGGAGTTCTGGGAGTTGAAGTCCACAAGTCATAAAGGGGCCAAGTTTGAAGACCCCTGATCTGGACGATTGAGAATGGTGGATCTCAACTGGTAAGACACTGTGACCTTCCTGTAGAAGACATGGGTGACTGTTGGCAAGCCACAGGTTTTTATCAGCTCTAATAGAAAGAAAAGTCTCTGCCTCTTATCCATATTCATACGCTCATTCATATTTGATCCCACACTGGAGCAGGGGTCTTCAAACTTGGCCCTTTAATGACTTGTGGCACGCTGACTGAGGAATTCTGGGGGTTGAAGTCCACAAGTCATAAAAGGACCAAGTTTGAAGACCCCTGGACTAGGTTATAAATGATATTACAAACTCCTGAGATCCTTCTTCCTACATCTAAAAATCTACCGTGCATCCCTAAAGAATTGTCATATACTACAAAGGACTATCCGTTGTGTTCATTCTCAGGTCACTTGTCATGTGTTGGGATGACCCATCACAAAGCAAGGAGCTTAGAATGTACCCAACACTGTCCTCTTGTGGCTGTGTATCACAATGGAAAGGCAAGAAAGGTAGCTATTTGCAATCTCTCGGCAATGGATTTTTTGAATTCACTCATTTTCATTTGTCAATGAACAGATAAAAGAGAACTTAACAGTAGTAACAGCACTTCATGAAGCCCAGTCTTTTCATGACTAAAGCCTTGATAATCAAAGATATCAATTTCTATATCCCAAATAAGCCTGGGATATTAGATATTAGAAAGCCTAAATAATAGTGGAGTCTGGGTAACGCTGCATGTACAGTCTCACAAACAGTGATTCTACAGATATCTATCGTTCACCTAAAGGATAGCAACTGGAGAATTTCAGTTAAATTCCCAGTTTAAATGATCAAGGAGCAGTACATGCCTGCATGAATCAATCCCATTTTAAGAACACAAGTAAAGGATTATATCACACAAAGATTGGAATCACACATGACACTAACACGGGGTTCATGACTCGGGTGGCACACAAATACTGTAAAATATGAAAAGTGATTTGCTTTTGAATTAGTGTGTTGTGAGAAACCCCAGCCAATGGGGTCTTATTGCACAAATCATGATTTAATAAAACACGGCTTAGAATAATGTACGCACCAGTTCAGCAGATAGCTTAGTATCAGTCTCCAAATAAATGCAAACATTGCTTTATAAGTTTCGTTGATCCCAATCCATAAGCTTCTAAATGGGAAGATGCAAAAGATGGATCTATACTTCCAACCATTAGCAAGTCAATAAAAGATGTGCTGAGTTTTGAGATTTGGAAAAAGTGCTGGGAATCCTTTAACACAATCTAGTCCTCATAACATTGGGTCTCAAATTCCCAGAGGAAGAGGGGGAAAAGGACTGAGTTGAAGCGAAATCAGAATCTCCTTAGCTGAAAACATCTGGGACTCTTGGATATGATGACCATACCACTTTTTTTTTAGGTTTTTCACACACCCCTCCTTCAATAAAGCTATCACATCTGGACTGAAAAACTCCAGTGAACCATGAAAGATACAGAAAAATCTTCGCTCTTAGTCTCCATAATTTTGCAGCGCAGACTGAATATCCCATTCTAAAACCATGTTGTATCTTTCCAAAATTCAAATGCTGTACTGACTCCCATCATCCTTCCTGCCTGGGTCTGTATCATACTTACCTTAGCTGCATTTTTTTTAAAAAAAAACTTGTCTGACTTAGCTAGTCTTTTCAAAAAGACATGTAGCATTTATGGTAATGTACGCAAAATAAATTACATATAGGATTGATATGTATATACTTTCCCTTCAGTGAAGGATTCGTAGCACTGTACTGAGCCTCTTTTGAAAGATATTTATTTGTGTACAGTAACTATTTGGGTAAGTGAGAGTGAAGGGATGGTTATTGCAAAAAAAGGTTTGCCATCTCTCAGGCTTTCCCAGCTGCATTTTGTTTGAGGGGAAAGGAAGATGAAGGAGCCTTACTCCCTTCTCCTAACTGTGTAGTTGTATAACTTATATATCAGCACAATTTGACAAGCAAAACTAAAAACCTCATTTGAGTCAAGCCGACAAAAATAGGTTTCTAATTTTATGTAATCTTTTCTAAATAACAAAAGTCCACCTTACTTCCTCTTTCTGTCCTTTCCTTTAATCTTTGGAAACAGATAGCTGGATTGTAATACTAGCCTTCAGCTGTAAATAAAATACTTCCTGGGTTAAAACCTTAATTTAGTTTCTCTTGCCTTCTTTTTTTTTTTTGCAGTTGAGACACGTTCCAAATATCTGTAGCTATAAAAACATTAAACTTACATATACACTTTTTTTGATTAAGATAGAACTTAAGATGATCTGTAGTAGGGTGGCAGCTGGTACATCAAGCTGCAATCAACCTCTCATCTCAAGTAGGACAATCAAGCTATCAAACCTGGCTCCTTGATCCTTCATTTGAGAAGGCAGTAATAAAACGCACATGTGACGGAGACT
The DNA here is from genome assembly GCF_947247035.1 of Vipera ursinii. Taxonomy (NCBI): domain Eukaryota; kingdom Metazoa; phylum Chordata; class Lepidosauria; order Squamata; family Viperidae; genus Vipera; species Vipera ursinii. The sequence continues at coordinate 19,784,456 of NC_139519.1, read as the reverse complement.
GACATATTCTGCGTCTTTGGTAAGGCTGGCATTTTTCTTGATTTTCCTTTTTTAAAAACAAAACAAAAAAACGTTAGCTTAAGACTAATGGCTTACGTAGCAAGTCGTAAGGCATTTTTGAGAGGTATCCACTCAAAAAACAGGAAAATGCACTTTAAATTTTGGACAATCAAACTATTGAAAAGACTTCAAGAACTTCAAAAAAAGAAAAAGATTTAAGAGCCACTTGCGACCCTGGGATGGAAAACATTGCTCAATATAGCTCCACATCAACGTTGTGCCACTCTCCAATTAGAAGTACGAGAAGTTCATTTCTTTCCTTCCTTTCTAGATTACAGCTAACTATAGCAAGTCCTACCCAGAGACAGAATTTAGGAGGATAAATTTATTTTCAGATTCCAGGAAATATGCCTTATTTTATCACTATGAACATTTCAGTTTATGTAATATGTCTCTGTCTATAAACGATCTTGGAAGCAAATTGGTTTATTTTCAAGATAGGACGTAATTGCTGATAAAATTCTTCTGTTTATACATAAATCCTAAACAAAGTACATTGATTCACCACAATGAATTATCTAGCATTCAACGTGAAGAGGGCAAAAATCTAAGTAAGATATACAATGCAAAAAGAAAAATCATATTTGCTCTTGAAAATTGGCTGTGTGTCTTCTTCAGAGAACTTTTAAATAGCCAAAGAATTGCAACAATTCAAAGGAAAAAAAATCTGTGTAGACACTATTCCAAACCAGAATAAGGCCATCTGAGTACAGGAGATTGATGTGGTGAACTGACTTGCTCATATTTTTTGGACTCCATCTTCCATTGTCTTCAGCTATGTATTCTAACAAAGGATTTGGAATGTATAACCTAAAACAGGGGTCTTTAAACTTGGCAACTTTAAGATTTGTGGACTTCAACTCCCAGAATTACTCAGCCATCCAGGGCTGGCTGAGGAATTCTGGGAGTTGACACCCACAAGTCTTAAAGTTGCCAAGTTTGAAGACCCCTGACCTAAAACAAAGAAAGACATCAGATGAACCCTTTGTTCTAATTTCTGCTAATAATGAAGTGGTTGATTGCAAAGCCTATGTTCCTATCTCCATAGAGCTACGAAGCAATTGGGGAAGTTGCTTAGTTTAACCTGTCTCACTCTATTGAAAGCAGCACACTGAGGAGCAGAAACATCCCCTCCGTAGAAACTGCTTCCTGAGATATAATTATAATATGTAATATTATAAAAATACTATAGCACAATTCATGCACACATAATCCATTATACACACTGCAAATGGGTAGTCTCCCGTACAATATAGGTTTTTTTCCCTCCTCACATCTACAAGGGATTTATTCGCATCTTTAAAATAACCTTGTGCAACATTACAATCTGATAGAACATAGATCTATAATGGCATATCACCCATGAGAAATGAACAATTCATTTCTGCATTTGTCATGATAGAAATACAAACATCAAGCAGGCACAACATTCAGGCCCAAGATGAACCCTCTGAAGAATGATGACAGAGCCTCTTAAGCTTAAATTGCAGAATAATGAAGAGGTATATTTCAACAGAGATCATTAAAAAATGCCATCTTTACATAGGATTCCTGTTAAGGCGGGCTGTTCAGTATAGTAGAGAGGGGCATTAGAAAAAGCTTCATCTGTATATGTAGTAATTATTTTCTTGGCCAAGGATGATGCACAGTTGAAAAGATGCTGAAGCTCTTAGGACAGGTTTTGGCTTTTAAGACTGTTAGATTGCAGAAGTAATGCCAAACTTTGAAAGATAATTAAGAAGCATTATCAGAGCAGGCATGGTGCATTCCAATATCACCACATTAGCAATTGTTCCAGAAAGAAGCCATGAATTCCAGGGTCATAGCAGTATATTGCTTTCCCAGCAATGGACTAAGCTCAGAGGATACATGTGTGAATCTATCTTGCAAAGGAACAACAATCTTGTGTAAGACTTTGTTATATAAAGAATTAAAAACATTTATGTTGATGTTTTTGAGCCACTCAGCATTGCAGTCATTTTATTAGATGGCATGTAAAAATAAGCAAATTGTAATTTTCTACAGTTGTTGATCACATCATCACTGTGCGCGATGGGGCTTGGCGGAGGAAAATAAGAGAAGATCCAAGTCCCAAGAAACTTAAAATACATTTTTAAAATAAAGTGTATAAATGAAAAAGATTCCTAGATACATAAAAATGTAGAGGTAATTTTGTCCCTTCCCAAGGAGTTGGTATTTATATAAACCATGCACAAAAGAATGGGGAAGTTGGAGGAAACAACAATATAAATCAAGGAAAATTAACGTCTCTGTTTCAGTGAAACTGTGACATTCTAGGGATTTTCATTCTAGTCCTCAAAGCACTTCACATCTGCCACCACAAGCCATGACTACATGTACACCAAATGAAGTTGTAAGAACAGTAGTAAAATACGGTTTCAAACTCCAACTGGAGATTCACACTTTTCACGCCCTCCTATATGTAAGCGCCTCTTACGAAATCAGACCCGGCATAGCATGCAAAAAGTTAGGTGGTCTATATATTTTTGTTCTGAAATATTCATGGAGAGATGTTGCCTAAGGTGTTGTCTAGGTTGTGGGGTTCAATAGAGAATGATCAAAAGCGATATGTCGTATTCATAAGATGAAGTAGTGTGGCCTTTTCCACCTCTGAATTCTTTTGTTTCATCCTTCTGCAGATATTCATGCAAGTCGTCCATATCCATTCTTTCTTGAATCCCATGAATGTTTCTGTTGCTGGTGTTGTCCTTAACTGGCTTAGTCTGCGATGATACGTGTTCGTGTGTGTCTCTCTCACAAACAAAAGAGCAGACAAATGCGCAATCAGAAGGTGCACTCTATGGCATTTTTCAGAAACTTTTGAAACAATAATTTGATATGTGACCCCTCTGGGTAGAAATGCGGATGTGGAAAGAGTTGTTTTAAGCTGAACTTTTAAGGGGAAGAAAAGGACCCTACACTTTGGAAAATTGGAAGGCCCAACAAAAAGTAAATAGAGGGGGGGGGAAATGCTTTTAGACAAAAGGGATGATTCCTGTTATTGTCCTCCAGAAATCTGCTCTGAAGAAATGAAAGCTCCACATGCCCAAAATAAAAAATACATCCCAGGCTTATAAGCCTTGAGAGCAGGAAGGGCAAAACTTGCCATGAACGGAAACCATGTGGGTGGGGGGAGGACAGAGGAGGATGCCCAGAACCAATCCATCACTGATATAGCTTCTCAGCAGTCATCGGTGAAAAAAAATTAGTCATCTCTTTCAGACTACGGTATCAAAAGGCAAGATACATCATGACAGTTTCTGTGGAGCCAAGAGACAGAAATGGGCACCTACCATATGTAGACAGGAAACATGAGCTTTTGCAGCTAAGAATTCCCCAGGCCAGGATGAGTGAGTTACTTTGACAGGAATTGTTTGACTGAATACTCTCTCCCAACACTTTTTTTTTTTAATTCAAGAGGATATTTCTGGGAGATGTGCTACAAAAAAATTTCCTTTGCAGATTGAAGCCCAGATCACTTTCAGGAAGCCATTGCCAAGTGCTACAAGCTGTGAAAAGTGATATAAAAACATTCTGATAAGCCATGGTGGCCTCCAGGCCGTGGTTGCAAAGTGGTTGCCAACAAATGTTCTTGCAAGTCCTTTGAGAGCAACAATTTCTGATAAAGGCTCAGAGAAAGAGAGAGAGATAAGAAAGCATTGGCACAGATTCTCCTTAAATAGAGGGAAGTGCAAAATCTGAAAACTACCTGCTGCAGCCACATGGCCAAAGGCAACACTGACATAACTCATCAAATTGAATTAATATATAATGATGCCACAAACATCTGCATATATGAGCATTCACTATGGCCAGGAGCAGCTCAGCATTATACAAGCAGACAAAGGCATTTGACTCAGGCTGGGCATGCTGGTGAAGGAGGCTGTAATTTTCTCAGCTATTTTGATCAAGGGTGACTTGAAGCAATCTCAGCTGCCTGCTTGTCTTACCCTATCTCCTTCCTCCAATATTTCAGAAACACCAAGTCTGAAAGAACACACACAACAATCGGTGCTGACCCACATTCAGCAGACCACTGAATATGTTGCTGAATATTCAACAACTGGGTCCCCTGCCTTAGCATTTGAGGGGCAGCAGGAAGGCACCAAGGAGAATCTTAAGCAAGGAATAGCAAGTGTTTGGTGAAGAGAATATAAGGAATGTGCAACTTGGCCTGCATTGTATCCCGTGAAAATTAATCTACTCCTTCAGGGATATTGGAGATCATTGTCCCATTGCCGGTACTGAAGTAGGGTTTAACTGAAGAGGAAAGGTTGAGGTCCCCAATTTTGGAATCACTGAGGCAGAAAAAAGTTGAGCCTAGGTCTTGCCTACCTTCACAACAGGTATAAATGTACTTATAAACATACCCTTACAGATTTTTGCAATAACTAACATTTCATCCCCTATATACACAAATAATCAAGAGAAACATTTCTGGTAACTCTGCACAATGTTCAAGAATCCTCTTCCACTGCTGTGTAGTAACCAGAATGGATCAATTGGGTCTTTGATGAAATGATAAAAAAAGATGGCATTGTATCTGAAAAAGCAAGGAATCAAAAACCCAGCTGGCACAGATAGCCGGTGCTCTAAGTCCTGTCAATGGTTATATCAGAGCAGGCCAGCTGCTAGGAAATCTTCATTTGAAGAGTTCAAGGCAATGTTAATTCAAAATGCCACCGTCTGCTGCTGTAGGGAAAAAGACTATGATGCTGTTGTTGTTTTTAAGAGCAAATAAGCAAAGGCTTCCATTGAGAGGCTTTCATAATTAAAAGATCTTGGAGGCAAAGATGATAAGCTTAGCTAAAACATATGTAACACAGCTGCAGTGTTTACTTGCAATGAATAGGCAAAGGTTGCACAACTATTCGTTTCAGCAACTATAGGGTGGTATATAACTCTCTGAGAAAGGAGTGCCACAGGAAATATGACTCTTTAATCATCTACTGTGGGGAGGGGAAAGTGATGGAGTGCAAATCCTGGAATTACATACAAAAAAAAATTGATAGGTGATTACAGTTTCTCTAAGTATATTTGGATAAGTTATGACTAGGGAGAGATAGGTGAAATTAAAAATGGGCCTAAGGATGAATAAACGTATTTATTCTGCTCTTCAAAAAATGGACTGCTAGTTTGATAAATAAGGAAATGGAGGAAATTAATCAGTCCAGAGATAAAACTAGCAGGCTTTAGTTAGGGCAGGGGTCGGCAACCTCGGCTCTTTTATGTCTCGTGGACTTCAACTCCCAGAATTCCTGAGCCAGCATAGCTGGCTCAGGAATTCTGGGAGTTGAAGTCCACGAGTCATAAAAGAGCCGAGGTTGCCGACCCCTGAGTTAGGGTAAAGCTCTGTTCAAGATACCAAAGGTACAAGGATTGGCAATCAACCCAAATGGCCACAATACTGCAGGTAAATGGTAAAAAATAAACAATATGGAGAACCAACACAGGTAAACCTCAACTTACAACAGTTCGTTTAGTGACCATTCAGAGTTACAATGTCACTGAGAAAAGGGACTTATGACTGATTTTCACACTTAAGACCACTGCAACATCCCCAAGATCACATGATCAAAATTCAGAAGCTTGGCAACTGGTTTATACTTAGGATGATTGCAGCATCCCGGGGTCATGTGATCCCCTTTTGTGACCTTCTGACAAGCAAAGTCAATGGGGAAAGCCAGATTCACTTAACAGCTGTGTGACTTAACAACTGCAGGGATTCACTTAACAAATGTGGGCCAAAAGGTCGTAAAATGGGGCAAAGCTCACTTAACAAATGTCTCACTTAGCAACATAAATTTTGGGCTCAAGTTGTGGTTGTAAATCGAGGGCTACCTGTATAACCAACAGTGAGAAAGAAGATAAGAACTTAGTCTGAAGAGTAAGCTATTAGACCAAGATGTTATTAGACTTAGAGCAGGGGTCCCGAACCCTAGGTCCGTGGACCAATACCAGTCTGCAGCATGCCAACAAGCGGGCCGCACAAACAAGCAAAGCTCCATCTTCGGGATGCAGGCAGAATTCAAAACCACACCCCCTCTGATCCGCGGAAAAACCTTTCTCCATTTCACCGGTTGCTGGTGCCCCAAAGGGTGGGGACTTCTGACTTAGAGGACAGCAATGATTTTGGGGTTAGCTGGCTGAATACTCAGAGAGAAAGAAACAACAAAGGTAGACACACATTTCTTATAAGGGATACATGCAGGAAAAACCCAATACGGTTGCATAAAATCAATCACTGTAAGAAAGGATATGTTAGGTTCTAGTTAAAGTGGCAGCAGTAAGTTTACTCTGTTTTCCACGGTACCCAAGAATTGTTTCACAACAAAGCAGTAAACTTCCTCAAATTTTAACTGCAACATGTTCTCAGACACCATTCTTCTAAATTGGCTCCCACTAAAAGATCATTCAGTACATCTGTCTAAGAGGAAATGGAGCATGTAAATAATTACATAGAACATTCATTGCAGCTACAACTATATCTTTCTCCTGGATCTATATAAAATGGAATCCACACATACTCATTTATTGACTTCACCCTTAAGCAACTGCCAAACTCTGAGGAAATGAAATAGTATTGGATGAGAATACAGAACTAGGAATTCAAGTCCAGAAACGTAGCAGAGATGAGTGGGACAGTTCACAGAACTGGCTGATCCTTCTCAACTGTGCTGAATCAATGAGCCAATGAAACTGACTTGGAAGCATTCAAGCTGTCACAATGGGCTGAGTTAATACAGCTGCAGGCCTAATACACATGTCCATATGCAAACAAAACCAGCTTGTTAATGCTTTTAGTGGAGCCTTTGAAACTTCTTTGACGTTAATGCATACATCTAGAAAGCGGTTTCAAATTTTTATTTATTTATTTTTATTTTTATTTTAATTCCATTTATATCCCGCCCTTCTCCGAAGACTCAGGGCGGCTTACAAGCTTAGCAGTTTCAACATAAAATCCAGACTTTCAGGACCTGCAAATTGCATAATTTAGACTTCACCTTGCAGTTCTTCTGTCCTGTTTGAATTTTGGGAATGGGGGTAAAGGAAGCTAGAATAACTGCAGCAAAAAGCAGACCCTTTACGGCTTGCAGCTCCAAGGTAACCGAACAGAGATGAGCAAATTAACCATCCTTAGATATTTCTAAAGGAAGTCAGTAACTTCAGACAAACTTGCAAATGATGAGGGATGGTCTGAAATATAGTTCAACATTTAGAAGGCAAAATATTCCCTGCTCTCAGTATAAAAGAGCACTTAGCAGAAAGTTGACAAATACACATCATCTTTACCCAGAAAACAAGTGCAGGGCATACCAGCTATACTATGGGGATATTTTACAGGTTTAACAAGTGCTAACTTGTGGGGTCCTTTGTGCTCTCCGTGCTTGCTTGTTTTCTTGCAGACATTTCATTACCCAAACTAGGTAACCTCATCAGTACTAGTCTTATCAATTGCTAACTTGCCTTTTGATTATTTTACTTGTAGTTTAAAGATACATCCATTAGCTACAAAGTTCCACTATCTTATTCATAACCAAATGGAGAGATGCTGTAAATAACACATGTATTAAAAGCATTTCTACTTGGTTGAACAGAACATATTTTTGCTTAAGTATCATTAGAACTGCATATGAACACTCTGCACTCTTACTGATAAATCGCTTTTACTCCACTTGACTGAGATAGTTTTAGGAGCCACATTTTGAAGAGTTGTCTCTTTAATCATTTGCTCTCCATCTTAACGAAAGAACAGTGAAAAAGCAACATACAGCATAAGTAACCTTTCTTTTTCTTTCTATATAAAAGAAAGAACATACACTATTTGTATTTGCTGTGAAGTTCCAGTTATTTTGTTCAACCTTTTCTTGGGATGACAGTCTCTGTCTCTTATCAAAGAGCAGCTATATTTGGAATAACTACAACTGGGACAGTATGGGTATATTAGTAACCGCAATAATCATAGGGCCTAATTTTAGATTTGCATGTTATGATGATGGGAGAAAAGACAAATAATTAAAGCAATCCTTCTAAAATTTGTTTCAGCAGCTATATGCGAAAAGGAGATCATGTCTGGATTTAAAAAGCAAAACAAAAGTCTTTGCATAAAATCCCAGGATGGCAAACTAGATTAAGAAATAAAAAAATCCTAAAACACAGTAGAAGAACATCTTTAACAACATTGTCAATAAAAGAACATCATGGATATCAACAGATGAATTCTAATCAAAGAAGACCTTACTTTTAAATACAGAATGAAGGGATACAATAATTCTGAGCCTACTGTCATAATGGGACTGGATTCTGAAGGAATTTAATCAAAAGCAGGACAGTTGGGAAATGTTAAAAGGCAGTAACTGAAAGAGTAGCTGCCTCTTTTGAATGTCTTAGTATGTTACAAAGTCTAGCAAAATAAATTTATAGGTATTAGGAATTATAGAGAAAAAAATATAACATTAAAAGACCAGGAACTACCTTGAATCACAAAGGAAAAAAAACTCTCAAATCACAATTTTGGTAAGTCATATACCGATTATCTTTCTACAATAATTATTGTACAATTTTCAAATATCTTCACATTTTTCTGCCGCGGAAGAATATGTGTAACTATCAGGTTAGATGATTTCCAGAAAAATCGTGGAAATCTTTCAGCAGGGAAGTCAAATAGTCCTATTCAGCAGTAATAGAAGGGACTCACTCTTCCAGAAGCAAACCTTAGTATAATGAGCATGTGATGGAATATATAAATGCATGGTTGTAAATAAAATGAGTATGTGCTACTTTTTAGAGCTGTATGCTGCAAGAAATACTAATAGAAATGCCTAAATTGAAAATCTCTCCTTCAAATGTAAAGCAATTCAAATGACTTTTGAGTTGAAAATTGCTTTGTAAAAAGCCTGAATCTATGAGAGTATTCTTTAAAGCAATGAATGAAGCCTATTAATAAACAGATTTGAGGTGGAGTACACACATTGCAAAAATTCTGGAGGTTGCTCAATGGTACTAAATAACAACTAGGTTTCATCTCTTTGATGTTAATCACCCAAGTTAATCTGATCACCCTCATTCTGCCAGGAACACAGTGGATTAAATAAGGTCAAATGAAACAACAATTATTTCCGTTGTATTTCAGAGGCCTGCCATGGTTCAAAAGTTGTCTCCCAAGACTTCATAGGGGAGGCGGGGCTCAAAATAATTGGTGGCTCCCCAGTTAAGGACTCACAGCTCTTCTTTATTATTCAAAATTTAGTCTTGTTGCTGGAGTAGCAGGTAATCTGGGTGCGTTTCAATTTCATGGTGGCTTCAATTTCAGTTTGCAAATTTGGAGGAAGGAGTGTCCCAGCCAAGCCCAGAGGAATTGAAGGAAATTCTGGAAAGCATTAAGTGAAAAGCATCTCCAGGGCTGGACTCTGGATGCTTTTCTCTCTGGGACACCTAGCAAAAAGCATAGCATAAAACACCCTTTATTATCTTTGTAATAGGCCTGTACAGGTTTTTTTAATGTGTGTATATATACACAGGGACGTGGTGGCTCAGTGGGTTAGGACGCTGAGCCTGTCGATCAGAAGGTCGGCAGTTTGGCGGGTCGAATCCCGAGTGCCGCGTAACAGAGTGAGCGCCTGTTACTCGTCCCAGCTTCTGCCAACCTAGCAGTTCGAAAGCACGTAAAAATGCAAGTAGAAAAATAGGGACCACTACGGTGGGAAGGTAACAGCGTTCCGTGCGCCTTTGGCGTCTAGTCGTGCCGGCCACATGACCACGGAGATGTCCTCGGACAAGCGCTGGCTCTTCGGCTTTGAAACGGAGATGAGCACCGGCCCCTAGAGTCGGAAACGACTAGCACACATGTGCGGGGGAACCTTTACCTTTACCTTTACCTTTATATATACACACCCTATGTACACTATGTATAGTACACTATATATATACTATACTATATACTAAGGTAAAGTTTCCCCCGCACATGCGCACGGAACGCTGTTACCGTAGTGGTCCCTATTTTTCTACTTGCATTTTTACATGCTTTCGAACTGCTAGGTTGGCAGAAATACTATATGCTATATATACCTATATAGTATATATAGGTATGTTTGTAGAGTGTATATAGTGTGTACACACACACACACACACACACACACACACACACACACACACACACACACACACACACACGGATTTTCCTGGGGCTCCATAAAATATGTATATAAAACACACATGTGTGCCTTTATAAATGTACATATCATTTATGTATTTGAATTTATTAGCTGCCCAACTTCAAGAGACTCTGGGCACCAAACCAAACTCGGAAGATTGAGTGTGGGTGTGTTTGTGTGTAGTGTCTTGTGTGCGTGAGAGAGAAAAACACCTTCTGGCCTCTGTCCCAGGCCTAGAATTAATATAGCGGGTGTGTGTGTGTGGGTTTTGATCCCGTTTTGGGTTTTAACCGTTTTTAACCATGTTTTGGATTTTAATAGCCACCCAGCTGGAGAGGGCGGCCCTGGCAAATCTGAGGAACTAAGTCAGGGGTCGGCAACCTCGGCTCTTTTATGACTCGTGGACTTCAACTCCCAGAATTCCTGAGCCAGCATAGCTGGCTCAGGAATTCTGGGAGTTGAAGTCCACGAGTCATAAAAGAGCCGAGGTTGCCGACCCCTGAACTAAGTGAATAAATCTGCTCTGCCCCGTATCTCATGTGTTGTAATACACCCTTAAAAGGGGAAAACTCCCTTTATTTTTATTTTTTTTCTTCCACCCCACCCGCCACCTGCTTCATTTCAAGGATTTAAAACTCCTCGGGGTGGGGGGGGCGAAAACAACCCCCTCCTCCCGCCCCTCTTTGAGGCGCAACCCCGCCTCACGGGGCAGCCGAGAGCGCGCGTGCGCGCGCCGCTCCTTGAGTGGAGGGCCAAGCTCCGCCCCTTCGGGCGAAGGCGGACGGCCCCTCCTCTTTTTTTTTTTCTCCCCCTCCCCTCCTTCCTCGCCCCGATTCCCTCCCTTTTTCTGTTCAGCCGCCGCCGCCGCCCGCGTTGCATTATGGGACACAAACAAAGTGCTCGGCTCGTCGGCTCGGCGTGATAAGGCGAGGGAGGGGGAGGAGGAGGAGGAGGAGGAGAGCCCGAGCGCCTGGGCCCCGCGCGCGCAGCCCTCCAGCGGCCCCGCGCTGCCGCCGTCCTTCCCCGCCCTCCCCCTCCCTTCGCCCAGGCCGCCAGAGCGCCTGCGTCGCGCGGGACCCCCTTCTCCTCCTTCGCGGGCCCCCCCTTCCTTTCCTTTCCTTCCCCTCCCCCCTCCCCTCAGCAGAAAGAAGCCGCGTCGGGGGCGGCCGCCATGGCCCTGCGTGGGCCGAGCTGAGGAGCCGGGACGGGGCCCGGAGAGGGAGAAGCTGGGCCTTGGCGCTTGTTTACCGACCGGCTTAACCCCCCTCGTCTCTCCCGCTCTCGGCCGGCGGGGAAAAGGAGGACCTCGCCAAGAGCAGGTAATGGAGGCTGAGGGGGACGAGGGAGGGAGGGGGAGAGAGAGAGAGAGAGAGAGAGGGGAGCCTAGGCCCCGCCCCTTGGCCCCGCCCCTTCTCGGAGCATCCCGGCCTCGGCTCCCCTGTGGCGCTCCGTCCTCACTGATGCCCGAGGTCGTCCCAGGGCACGGCGGGGGGGCCTGTCTCTTAACAACCCCCCCCCGCCGCCCGCCCTGGGATTGCTCAGGTGCGGCTTTTGCAACAGTGTTGCCATTAATTGTTTCATTAACCATTGGGGGGGGGTTTCCCTCTCCTATAGCCTTGGTCAGGGGTAGGCAACCTCGGCTCTTTTATGACTCGTGGACTTCAACTCCCAGAATTCCTGAGCCAGCTTGGCTGGCTCAGGAATTCTGGGAGTTGAAGTCCACGAGTCATAAAAGAGCCGAGGTTGCCTACCCCTGGCCTTGGTGGAGCAGTGGGCTAAGGCCTCCTTAAGGAACACCAGCTGCCTGCCATTAGCGCAGGTTCGAGTCCCACCAGGCTCAAGGTTGACTCAGCCTTCCATCCTTCCCAGGTAGGTAAAATGAGGACCCAGATTGTGGGGGGCAATTAAGCTGACTTTGTAATAATGCCGCTTGGGGTGTGTGTGAAGGCCCTAATAAGCAGGCATATACATAGAATGAAGGCTACTGCTAAGCTTGTAAGCCGCCCTGAGTCTTCGGAGAAGGGCGGGATATAAATGGAATTAAAATTAAAAAAAATATAGGAAATATATATACATACACCAAAGTGAGGAGGGGGGTTTTTCAGGAAGTTTCAAGGTTGGGAAAGGCCTCGATGTCGTCTGTGGCTCCCCCCCCCCGCCGCCCTGCCCCCCAAAAAACGGAGGTTAAGCTGCCAAAAGTAGGTCTGTCTCCCTGGTCTGGGGAGGTTTTCCCCAATTATGCCTTTCGAGGTATAATAAGGCAGCGTTTCCCAACCTTAGGAACTTGAAGATGCGTGGACTTCAACTCCCAGAATTCTGGGAGTTGAAGTCCACGCATCTTCAAATTCCTAAGGTTGGGAAACACTGTAATAATGGATACGTTTGTCAGTGGCGCACGATATGGAGAGGGACCGTTGCCTCCTTGATTCTAAGGGACAACAGCCCTTTGGGTCAGGAAGCTGCCCCTTTTAAGGTTTCGTGTCATGGCAGGGTTGTCTTGGGGTTGCGCTGAGTAACAAAGGTGACGATTTTTTTTCTGTGTGTGTGTCCTTGGGGAATCTCTTTCCGATTTGCCCCTTTTTCAGGGTTGTCGTCTATTTTTTGCAAGGAAAACAATGTACAGGTAGAAGACGCCGTTGGTGCCGTTGAAAAGAGTCCATCCCTACATGTTTTGGCTTCATTTTGATTTCTCCCTTCCCCCAAACCTGTTGTTTTGGTCAGCAGGTATGTCTTGCTCAGCCCTTCATTTTTGGTCTTCTGTTGATTGGTTTGCTTGGTTTTTCTGATGGCACATTTGTGTGGGGGGGATTGTTGATTTTCGTTACGCTGACCTAAGTCACCCTTGCTGGTCCAGAATGCAGGCCTTGTTCATTTTCAGTGATGACGGATCTGTAACCTGCTTAAATTTATGGGGCTCTTAGAATTTTTTAAGTTAAAACAAAACAAGGAGCTACCATCTTCCTCTTTTCAAGAATGCTTTGTGGTTCACAATAGTCTGTGCTATTGGAACATAAAAACAGGCAGTCTAATGCTGTGTTTGAAGATGCACTAACCAGTTTAGTAAAAAGTAAAAAATAATGAAATAATTACTTGTCCCTACAAAAGGCAGCAGTTTACCAGTGCACTTCACTCTAGCCAAGAGGTTAGTTCTGTTCTAATAGAGTGGACAGGATATAAACTAATATACTTATTTTCATGCCAGTGAACAAGGAAAAAAATCTGTTGTCTCCTGGCATTTTGTTTTGTGCCATTGATTCAGAATTCACAATCAGATAACCTGGCATGGTAGAACATCAGCAGGGAGAGTACTGTACACATGATTGCACTAGCTTCCCTCCTGATGAAATTTACCATGGCCAGAAATCACCATGACAGGTGTTTTGTCAATAGAAAAACCACTTTGGCTGATGTCAAAAACTAAGCAGGGTCAGACTTGATCAGTACTTCAGGGAGAGACTCAGGTTCAAGCATTTTCAGCTGGACTGGGAAGTTGAGAAAACATTGCTGGAGAGGAGAACCATTTCTTTATTGTTTCCAAGGAAACTATTTGGGCATATCCATGCAGTATCATGGTTGGCTGTCCTTTGAACTCCCTTAAGGAAGTTAATTTGTAAGGGCACTCACAACCGTCTGAGTACACACATCAGCCAAAAATGATATTTTCCCATGTGTTAAGCTAAAGCAAACAAACTATGCCACAACTTATTGCGTAAAAATCAGGCTCATACCCATCATCAGGGCATATCACTTTTTGCTTAAAATCTGACTGTAAATACTTATTTTTGTTATGATCTCAGAATAATGAGTTGTTCCTATGAAAAGGCAACAGGTTACTTGTGCACTTCATTCTAGCAAAAGGGTTTGTCCAGTAGATCTGTTCTAATAGACAGGATATAAATGTACACACTTATTTGCATGCTTGCTGAACAAAACAAGAAAAAAATGTACTATTCGTGTTTTGTTTTGTAGGCATTGATTCAGTATTCACAGCCATAAGGTGTTTTAAATTATTGTTGATTTAGGCTTATTTATTAGATGTGTATTCTGTTGAATCTGTTGGACTCATAGTGGCTACAACATTCACAGCAGAAGGATAAAAAATTGTTAATGCTAAAGAGTCATGGATTTGTTAATCATAGCATATTAATCCCCTGTTGGTGATACTCCAGCATCACTTATTGCTTAACACAATATTATTGTCAAAAAGAATACCCACATTAAAACTGTTCTTTATTTACTTTGTCTTTTTTCAAGGATGCATCAGAGGTGGCCTAAAATATATGTCATGTTTTGAAGCAGAAGACAATTATAGCAAACTGAATATTGTATGAATTGGCTAAAAGGGAGGGAAATTGTTTTCTCTTTAAAAGTATAATCCTTTGTAAGTAAAGACACATTTTCAAGTAATAAAATTAGCTAAGAATTCAGTGGGTGATTGATTCTAACTGAAAGACCAAGGGCCGCATGGCTTTAGAAGATGGAATAGTATTAGGCAGGTGAAAGTTTAATTGACTAATAGATTCAGAGTTTATATCCCCACTTTTTTGTTCTTGCTCTATGATTTTTAACTTTACTTTCAAGCTTGCAAAGTTTACTCAGTATTGTATTTGATAAAAGTAGTATGTCAAAATTGACAGGATTTGATTTAGTTTATCACTGTAGATTAGAATAATCTGATATAATGAGTAAATATAGTATGGAGTACTTTTGACTATTGGAATAGTTTTCTTTTTATAAATGATTTAATTTATGTATGGTAATGGATCTTGACAAAACTTTTTTTGAAAGAGTCTCAATTCATGTTTGGTTTACTCTGTAAGCTAAATGCTTTTCTTCTATACAAGAGAGGATCATTACTCTTATTCCAAGAAAGAAAAATGCTATATTTTTGTCCTCGCCACTCCTTCACAGACTAGATTTGACTAAAATATAGTTACGAGACAAAATTATGTCTAATAATCATAATTATTTTAAGGATTTGAATAGTATCTGTCTTCAAGCCAAAATCCTTCTGGTTTAAAAATATGTTAAATGCAGGGAAGAAGAATAAGCAAAGAAATAAATGTATTGGACAGCATACTGGCTAAAGACAGGAAGCTATAAACCAGGAAATCCTTAACTTTTTAAATCTCATTTTTCTTATATTCTCCCTAGGTGGCCTTAAGCAAGCCACACGTTCGACCTCAAATTCTTTCTAGAATAGAGGAACTATACTGACTGCCTTTAGAGCAGCCTTAGCCTTAAAGGCCTGTTATGAGGATTTGCCATTTCTGTGCATGACTACCCCCGCCCAACACATTAAAATGCAGTTGTTAATGGGCCTCCTTGAGAAGTTTGAGCAGATTTTCTGGCAGCTGCTATGAAAGTACTCTATGGCTGATCATAGAGTTCTTTGAGAATGGTTGCTAAAGCAGAATGTACTGTTAGCCTATTTTGAGATAAATCTATCATGGAATCTTAAGGTTTCGAGCATCTTTTTAGCATTTTAACATCAACAGCAGTAAAGAGGTAAAAGTAGACTGGAACAAATGGTTAAGCTTCTTTCTCTCCACTCACTTGACTTCACACAAACACATATAGTCCTTTACATCTGATTGTACAAACTTTAGGGTGCATGTAGGCAACTCTTAACACCAGTTGTCCACATTAACTTCAAAGGATTCTTTAAGGGAGACAGTTACATCATGCACATTAAGTTATTTGAACACTTGAACTCGTAATACAGAAATATTATTTAAATGCACTTTTATCATACTACAAATGAAGTTTGAATAACAGTTAAATAGTTGAGTTATTCTGAAGATCTACCTTGTTCATAATATATACTTAAAGTTATTCTAGATGTCCTTAGCAAGAATTCAAGAGATCAATTGTACTCTTCGTTCTTGATGATTAGATTAAATAGGTGGGTAGTTAGATATGCATTAAGTATTTGATTTAATTGCCTTACTGCCTTTTAACTGAAATCTGACTTCTAGTGAAATCCAGTAGTAGGTATTTAGTACTCCAGAGTTTTGCATAGCGACGATAAAACTTTTTATTTGCAGAGTGAGAGAATAAATGACAGAATAACACATTCCTATCCATTTCTGCAAAAAGTTTTTGTCCATATATGTACAGTGCAGAAGGTAGAAAGGCAACTGAATTAAACTGAAATAAAGAATTACCTCTATCAGATAAGCTACTTGCTTAGGCCAGGCAATTACTGCAGCAAATAGTTACTTAATAGTGCAGCTACTGATCTCTGCAAGAAAAAAACAGACTTTTCCTGAACATTTTTATTTCTAATTATGATTTAATATACTGAATTTGTAGCAAATTCCTTGTTACCAAGCAAGATATAGCTATGCAGGCTTTCTTGGCCTGATGGGGGATGGGTTGGGTTTTTTATTGTTTTTAATATTTGTATTTATTGTTTTTTACCTTGGGCATTATGTTTAATTCCTTTTAACTTTTGTATTTTTTGTATTTTATACATTTGCCCTGTTCACCGCCCTGAGTCCTTCGGGAGAAGGGCGGTATATAAATAAAATTAAATAAAATAAATAAATATGACAATTTTCAGTTATTTCTATTTAGATTACTATTGTTATCTTCAATTAAAAATAACCCCATTTGACCTTTAAACACCTTGAATATGTCACATTTAAAGTTTAATTTCTGGTGGTTATCACTTGTACCTTTTTTCTTTCAATTTGTTCGCCTTCCTAGAGGCCACATACTTAAAGGTAACTAGTTTTTGTTTTTAATCAGGTTACACAGCAATAGCAATAGGGAATTAGAGAATACAGAATTTTTAGTGCTTGTTTCTAGATGCATGTAAAGTAAAACAGGATGATCTCTGAGCATTAATCAAGTAACTTTTGAAAATTCAGGAATGCCTATATGTTGTTTTGCACAGCTTTGTGATAAATTCCTTCAGTAAATAGAAGTAGCTTCAGTAAATAAAAATGGTTGATTAGCACTGTGTGTTTTCTATAGGGTAGAGCAAAGAAGAAAAAAGATTGGCTACTGCTGTGGGAACATATAAGCACAGAACCTAGATAAATTTGCTTATGTAATCATTATCTTCGTGTATTGATCTTATTTTTCCCCCAGCAGCAGTTGCATATTGGTTTTGAATTTACAGCATTTTCAAAAGAGTTGAATTTATGCTGGCCTAACCGTGTTAATCCTGAATGGCAAGCAATTTTTTTGTTTGAGATGAACTATCTAAAAACATTTAATATACAGTTCCATTCAGACAATTAACTCATTGTAAAGTTAAATCAGTGTAGAAAGGGCGAGAGCAGTACCAAATGCTTGTCTTGTTTAAACTTGAACAGAATTCCTGAAAGTCAGTTCCTTTTACAGAAGTAACTTATGTCAGTAGAAGTTGATGGATTAGCTAAAACATACATACCTTGAACAATTAAGTTTAGCCAGACTGGGGGATGAGAGATGGATTGGTATGGGAGAAGTATTGTTTGGGTCAAAAATTTAAAAGGGGCAACATTAATGGTTAGAAAGTTACTTCATGTAATTGCTAACAAAGTAACCTACTTGATGTAATTCAGTGTATGTACAAATAAGTG
The DNA here is from genome assembly GCF_947247035.1 of Vipera ursinii. Taxonomy (NCBI): domain Eukaryota; kingdom Metazoa; phylum Chordata; class Lepidosauria; order Squamata; family Viperidae; genus Vipera; species Vipera ursinii. The sequence continues at coordinate 19,766,647 of NC_139519.1, read as the reverse complement.
CAGAATGTTTCATTATTGTTTAATGTGAGTATTGGATGATAGATGTACAATATTTGGCAAACCTTGTATTTATTGCAGTATGGACTTTTAAAATGAAAATACAGTAAATGTTAATTGGAAATCAAGCACTGGGTTCCTGTAAGAAATATGTAGCAAAAATCAAGGCAGGATTATGTAAATAAATATGCCTGGGATTTGCTTGCGAGACTTGCTGACCTCAATGGGTATCATTTGGTATGTGCTATGTATGTGATTATAGCCTGCCTTTTACACTTTACTCTTTACTGTTTTGAGTATCCCAACCATATCTTAACTATATTTGGGTATACACAGATATATTAAATTCATCTGACTTCAATAGACTGTATATTATGCAGACATGTAACACATATAAGCAATAAACCCCCACCCCAGGACTTATCTAGGATTGTATAGCTTTAAAAACATGATCAGTCATGCCTACTCATTATCTTTCAGATAAGATCATCTTAAGAAAGTGACCTTAAATGCCCACTTTAGTGTAAGGAGAAAGTTCTACTATATTTAGAAATGCATAAGTATTACTGAAAGCAGCAGCAGTATCAGATGGAGCAATTACATTCTTAACACTTGAAAATATTATTGACTCACCTCATGTGATTTTATTATGTCAAAAAGATGACTGCAAATACTTTTGACATATAGTGTCTTCTTCATCTTCTGAAATTATTGAAGAGTAATTTTTTTTTCAGATTTGCACTGAAGTTTAACCAATTATTTAATAGGCAAGTGAACTCTGACAGGATTAATTATTCTTGAGTCTATGTTAGTTTGTATTCTAATCTACATGATTAATTAAGGATCTGAAGCTGTGGACTTAACAAGGTCTGAGCTTCTTACAATGTATGGTAATAAAAGTCTTTGTGAACCAAAATTGTCCAGAATATTATATATCAGCATTTAACTATTACAACTCAAGTTTCGAATAATTATATGTTATATTTTTCTAAACTTTCCTGCAAGCACAGTTGTACACTATGAATAATGTTTGGATCATAATTATGTTAAAATTCCTATTGCAGTGGAATAACAAGTAATTACCAAGAATAATTTGACTGCAGGAAATGTAAAATTTTATTTCATCTTCCTGTAAAAATCATACAAGGGGCAAACCATAGGCTGGACTAGATTTGATTACAATATTTGTACTACTTGCAATCTCTTGAAAGTTTACTTAGATTAGTTTTTACCATTGTTTAAACCCAGGGGTCTTCATACTTGGCCCTTTTATGACTTGTGGACTTCAACTCCCAGAATTCCTCAGCCAGGCACGCTGACTGAGGAATTCTGGGAATTGAAGTCCACAAGTCATAAAAGGGCCAAGTTTGAAGACCCCTGGTTTAAACTCACTCCAGTTTGGCCTAGTTCAGAGAATACATCAAGCAGTGATTCTGACATAGAATCAAAGGAAGATGGGGAAGAAGCATTCACATCTTTAGTTAAGCAGGTTTTTGTTAATAAGGATGATTCATACAGCCTTTATTTTTCATTGACACAAATACAACAATTCAGTCTTTTATGCCTTGTTTGAAATAATTGACAAACAAGCAATATATTTTCACCAAGCTAACAAACACAGAAACATTATTTAAATAAGCACATATTAATGACATGTTATGTGATAAATTCCCATATTTTAGCTTTTTTGCATAATTACATAGCTGAAAAATCTTCCCTTTTTTGTCTTTTCTAGGTCCATTTTGAATATTTGTCGCAGTAAGTATACAAGTAAAATGGGCGTCAAAACATTTACCCACAGTTCCCCAGCTCACAGCCAGGAGATGCTTGGAAAGCTGAACATGCTACGTAATGATGGACATTTCTGTGACATCACCATTCGTGTCCAAGATAAAATCTTCAGAGCACACAAGGTAGTCCTGGCCGCATGCAGTGACTTCTTCCGTTCCAAATTGGTTGGCCAAGCAGAAGATGATGGCCAGAGCGTACTTGACTTGCATCACGTGACAGTGACTGGCTTTTTGCCTCTTCTGGAATACGCCTACACAGCAACATTGTCTATTAACACTGAAAACATTATTGACGTCTTGGCTGCTGCTAGCTATATGCAAATGTTCAGTGTTGCTAGCACCTGTTCTGAGTTTATGAAGTCAAGTATTTTATGGAACACCCCCAGTAGTCAGCAAGAAAAGGTGCTAGATACAGGCCAGGAAAACAGTGCAAACTGCAATTTTACATCACGGGATGGCAGTCTTTCTCCGGTTTCCTCGGAATGCAGTGTGGTAGAAAGAACCATTCCTGTCTGCCGAGAATCGCGTCGGAAGCGTAAAAGCTATATTGTAATGTCCCCGGAAAGTCCACTTAAATGTAACAACCAGACAAACTCCCCACAAGTTTTGACTACTTCAGCTTCCTACGCAGAGAGTAGAAGTCATCCTGTGGACTCTTCCTTAGCTTTTCCTTGGACTTTCCCTTTTGGAATTGACCGAAGGCTCCAGTCAGAAAAGGTGAAGCAAGTAGAAAGTTCTCGGACTCTAGAAGTGCCTGGCCCATCTGAAGCATCTAGAAGAATTTCTGAGTATATGACGTGTGAGAGCACAAAAACCAGCTCACCCCTGGTGATTGAAGAAGATGTGCGTGTAAAAGTGGAAAGGTTGAGTGATGAAGAAGTACACGAGGAAGTGTCTCAGCCTGTTAGTGCATCCCAAAGTTCTTTGAGTGATCAGCAGACAGTCCCTGGAAGTGAACAAGTTCAGGAGGACCTTTTGATCAGTCCACAGTCGTCATCTATAGGTAGAATCCCTTAAATCTATGTGTGTTTTCATTGTTTCATTAGAGCTTCCATTTTTAGGTTCATTCTGAGTTCACAAGCGGTTCACAAGAAATACCAAGACCGTATCTTGTAAAAGTTGTATAAAGACAGGGCTTTTTTTTTCTCATAGAACGCTCAGAACGGAGTTCCGGCACCTTTTTTGGATGGAACCTTGTAGGGTAGGCAAGGCGGGTTGTATGACGTGTGAGTTCCGGCACCTTTTTCTGTTACAAAAAAAGCACTATATAAAGATGACCGTTTTCACTGTATTTCAGACAAAATGATTTGTCAAATTCACCTAGTCCAGAGGTATTGAATCTCCTTTCTTGCAACTTTAAACTTTATGGGCCATGCACAGAAATAATTGCTTTGATTTGTGATATATTAAACATTTCTCACAAGCTATTTTTTTAGATACTTGCTGTTGAAAAACAGTTAAAAGTAATAAACCATACTAATCTACACCAGAAGTTCTATTAAGTCAGTGGGCCTTATTTCCTGGCAAGTTATTACGCTTTGCACAGCAAGAGGAGAAGAGTTATTCCTTCTACTCTGAAACTTCCAAGAAGAAAACAGCTAGAACAAAGCGGTTCAGTTTCATTGCTGCTTTGAGGAAGGAGGAAATAGTTGTAGTAGCAATGCCTCAGTATAATTATATTGCTGTTTTTTACATCATATTTTGAATAGCTGTTATGTTCACAATGGATATTGGTGTCATTTCAGTTCAAATTAAATGGTTGTGCCTTTTTTTTTTTGAGTGAGCAGTTGTGAGTTTTTGAATAAAAGGAACAACAAATGTGAATGGTTTTTAAGGTGTATCTAAACTGCCAGAAATGTGAAAGTGCAGTTTTGTCAATTAATAAGAAAGGCAAAATTTGTTTTCCTACAGCCCTTGGAAGAAAGCTAGTTTAGCAGGCTAATGTAATCCAATCCATACTGTTCAGCACATGGAAACGGGAGTTCAGGAAATAAATTTCCAGTGACATGTGGTTAGTCATACAGATTCATTATTGGAGCAGAATAACATAGACTTAATTGTGTGAAATAAGGACAAGGCCCTTTTAATGACTTGTCAAGGAAACAAATGGCTAAAATCAATTGCTAGGAGGGAAAGTGTGGTTTTTAAGTTTAAGAAAACCTCTCGCAGACTCTCCTGGAAAGCTATACAAGTGCCCTAGACATACATCGAGGATAAGGACATCTTGTGACAATGAAACTCGTGCTTGCCCTGCACACGTTCCCCATTTTACCCGGCAAGAATTGTTGTATGTGCATGTGTTTTAATCCTGCTTCTTTTTTAATCACTTGTCTTCCTTGATTGTGGTATTTTTCTTGCTATTATAGCTGAATGAGAAGGAGTCGAATTAAATTATCCTATGAAGAAGATATCTTCCAATTCTGATTCAGGTTGTCCTATGAATGTCCCAAAGAAACCCCAGTGATCTGGAGCATAATTTAGTATTCAATGCTTTGCTATATTTTTCCTACTCGTTCAGTTTCATGATGGTTTTCTTAGGAACTACCCTGATCGCCAAGCCTATTTTGGAGGTTTTGAACATGAAGTGCTAGAAATTGCCCTGCCTGAGGCAATTTCCCTAGGGCACCAATTATGCCCTCTCGTTGCCCTGCCTGACATTTTGCTTTAAAGGAATATTTTAATTTAAAAAATAGAACACTAAGGGCCAGTCTCGGCTTCATTTTTAATTTCTATAGGTGTCTACGGTCTTGGAATGCACTTCTTAAAACAATTATAGAAAACAAAATGATAGGTATCTGCTCCCCAGTTTTGTGTATGTGCCTGTCTGGAAAGATGACAGATATAAAATGGAGTCTTGACTGGGTAGATCTGTTACCAGAGCATCCACAGCATTTCTCAAAATATCAAATGAACTTACCAGGCCAGAAATGTTGAGGACCGTGTCTTGTATAATGATTATTTACATCACTGCATCCTCATTCAGAGGTATATTGCAGTAATTTTTTAAAGTATGATAGTCATTTCTAGAGTAGAAAAGGTGAGAAGATGCAAATAGAAATCCATTAAAGAGCAAATTTCTTTTGTTTCTGATTAAAACACTGATTTCCATTGTTGCTTTGTGATTTACAATAGATCAGAAAGTGTTTGTCAAATAATGAAAACAATTTATATAAAATAATGCACAATATTTTAATGCAGCATGTTTATAAAACCAAAACAATTTTGATGATTTTCATTTTGCTTTATTTATACATAATACAGGTAATAAACTTATAAATAATAATCTGATTTATTAAATCATTTAAGTGTTGTCAGTAAGTGATCCTTTAAAAATAGCACTTGGCATCACTTTTTAAAAAAAATAAAAGTTGGCATATAAAATAGAATTTCTTGTTGGGTGATTAAAACATAATAGCCATCTCCTTGAAGTTTTTTTTCTCTTAAACCTCAGTGCATTAATAAATATACAAACGAGGAAATGATTGCATAAATGCATCTATGCAGCTCAATGTTCTATCATATCTTTTTAAACGAAGTTAATTTGTTAAGCAAAAGTTTGGAACTATGTTCTCACAGTAAACAAAAACTTTCCTAAGTGCTATTTATCAACAGAAACATTTTTAATTTCTAAACAGTCAAAGGATTATTTAATACACTGATATTGTTGAATATATAGTTTACATAGTATCTTAAAACTAATATGGTGTCCCAAAGTAAGGAAATCAGGCATATATTTCAAATGTATTTGCCCAAATATCTTTCCTTATCAAAACAGACCATTTCACTAAACATCTCAGACCCATTATGTTTGTTACTATTTTTTTAAAAAAATCCTCCATATGGTTAGAGGACCATCGGTATTGATTAAAAATCCAAGACACTTGGCATTTTTATGTTACATAGGTAGGGCAGTGAACAAAATGTTACTGTGCATCTTTTCTGATCAGTTTGGCTGAATGTGCAGAAAAAGAATGAAGGCTTTGGCCATGCATAGGGATGCCATCTGAATTTTCTCATTTGCGTGAAGTTCAAAGGGAGCAATGGGGTTCCAGCTGCAAAGTTATCAATACAGAGCTGGGACAAACACAATGTTTAATTTTCATGCTCCTTTGTTCATAATAACTTTGTATTATTTTGTCTGAAGATGCAGGAATTTAAAAGCGATATGAGTTCCAGTGTTGACAGTTTCCTGGGATATCAAATAGTTTTCGACAAATTGCTGGTTGCATTAAAAAAAGGATCATTGATGAAAAGGACTCCTTTGCCAGCAGTATTTTATAGCTGCAGTAAGAATCTAGCATCCCAAGTTTAATTTTCCTCCACTTCTGATCCGTTTAGGGATGCTCTACCATGGGTTGGTTTATTTCTATCTTTTGTAGGACATTTAAGCCCTTTTTATTTGATGCATACAAATGTTTCAAATACTACACTTATTAGAGAGGAAAAAAGTGATTGGGTTTATTTTGCTCTACTACATAGATGCATGAACAGAAAAAAAAATCCCCCATCAGCTTGTCAGTCAATGCACTGGGAATTTTAGTCACCACTAGGATGCACTTTATATTCATTATGTTACATTAAATAGAATGCCTTTACCAGTATAACCTCTAGATTGTCATTTGTTCAGATGTTTTCATTTGTCCGCCATCATTTAGGAGAAGGTTAGACCTGCTGACTTATATAGTGCCTTCCGACTCAGGTTTCATAATTTGAAAGTATATCTCCATCCACATTCTCTTGCAGCATATTGTGCTGGCATCTCATTTACACATAATTAAAAGTCATATGATAATGTCTGCTAAGACTTTATAAATACTGTTTTGAGTGCAACTGGAGATCTACCTATACGGTCTAGTCATTTTCAATCAACTTTGAAAGTAAACTTAATGTTTAAAATATAATACACCAACATATATGCCTTATGCTATAAGGCTTTTGATTCATGTAGCAGCATCTAAGTCAGGGGTAGGCAACCTTGGCTCTTTTATGACTCGTGGACTTCAACTCCCAGAATTCCTGAGTCAGCATAGCTGACTCAGGAATTCTGGGAGTTGAAGTCCACGTGTCATAAAAGAGCCAAGGTTGCCTACCCCTGATCTAAGTGAAGTTCAGAAAAGTCCATGAATTGAACCACCAGAAAATTCAAGATTCAAGGTTAAACTGAGAGGTTAAAAAAAATCATGGAGGAGAGCATTGTTGGTAACAGAAATTAAATGGTCTTGACTATGTAGTGATTGGGATTCATGTTTGGCTCAAAAAAGCCTTTTTTTAAAAAAAATAAAAATCTAATATGGTCTGCTGTAACCAGCAGTAGCTTCCCAGGGTCTGGCACAAGGATCCTTCCAATTGTGTCTTTTGAGAATCCGTTAAATGAAGCCGCCTGGAACTGGAACCCACAATCATGTTTAGGAGACATTTGTCTCATTACTAAACAATGGGCCTTTCTTTCCCTCATTGTTTTCTAAAGCAGTAAGATATTGATGGAAAAACACAGCATATTACAGTTAAACAGAAGTCAGTGCCTTAAATTGATGCGAGTTTCGTAGATGTCAAACACTAAAAGCAATCTTACCGGCCCTAATGGTTTTTCATATTCAGGTCACAGCAGCTTTCAATTTTTAAAGACAAGTTATTTTAGCAATTCCAGACAATATAAGTAGCCTAATACTGATCGTGATCATAGTGACTGAGAAATAAATTCCAGTTAATTAAGTGGGACTTATAGTTCTGTTTGTAGCCATGAGTTAATAACAAATCACTCAAGTCCTGCCTGATTCCTCAGAAATAGCAGTAGAGCTGTCTCTCCCAGACAGGTTTAAGATATCACACACTCAGCATCCAAAATAATAATCTGCTTTGGAATACGGTTTCCAGTAAAGGAAATGAAAGTAAAAGGCTTCCTAGGCTGTACTATATTGAGGGAGTCTTGAAGAGCTTGCAGTTTCTCTAATAATCTAACCACATTTAACAAATCTCCCTCCTGCATCTTTTCACCCTTCCTGATGGTACAGTTTTGAAACGGCTTCAGTACAGAGGAGTGGAAACACAATACTAATGAATGCTGCAGATCTTAACTGACAGCAGATTTTTGTGTTTTCCATTAATTTTGCTTTAGGCAGACTCTGCTTCAGTTAGGGCTCTTTGGGGTGTACTGAGAGATAAGCAACACAAATCTGTCACCAATACTGGGGAAAAGTTACCAGGAAGAATGTGAGCTTTGCAGCTGTTTGTTTCTGCCTCTGTGCACTGTAGCGTTTAGCCTGTTTTACCTCCTTCCCTGGCCATTGTTTAAACAATAAACTGGCTTTGTAATCACAGTCCTGCCTCCACTTAATGTGTATCTCAGCCTTTTTCCAACTGGAAAATCTCCTGAATCCAAATAGGCCAAATTTATTATAATTTATGCCGATTGCTTTACATCGTTATCCTATTAGGTATTAACAGAATTCTTAACTATGGCAGCAAGATGCCTTGTGGTCCGTGAAAGAATTGTGAGGCGGATGTGAAAAAACGTTGCTATGGTTCCAACTAAAGTGTAACTTAATGGGTATGGTTTATTTAACTGCCCCTAGGTTCAATAGATGAAGGTGTCACTGAAGGATTACCATCACTCCAGAGTACCTCTGGTGGGAATATCCATGTGGAAGATGATGACCGGTACGTATAAATATAGTACACAAAACATTCTGCAGAACAACCGTCTTCATTTTGTCCCTATTAGGGGTCCTAGAATTTCCAGCCAGTAGAGTAGTTGGCCATGCTACCATGACATAGGGACAGTGTGTCGGGCTGGAGGAAAGTGATGTATAATACCTGAACCAGATCCTTGTGGATAGATTGCTGCATTGAGTCATCTAAGATGGTGATAAACATGACGGATCTCCTTTGAATTTAACCATCCTTGGAAAAATGCACGGTTTTCTAAACAGGTGGAATTCAGAGCCAGTAGCCAGTCATGAGATCAAAGATATGAGGTTCATGAACACACGTTCCAATGTTCACTATCCATACTGCCTGTCATCAGGCTATTTTTTTATTATTTTTTTAGATTTTACATCCCTAAGCAGAACAAGGAATTTTCAAGCTGTGGTACTACTTGAGACAGAGTTTCCTAGGTCACCTTGAGTCAGTCACTGTTTCTGACAACCTAACTTCCAACAGAAAAGAATATTTGTAGGGTTGAACTGTCGAGTCTTTGATGGTCTCTGATTTTGTTGTTTTCTTGCAGGCATCGAAGTTCAGAGAGCATCAAGCACCCCACAACCTAAGTTCCTTTTCACGTTCTGTTTTTACGCATACACCATGTGGATACGTTGCAGAGTGGTTAAAGTGGGGATTAGCAGAACAGTAAATCTGGGCCTTTATATAGTCCACATTAGGGAGATGCTTTCAGTCAAGTAGATGCATACTTTTTAAAAATAGTGAATACCTACCAAAATGATTCAGAGGTGGAAGAAGTTTAACATATTAAAAACTTTGATGTGGCCAATAAGTGGCTCTTAAAAAACCGAAATTAAAAGCCTAACACACTTATGCAGCACCTGGATTGCTTAAAAAGCATTTCCTGGAATAGGTGTTACTATATAAACGTGCCCACAAAAGATTTCTGACCTTTCCAAATGTACACCAGTTTAATATTCAAGTATCAACTGTTGAAATGATTGCAACACTTTATTTTCATACCCTGGCCCACCTCTTTTCTCAAGACTTCATTTAAAATTACCTTTTCCAATCATTCAGAATTTCAGTCTTTTAATATACGGTAGTTTAATAGACTTAGTTTTTGTTGTATTGTTACCACTTCACAACAAGATGTCACAACTGCCAGTTCTTTAATTGATGTTGGCCTTCAAACACATTTAAGTTTTTCCCAAGAACCTAGGGTGTCATATGTATAGGTGTAGTGTGTGGGTCCAAGCAGTGTGACCTTTTGCAACTGATAGATGGAAAATTTGTCAATGCTCAGATTTTCTAAGTGCCACCCAAGATCTCATGGTACGGCATCCAGTGTACCAGTAACCCCTGGAACCACCACTGCCACCCATAATCTTTCAGCTGCATTTTTCAGATCTTGATACTTTGTGATCCCCAATTCTTTGTCTTTGATCCTAACATCATCATCATTGTCTTTTTGAAATGCATTTGTGTTGTATTTTGTACACTTGACCTTTTCCCTCTTGATCTGCTACTAAAAGAGTTGTTATTTGCTTCTTCAGACTGGAGAATGTCCAATACCCTTACCAGCTCTATATTGCTCCTACAACCAGTAGCACAGAGAGACCTAGCCCAAATGGTCCTGACAGACCTTTTCAATGTCCAACTTGTGGGGTTCGATTCACCCGCATTCAGAACTTAAAACAGCACATGCTCATCCACTCAGGTAAGGATATCTGGTGGGTCCACTTCCCAAAGGTTTAATTTGAACAAGAGCCCGTAGAGCAGGCATGTCAAACTCGCAACATCACGTGACTTTTCCCCCATTGGCAATGGGGTGGGCGTGGTTTCGGCGTGACGCATCCGGCTCATGGGCCGGCAGTTTGACATGCCTCCTATAGAAGGAGTCCTCATTTAGCAACTGCCTCATTCAGTGACAGTAAACAGGTATAGCTTCATGGCTCTGCAAAGTCAGATTGTGAGTACAGTTGCACTTTCACTTAGAGATCCCTTTGCTTAAGGACCAGGTTGCTGGTCCCAATTGTAGTTGCTAAATGAGGACGACCTGAATGTTTTGAAGCAATGTATGGCTGTATATGGCTCCTACTGCAAGAATGCAATTAAATGGAAGGAGAAATCAGCTTTGATTTCTGGAAGCCTGAGAATTTAAACTGGAAAGCAGAATGCTTCACATGAGTTTTTTCTAGAAATAAAAACATGGTAACAAATACATCAGACCTGGTTTTAGTCTTTATGTATCTCTCTTATTCTGTTGAATACTTGAATCTTGGTTTCCTGCAAATTTCAGAAATTTAATAAGAGAACGGTCTTATTATCTTACTTGATATTCAATTCAGAGATTTAAATACTTAGTTCTGGGGAAATGGCATCCAGTGCTCGAAGGTTTTGACCGAGTTATCCTCTTGTTTTTAGAAGTTTACGCAGCCTCGGTGTAAATAGGCTGACACGTTGCCATTAGGAGGGGCTGGAATTTTATTCCCGATGCTGTTCAGTGGTGAAGATTTTCCGCTTATTCTTTCCCCAGGCATTAAACCATTTCAGTGCGACCGCTGTGGGAAAAAGTTCACCCGGGCTTACTCGCTTAAGATGCATCGCCTGAAGCACGAAGGTAAACGCTGTTTCCGGTGCCAGATATGTAGTGCCACTTTCACTTCCTTCGGGGAATATAAACACCACATGCGGGTTTCCCGGCACATTATCCGCAAGCCTCGGATTTACGAGTGCAAAACATGTGGCGCCATGTTCACCAACTCTGGAAATTTAATCGTTCATCTGAGGAGTCTGAACCATGAAGCGTCAGAGCTAGCAAACTACTTCCAGAGCAGGTGAGGTGCACCAAAAGAAAAAAGAAACTGTTAGGGCAACTTTGTTTTTTTCCTAACCCCTCTTCTATATGAGTAGTCCTTGGCTTACGATCATTCATTTAGCGACCAGCATTGATAACAGTAACAACTGGTCCTCATACTTTGGACCATTGCACCACCCCCAGGGTTACGTGGTCAAAATTTGGGTGCTTGACATTCAGCATGTATTTACAAGGGTCTTACAGTCCTGGGGTCAGGTGATCAACATTTGCAACCTTCCCCATTGATGTCTGACAAGCAAAGTCAATGGGGAAAGCCCGATTTGCTTAATGACCGTGTGAATTGCTTAACAGCTGCAATGGTTTGCTTAACAAAGCTGTAAAAGAGTCGTAGAATCTGGCGTGACTTGCTTAGCAAAGGAAATTCTGGTCCCAAATGTAATTGTAAGTCAAGGACTACCTGTACTATCTCACGGCGACCTGTAGTATCTTTTTCTGTCAGGTCGCCAGGTTTATCACGGTCCCAGGCGGTACTCAAGTCTTGTCCAGCATGGCACCTTCAAGATGTGCTGGATTCCATTTTGTACAATCTACAGCCAACTTGGGTTAAGGCCAGTTGGTCGGAAACTTAAGGAGCCCAGCACATTTAGAGAATACCATGTTGCAGTCGTGGCCCTGCGTTGTGTCAGTGTTTTGAAATATAACATTTATCTGTCAGTATAGATACGGATTTCGGGTAATCAAAAAAAATAAGCTGCTTTGCATTAATAACTTATTTTCCTGTCCAAGGTGGGGAAAAAATGTAGCTTTCCTGGCAATAATCATCTTTCCTTGCTTTTCTTTTCACAATTGCTGTGTAATAACTGCATTCAAAAGCAATGAAGCAGCCAGAGTACGGTTTGAAAAAGCCTTACTTATCCTTAAATCCTTCTCGATGGAGGAGAATGAGAGGCAGCTAAGCTGAAACAGGCAGTTAGACCAGTTTTAGAAAGAAAGAGCCCAAGCCACATTGACCTTCGTAGGTGTTGGGTCCTTTGAAAGCAGAACCTCAGAACTGCTTTATTTTACTTGGACTAGGCTCAGCAGAACTGAAAGACCTGCCAGTCGTAGAAAAGTTCCCTGCAGACACTTTTCTTTGTCTTCTTTAAATTTTTATCAGCTTTGTGTTAAGTTGCCACCCAACCTTCAGTTTATTCTTTTGCGACGGAGGCTTTCGGTTGGTTGGCCCAGAAGCTTTAAAGTCGTTCATATATACAGTATATGCCACGTAAACCGAACAGGCATCAAATTGCTAAGATTGTGCTTCTGTTTAAATCGAGCAGTTCTCATTTCTTGGCCAAACAGATACCCTTCGCTTAGCTGTAATGCTGCAGTTAGCATCCAGCTGTGTCTTGCTGACCAAATAACCTCTTGCTTCCCAACCTTTCTCCCCCTTTCCAGTGACTTCCTAGTACCAGACTACTTAAACCAAGAACATGAAGAGACTCTTGGCCAGTACGAGCTAGGAGAGCATGGATTTGAAAGCAGCTCTTCGGTCCAGATGCCGGTTATTTCGCAGGTCTCGTCGACCCAGAATTGTGAAAGCACTTTCCCGTTGGGGCCTCTGGGTGGGCTGTTAGAAAAGGAAGAAGACCTGCCGGAGCAACCAAAAACCCTCTCAAGCGCCGAGGCCAGCCAAGAGGAGCTCCCGAAGGCCGCCGGGCTCTCGTCTATCACTATCGAATAAGTCAAAAGTTTGGTTTCGGGGGGTTGTTTTTTTTTGGTTGTTTTTTTTTTGTCTTCTTGGAAAGTGCCTGTGTTTTGGTCTTGTACATTTTAATTTAATTTTCAGGAGGGGTGGAGTGAATGTACCCCTTTCCACTTGATAAGCTAATGCTGTTGAAAGCTCTAAACTGCAACAAGCGTCACACTATTCTTCACACCTTGTACGGGAAGCATTTTAAAATGCAGAGGAAAGGGTTGGTCAGAATAAGACGGTTAAATTCAAAGAGCAGCCAAGCACACACCAAGTCTAAAATGAGGCCTAATAACTTTTGACACTGGTTTGCCATCCTAATTTCGCGGCACCTCTCGTTAAGGAAAACGGTATTGATGGCTGTTGAAGATTTGGTTTGACTACAGTTTCCAGGTCAAGCAGTTAAATAACTAGTGTCGTGGATCAGGGATCCTCAACCTTGGCAACTTTAAGACTTGTGGACTTCAAGTCCCAGAATTCCTCAGCCAGCTGGCTGAGGAATTCTGGGACTTGAAGTCCACAAGTCTTAAAGTTGCCAAGGTTGAGGACCCCTGTTGTAGATGTTTGATTTTTGTTGTTGCTGTTGTTAGAAGGAATCACTTTTAGTCTTTCAGTTCTTTTGCATGCACATTTTTAAAACCGGATGATTCATTGGCTTTGGCAAACAGGTGGGGCGGAGGCTGTGCAGTTATACTCACCTGCGCTGGCCATGCTTTTTTAGAATCTTCTCATGCAAATGGCCTTATCCAAAAACTTCATTTTCAGAAGTCAAAGCCGTCAAGAAATCCTGATTCACATTTACCAAGTTGGGATGCTAGAAAAGTATAGTGAGAAGTGAGTTTACAAAAGTCAGAAACACCTTTGGCGCATTAATGTGCTCTTTTCAAGTTATGCCTGAATGTGTGCTATTTACTGCAATTTTATTAGCCTGGGGTTTGTTTGTTTTTTTAGTAAAACGAGCCATTTATTTTCCTTTAGAGGCTGAGTTTCAAATCAGTGAGAGTTGTTTACAAAAGACCTGTTTGCAATGATAAAATGTTCCTATTCTAAATTGTTTATATACCCTTGCCAAGCTGGTTTCATAAAAGCCATTACTCTGACTTCAAGCACAGGTCCAGCAAACAATGACCAAATTATTATTTTCCCCTAAAAGGATTCTAAAGGCAACAAAGGGCATTTACAGGCCAGCAATTTTGGCTTTGTTGCCAGCATCTTATTAGTAAGTCTAAAAACTATATGTAATATTTTATTCCCCTCTATTTGGGTTTGTTTAAACCATCTTTATTTTTTTAAGGATAAGATTTAAGAGGGGAACATAAATAATTTGAATTTCATGTTACCAGACTAAGAATATCATAGAACACAATAAAAGGGGGAAATGTTTAAATAACTGTAAAAGCACTGATATTTGCGCAGTGGTGAATGAGGTTTGTGGGAAGCTTTGAAAGTAATAGTTTCAAAGAATTTTTTTTTTAATTAGTAAATCCACCAAATCCAAGGAGACTACTTCCTGCACTTCTCTGCAACTTCTTAAAGGGCTTGATATAATTATTAATAAAGATTAAATTTAAAGTATTTTATGAGATAGGCATAGATTTTTCTTCCAATGAATTTTAATAAAAAGATTAAGTCACTCTTCCAGATTGGTAAATAAAAAGTTTTTAGTAAGGGATATTTTCAGGATAAAATGTTTCAGAATATTTATTAAGTAAATTAAAACTCATATCAGAAAAGAAGACATTGGCTACACTATACATACCGTGATTTTACTCATCTAGTAATTATTAAACTATTTCTTCCATATATGCCGGATAAATCTATTTAGTCACACATTTCATTGAGAGAGTTGTCTTAACATTTAAATTAAAATACACAACTTTTTGAAGAGTGGGGGAATCACACTGACATATTAACTGGGTTCCAAGCAGAATAGATGAATCTAAAATAAATACAATAAATAATAAGAAAGGGGCTCTGAGGCTTGCAAATTGGTTACCTCAGATCTAAACGGAATAGGAAACGAATCCCTTTAATATAATAGACTTTACAATCAGTCTAGGAAGAATTGTGAGGTTATCTAACTCTGACCCACAGAGACGTTTTGTGACCTACACAGTGCATTTTACCTCCTATAAGATCAGTAATGGAGAGCAATTTGGTAGTGTAGATTGTATATTTGGTATATGCTCAGGCACATGATGTATATTTAAAATACATTTCAAAAATCGACTGCTTTTTGAAAATAACACCAAAGCAAGGTTGGCTTTCTGAAATGTCAAAGGTACATTTTGCCTTACACAAAGGTGTAAACATTTATGTAATTCCTGTCCTACTGTGTTACATTATAGCACAAAAAAAAATCTGTATCCTGATATATTTTCGGGATTTTATAAAGCTTCAATCCATCTGGGGATTAGTTCACTTTTCTCTCACCCTCAAAGAGAAACCTTTCCTTACATCGGTATTTCTGATCTGCAGCGCTACCTGTCTGTCGGTAAGCGAAGCCATTTTTCAAGTTTCTCCCCTTTGACTCCACATGTGAAGGTAGCCAAGATGACAGACATACTTTAGTTAGCAGCGGTCAAAAGGAAGCATGCAAGAAGGAAAGTATTCAGAGTCTGAAAGCAGAGGCGTATCAAGTCTTCGGCAGCAACGCACACCTTTAACTTGAACATGTAAACCCTGCTTCTCTGAACAGCCTATTTTAAGTAAGCTGCGTTGCAAACTCTTCCCAACTCACGGGAATGTTGCTTAGGCCCTGAGCATTTGGATCCTGGCCAGCCGTGGCAGCAAATTATGCTCCTCTCCTTAGCAACACACTCGTAATCAATCTGTTATGGGTGATTTTCCCCTTCCTATTCCAATCTGAATTTTCAGGTAGAACCTTTGCATCCCGTCCAGGTATCGCTACTGTCTTCCTTGGAGAGAACGTTTCATGTAACAGCTTCCAAATAGCTCAGTAGTGAACTTAAGAAGCTGTCTGGATTTTCATGGAATAGAACTTGTCTTGATTTAAGCTTTTCTATTTTTCAAGACACTAGAGGGGTTTGTTTTCCTATTTGTGGACAGTGCCTGTTAGTAACTGATGATTACTAATAAAACAGGATAGTATCCATAATTTAGGTGACATGTTCCTTTAAAGTTGCTAGGATATGTGCTTTGTCTATTCAGGTTATCCATCTATAGTGTGGTGTTCCCAAAGTGAAAATATGCAATTCAAGCTTTTGTACCAATGAATTGGGAGAAAGACTTATATCCCCATGGAAAGCATCTGTTCCCAAATTCAGTTTGGAAAAGGGATTTATATTGTTTAGTCCTATTTTCTGACTTCTCTCATGGGACAAAAGGAGAATAGAAAAGAATGTGTTTATGGCAGACGATTCCATATTTTCTTCAAGCTGTTATAAAACATCCATTTTTGGATTGCAAATATGCTATCACCAGCTTCTTATAACTATGGGGTTTTTTTTTTAAATCAGTTAATCTCTTTCCTCAGACTGACCAATTTTACGCTCCCGGTTCTAATGCAAATACAACAGTTAATGTCTTTAAGAATAGTTCTAGTTTGGGCACTTATCATTTGTCTGGAAAGCGTAAATGTGAATTTTTTTTTAAAGTAACCAGTGCCGGTGTAGCAAAATACATAAATATATATATTATATTTTATAAAGCTATAGTCCCTAGGCCCCAGGTCCCCAAAGAGATTAAAATTGTATTTTTTTAATAATGCAAAATTTTGAATAATGGCGTTGGCCTGTTTGTTTGCTTTTCTTTTGTGGGGAGAGGGGGTTACTGATTTTTTTTTCTCACCAGCCTGAAGATGGCAGAGGGCTAAATCTGGCATCTTAAAGTCTACAGAACATGGCAACCAGGAGTATTTGAATGGCATTAAATGCAAACAAGCTTTTTTCCTTTCTTGCTTGCTGCTTTTCTGCTGACGACAAGCCTTACTTTTCAGATTCTAATAAAGGCAAAATGAAATATTGTTCAGTCACCGATCTCAGACCATGGTTTTTTTTTTTTAAAAAAAAATAGTGCTTAGGTCCTACCATACTTTGCAAGTTATCATTGGCTGGCAAGTAGGCAGGCTGATCAAAGAATACAATTGGTATGTTAAAAGATGCAATTATTTTTAAAAATGCAAAATGCGCCCTTTTTAAAAGTTGGTTCTTTTTCTTTAAATTCTCCATATTGTATCAGTGTATTCCAGCTGCTTTTTCTGGAGTGTTTGGGGACCTCGGAAATGGTTGGCACTGTTGTTTAATTTGCTCTGTAATGCTGCGTGTTGCTGGTTTTTCTGACTACAGCCCTAGAGAGTGTATTTCCTGGCCCAACATCTGCAGGCCTCTCTTGTCTCTGGGCTGTTACAAAACCCGTAAAGGGGAGGAGATGAAGCTGTCGTTAGAAGACTGAATCATTTCCTAAAGGGCCGTTGTAGCATGAGACTTTGCCTACTTTCCCCTTTAACCGTGCCAGTCCTTGGTCACCAGCCACATCTCATTCAAAACATTTCTCCCCCCACCCCGTCTGTGCTGACCACGGCTAAGCTTCTTAGCATGTTGATTGACTTAATGGGAAGACAAATGTTTTGGGTTTTTTTTTAAATGTTGAAATACACTTTACATTTTATATACTATATCTGGCTATTAGTATTTTTAAGGAACCCATAGTTCTTGGTGGCTATATATATATATATATATATTTTTGTGACTTTTTGTAAACTAAAGTGCCGTTTCACTGTTACAATCATTTTTAGAGTTCTTGTAATCAATGTGAATATCATGGTTTTTTCAAGATTTGTTCTGAGCCTGTAGTGTTTGCTTTTGTGATTCTCTGTGTAATGTATATATTATGTATAGTTACCTTGTACTGAAATATTAGCTTGTTTGATATAAGATGAATACGTATTGGGTACCTTTTTTTGCTAGCCTGGTTGTTTAAACTTTAAAAAAAAGCCTTCAAAAATTTTAAAAAAGCGATTGATCCCATTATAAGACAAAATTGAGCAGGAAGAAAAACTAGTTTTGAGTGTCTTTGGATAGAAACACAATGCTAAGATTTTTCATTAAAACATTAATGTTTTACGGAGTAAGCATTTCTGTCCTGCAGTATTATTTCTTTGTCATGTCACAGCTGATTTTCAGGAACAAAAAGGAGTTCTTAGGCTTCCCATAAGGGTGGAAAATTCTTGTATTTGCAAGGAGATTTATGGCATTGCCAGCCTGTCATTGTGCTAAATCATGTTTCTCAACCTTGGCAACTTTAAGATGTGTGGATTTCATCTCCCAGAATTCCCCAGCCAGCATGATGTTGCTAAGGTTGAGAAACACTGAACTCCTGGCTGGGCAAGTTTTCAGGGTGAATAAGAAGTGAAATTACATATCTACGATAGGCCTAAAAAAGCAAATATGTGTTCTGCTTCCTCTACAGATGGCTTGAAAACCTTCAATAGAGTTCTTGGGTCAAGGGCTCCATTTGGATTGTCAGATTATCCAAATTAGCATCTCTTTGTGGTACTTAGTCCCCAAAGAGCCATTTTGATGTAGTGGCTGAAGCATCAGAGGCTAGAAACACAGACCTCGACTTTAGCCCCAGTTTTGTCATGAAGCCACCTGGGTGACCTTGGGCCAGTCACTTTTTCTTAGCCCCGGGAAGGAAGCAATGACAACCATTTCTGAAAAACCTTGCTCAGAAATATACAGGGACTGGTCCAGGCTGTAGCCAGGATTCAACATTGATTCAAAGGAACCAGGAAACAACTTGCTTGCTTCTGAGTAAACATACACAGAATTGGACTATGCAGCAACAGTTTTGTGCAGTCTCCTTTTACTCTTTTGGAGTAAACATATCTCAGAATTTACTCCCACTTTAGGCATGAAAGCCTATTGGGTGACTTTGGGCCAATCACCAGGAGACAGTGATTTCTAGTCCCACCTTGGGTATGAAAGCTGGCTGGGTGACTTTGGGCCAGTCACCAGGAGAAAGTGAGTTCTAGTCCCACTTTGGGTATGAAAGCTGGCTGGGTGACTTTGGGCCAGTCACCAGGAGAAAGTGAATTCTAGTCCCACCTTGGGTATGAAAGCTGGCTGGGTGACTTTGGACCAGCCACCAGGAGACAGTGAGTTCTAGTCCCACCTTGGGTATGAAAGCTGGCTGGGTGACTTTGGGCCAATCACTCTGTCAGCCCAACCTATCTCACAGGTGGTGTTTATTGTGAGGAAAATAGGAGGAGAAAGGCATATTAGGCATGTTTGTCACCTTGAGTTATTTCTAAACAGTAATAAAAGATGGGATGAAAGTCAAACAAACAAATCTACATTTAGCCTTTCTAAGTGACCCCATCATGGCAATACTGTCAAAATGGGGGCTTTCACCCCGTCCCAAGGGCCAGCTTTTAAGTCTGTGAGCTCCAATCAGTGACCCTTGGTCTCATTTAATTAGTCCAGATTTTAAACAGCCAGAAAGCTCTGAAGAGATGAGCTTGTTCTGTCCTGAGATTCCAGAGCCGCCTGTAAATCATCCCCCGGGGATACCTTTCTCCCCCTTGGCCTCTCTCTCCCACCACCCCAAGATTTAATAACGGTCCAGTATTCTCTGAGCCCATCGAAAGCACATGTCCTCCACATGCAGCCAAGATGCTTGAAAGCTTGTCAGCAAGAACAATCATCAGACTTAAGCAGCTGATTTAGACAAGCACATAAGCACAGCCCGGCCACGAAGTGCTTTTAATGCCGCGCGCGCACACACACACACACCTTCCAATAAGTTGGCAAACCTTCAGCAGCATCACCTTCATCTAAAACATTTGCCTTTTATAGTCTTGGAAGAGACTCACTCACTCTCTTTCTGTCTCTCTCTCTTCCCCCCCCACTCCCTCCTCACTTTCTCCTCCTATCCCAAAATGCAGGAACTGATTGCCATCCAAATGATTCCTTGTCCTTATCTCAGCTATTCGCAGTTGAGAAGAGTCAACCCGGAAAACGTGCCTGTCTCCTCAGATGGCGAGGAGCGCACACACACAAACACACACACACACACACACACACATTCCTGGTTCATGATTAGACTTGGAAAGAGAAACCTTGGCAAATTCAGGAAGTTAGATGCTGCCACCTGGATATTTATAAATATTTTTACAGGCCTTCGCCTTAGGTAAAGAGGTGAAAGAATTGGTTGAGCTAGAAGTCTTCCTGAAAGTCAAGGATCTTGTCAAGAAGTCTTTGGCTGTAACCCACGTGCCATGCTGTGCCTTCTCTTTCCATTCATTTCCCTCGTGGTGGATGCCAAGAGTCGGTCAACGTGGCCTTTTTTGGAGACCAGATATTGGGAAAGTTATTTTGATTATGAGACCTTGCAATTCTGCTTCGGTCATTGAGGTCCTAATATCCACAGTTTGGGGCATTGATCAGAGCACTACAGAACAGGGATCTTCCTCATCTCCAACCCTGCTTGGAAAGACCAAGCCCCAATGGAGAAACAGCCAGCGGGGGGGGAAAAAACCTGGGATAAGATGTTTACTTCATCTGGGTAATTTGCACTATACCCCAGGAGCTAATTTTGAGACTGTTCGCTCACCGCAGGATCACTGAAAATGGCAAGTATTCTACATTTCTGATCGGGTGCCAAACGGAGAGCTGATCTCTTCTTCTTTGCAAGGCCACTTCACCTTATGCCAAGGGTTTGAGCTGGATGAATAACAGTTTATAAAGCAGCAATCACGCTAATGGGCGATGCCAAAGGAGTGCAGAATTGTGCACAGTTGCAAAGAGAGGCTCATGGCTGAACATCCCCACACCGGCACGCGCACGCACAGCTTTCTGACTTGCACACATTCCCCGACACGCTCTCTCACACACAAGCTTCTCAATTTATTATTGCTGTCCAAGTGGAAAAAAACCAGCTGTTCTGGTTTACTCCTATACAGCAGAAGATTTAAAAGAGAAAACCTGGAAGACACTTTTTGGCTGCAACTAGGCAGGAGGGAAAGTCTTTTGAATATAATGATGGTCCTAAAGCTACGAGCCAGATCTGCTCTTGGCCACGATAAACATCAGTACAGGAGATGCTGAGCAGAGCGTTCAGCCCTCCAGCCTGTTCTGGGTTAAAAAAAGATGCACTTCATTCCAGAAGTGTTGACATGTCACAAACATACACACTGACCTCAGAGCTGCGGCTATGTCAGCCAAGGTCTATTAGCTTTTTTATTTCATTTAGCAACTAAATTATGGTGCTACTCAAATCCCCACTTCCATGTTACTGCAACAGGCTGAGCTTCTGCTGTCTGATTCCTGTGCACAGCCAGCTCTGCCACTAGGAAAAATGGGGCATTTCCCGCAAGGTGATGCTCCCTGAACTTCAGGTAGTCTGCCTTGCATCTTTAAAAAGAAGATGCTGAGAAGGATTAAAGTAAGATTAAAGTAACGAGGAGAAGGACCAGGGGTGCCATGATAGCAGTCTTCCACTATTTGAGAGTCTCTCCCAAGGGCGCTTTCTCAAAAGGCAACTGGACCTTGTTTTTCCTTGAAGACATTTTGCTTCTCATCAAAGAAGCTTCTTCAGTTCTGAACTGTCAGAACTGAAGAGGCTTCTTGGGTGAGAAGCAAAATATCTTCAAGAAAAAACAAAGCCCGCTTGCCTTTTGAGAAAGCGCCCTTGGGACAACTATGACCTGGATGACTGAGAATCTCCATAGACCAGGGGTAGGCAACCTTGGCTCTTTTATGACTCATGGACCTCAACTCCCAGAATTCCTGAGTTAGCTGTGCTGACTCAGGAATTCTGGGAGTTGAAGTCCATGAGTCATAAAAGAGACAAGGTTGCCTACCCCTGCCATAGACATTTGAGACTCTGTCCCAAAGAAAAAGGGACAGCCTGTTCTCCAAAGCACCTGAGGGCAAGGCAAGAAGAAATGGATGGAAGCTAATCAAAGAGAGAACCAACCTAGAACTAAGGAGAATTTTTCTGATGATGAGAACAATTAATCAGCAAAATGGCTGGCTTCAGAAGTTAAGAAGAGATTGGGCTGTCATTTGTCTGGAATGGTATAAGGTCCCCTGCTTAGGAACGGGGGTTGGACTAGAAGACCTCAAAGGCACGTTCCAACTGTTGTTATTCTGTATTTCCTTACCTCCGGCAGCACAATCCAAATGACTCCATCTTTTGAATTGTCTCATTTGGCAACTTCCATCCCTGCAGAGTCCCTGCAGAATCATGGGCTTGATTATTTTCTTGCAGACGTTTCATTATCCAACTAGGTAACATCATCAGTGTGCAGCACAGGAGGTATTACCTAGCTGGGAAATGAAATATCTGCAAAAAAACAACCAAGCCCAGAGAGAACCAGGGACCCCACAATTCAACCCTGAGCTACAAATCTTCTCTGCTGTTGGACCTCCTATATCAAAGAACCCAAGTGGACTTCTTGTCAGTGAGAGCCCCTCTGCCCATCCAAAGGTAAATCCCACAGATAAATAGATATTTAAAAAGAAGACAGAAAAAGAACAGCTCATGCAGCAGTGTACCTTCTTCTAAGGCAAGTGTCTTTAGGACACGGAGCCCTCTGAGCCAATATTTCTCTTGGTTGCATACCATTTTGTGTTCCTTTTGGAGGGGCAGCCAAAGAATCACGAGAAGTTTCCTTCTCCAGTGCCAAGGGGAGATTGGCTAAATAATGGCTGAAAATTCTGAGAGTTCTGGTTCTTAGGTCTTCTAGCCCAACCCCCTGCTCATGCAGGAGACCCTATACCAGACATGCCAAACACAAGGCCCGGGGGCCGGATCCGGCCCACGAAGTGGTTTCATGTGGCCCACGAAGCCATCCTGGAAGCAGTGAGGGAACGGCCCCCACTGCCTTGGCCCTGGCCCAGAGACCCTCCTTCTGCCAGAGACCCTCAGAGCTGTCCCACTCCTGCCCAGGCCCCCATAGGCACCCTTGATGCAAACGATGTAGAGCTGGCCACGCCCACCCAGTAGGCCATACTCACTCTGGCCACGCCCACCCAGTAGGCCATACACACTCTGGCCACGCCCACCCAGTAGGCCACGCCCACCCTGGCCACACCCACCCGGCCCCCTGAGGGCAACCGCAATGCTGATGCGGCCCTCAATGAAATTGAGTTTGACACCTCTGCCCTATACCATTTCAGGCAAATGGCTGTCCAGTCTTTTTTTTAAAAGCCTCCATCAAAGTCTGGTCCTTGCCGTGGTGATGGTAAATCAGAACACCTGACCTGGATGAGACTGGTCCTAATTAAAACCAACTGTAAATTTCAGATCTAGGTCTAACATTTGGCTTATTAGGACTCTTTTTCAATGCACTGCATCCACCTGCATGCATCTTAAACAAACAAAAAAAAGTGTTGACTGTATTTTTTGAAGGAAGCTTCTCCTAGAACAGGGGTAGGCAACCTTGGCTCTTTTATGACTCGTGGACTTCAATTCCCAGCCATGCTGGCTCAGGAATTCTGGGAGTTGCAAGTCCACAAGTCATAAAAGAGCCAAGGTTGCCTACCCCTGGCCTAGGCCTAGGCCACTTTATGCCTTGTGGACTTCAACTCCCAGAATTCCTGAGCCAACATGGCTCAGCATGGAAAGCTCTCTCTTTCCCCTCAGCATGGCTGGCTCAGGAATTCTGGGAGTTGAAGTCCATGAGTCATAAAAGAGCCAAGGTTGCCTACCCCTGGCCTAGAACCTCTGTACATGTTATGGGGGGTGGAGGGACTGGTGTGGGGAGAGAAATCTCAATGCAAGGTGAATGAATGAATGAGGCACTTAAAGAAAAATGTTCTAGGTTTGTTACCTCGACCGAACACACAGACACACACATAGAAATTGGACCCCCACCTCCCCTTGTTATTATGTTCTCTCCCTGGGTTTCACCCACCACCACTCCCTTCTCTCAAATTACAGGGTGGGCTGCTTTGTCTGTGATTTTTGAGTTCTTCCTTGTCAGCAGATGCTTACTGGCAGACGGGTGCCAAAACACCCTCCCCGTGGCTATTAAAACCATCTGCTCCTTCCAGATGTTCTCTCCTCTCACAGTTTGTTAAAATTTCCAGAAAGCAGTCTCTGTTCTGGATGGGTTGGATACTTGTTGATTGAAGGCACGGCCTGGGAAAAAGAGAAACGGAGGACGAAAGGGTCTGATCCATAACTCAAAGTTGAAAAATGGCTCTAGCAAGGACTAGAGAAAAATGGAGAGCCTATACATGAAGCAAAGTTCTCCCTTCCTATTTATCTCTGCAGCTTTGCTTCTAACAAGTATTTTGGCAGAAGCCCATCAGCATTCCTGAATGTCTTGGCTTGAATGCAAGACTCAATAGGTGAGGTGCCCAACAACTCAATCCTGGATGCTAACTAGAAGAAACTAAAGAAACGCCATCTAGATTAAGGTCCTTAATCTAAGATCCATGGTATAGATCCATAGATAAATTTCTGGGAGTCCATGAATTTGGACAGGAAAAATTATGATTATGTTTACCCTCATCCTACCTGAAATTTAGCTTTTCATTCACTTATGAAGGTATGCAACCAAGTAATTTATGATGTCTAGATTCCATAAATGTTAAATTCAGTAAGTCCTGCTGATAACACTCTCTAAAACAGAAAAACCAGAATATATTTGGTTTTTGCGAAAGACTTTTTTTTCCCCAAACACATAATCAACAATGGTCCACCCAGTTTCCATTTCAAAGGGGGTTTTTTTTGTACCTAAGTATCCATGCGCAGTGGCGTAGCGTGGGTTGTCAGCACCCGGGGCAAGGCAACCGGAAGCAGAAATAGAGGGGCGGGCGGGCGGTGACGTCATGGCACCACCGAAAAGACGCGCCCTGCAGCGGCGTAGACTTTCCAAGAAGAGTCGCGCGCAATGCGGGATGCTTCCGGGTCCCTCTCGAGGGCGGCTGGGCGGGGCTCCGACCTGCAAGAGCCGCTGCATTCAAGCTCGCACGTGAGCCCCGCTAAATAAAGCCACGCATGCGCACGAAGCTAGGCCGGCCGGCCAGCGGGTCCGTCTTCGCTCGGCCGAACCTGCCAGGGCGCCTGCGGGGCGCTTGCGGTTGGCCTGAGCCTGGGCGGAGAGTTGGCCGCTTCTATTTATTTTATTCAGTTTATGTGGCCGCCCATCTCACCTGCCGGACTCGTTTCGCTTTGCAAGAAAGAGCAGCTCGAGAGCGGAGCCAAGCCAACTCTGTGCAGCCCTTGGGGCTCCCTGAGCAGCTCAGTGCGAGCGCGCCCCCCCCAGATGTTGCGCCCGGTGCGGCCGGCCCCCCCTGCACCCCCCACGCTACGCCACTGTCCATGCGTGCTGCTAACCTTACAATTCTAAAAATGTTAATGGATAAAATATAATGGATATTATATTACATTTTGGTTATGTTTAATGTTTTAATAACTGTATTAGAACCTAAATGGTTTCTTTTGTAACACAGTCTGCATCTCTGTGTTTTATTTGATGCATTTAAATACATTTTTCTATGAAGGGGAGAAGAAGCTTGTAAGCCGCCCTGAGTCTTCGGAGAAGGGCGGGATATAAATGGAATTAAAATAAATAAAAATAAATAAATGACATTAAAAGGTTAAAAACCTGCTGTGGAGCATGGAAGTACAATTGTAATATTGCTCATAAGCATACTTATTCCACTGTAGGGATCCAAGTCCAGGGTCAGCTCTTGTATCATAGATTGTCCTCTTATATGATATAAGTCACGTTCACTGAAATTGCTAAATTGCTAAAAATATATGTTATCTCCTAATAATTAGTCCAGATTACCCTTTTGCAGAGGATAACTCCTGTAGAAAAGAAAGCTTTAGCATGGATGCTGAATAATCTGGGAAAAGAGAGAGGGGATAGAAAAGCAAACAGAAATTACTAAATTTGTGACCATTCAAAAAAAAATACAGAATATTGAGTGAGAATGGAAAGCCTGAACAATTAAGGCAGGGGTCTTCAAACTTGGCCCTTTTATGACTTGTGGACTTCAACTCCCAGAATTCCTCAGCCAGTGTGCCTGGCTGAGGAATTCTGGGAGTTGAAGTCCACAAGTCGTAAAAGGGCCAAGTTTGAAGACCCCTGAATTAAGGGATGGGAGACAGCAGAAAATGTAATCTTATCTAGGATAATCACTTCTTGGTCCAACTGAGAAGACAATTCTAAAGAGCTGCAGAAGCAGAAGTCATATCAGCCTGTACTGTAGTTAAGAACTCAATTGTTTCACTTGAAATGGGATTGCCTTCAAGCGTCTCCACATTTACGCCCCCGAATCACTCAAACTAGAAAGACTTGACTAAAAACCAATGAACGAAGAATATGCTATTGGAGGCACCGTCGTAACTTGTTTTGGGTGGTCTTTGAGAGGAGGGGAGAGTACTTAGCAAGAGAGAGGAAAGGAATGAAATGAATGTGTCTCTTTGCTTTTGCGGAGCTTAGAATGACCAGGCTTGCAAACTGATTCCCCTTTAGCTTTGCTGGCTAGGGACCACATGAGACAATATCCCGGACATCTGAAAGTGTCCCCCCCCCCAGGCAAAAAGAAAGTTGGAGTCCATCACCAAGCTGTCCACAGTCTCACATCCAACTTCCAGCCCAGCAGCCGTTCCCACCGTCCTTCAAAATGTGATTATGAGGATCATTTAGGCTTTACACAGCTTGGTTCGGATTTGCCACAGCATTCCTATGAACAAATGTCCAGGGAGAGCATCTGACCATTGGCTGCCATTTGGTGGTTTATTCCTGCTGGAAGTCAGCTGCCCAACAGCCGGGTTGTCCGTGAGGTGCCAAGTCCCAAGGAGCACACAAGGATCTCTCCTTTCCCTCACACCCCATCTCTGGACTGGTCCTTGGTCAAAGCCACTAAATTAAACTAGACTGAGAAGAGGCTGAGGCATTTTCAGCGTAAGCGTGTGAATGTCATCGTCTGTTATGAGGTTGTGATTCTGCTTTGAAGGCCTTTCCTCACAAAAAAAACAACCAGCAGATAGAGTGGGAAATGTGACCTGGAATCTTAGCTATATGCATGTCCCACACTGAATGAAACTTCTTTTATTAGGGGGGAAAACAACAACAACAACAACACAAGAATAAGGTCTACGGAGATTCTCAATCAACCAGGTCATGGTTGTCCCAGAGGTGTTGTTTTCAAAAGGCAACTGGACCTCTTTGGTTTCCCTGCTCATCTAAGTTCTGAACTGAAGAAGCTTCTTGAATGAGGAACGAAATGTTTGCAAATGAAACAAAACCAGAAAATCCAGTTGCCTTTTGGAAAAAGCACCTTTGCCACAACAATGTCATCAAGGCTTTCAAGAGTTCTGCAAGGCACCGTGCCAAGCCAGGAAAACCATGATCTGAAGCAAACCGCGGCCGTCTGTAAGTTCACATGCCCAGAAAATGCCCCCTCACTTAGATAGTTCAATTACAATACTGTTGAGTCTCAACAAGCTAAGGGGATTAAAATAGTACTTCCCCCTTTTCTTTCCTCTTTCAGCAAAGAGAGAGAAAGCTGTAATGCAAATCTCTCTCACACTGCAATCCATCAATTTAGTCTCTTTCCCACATTTTAACCATTACATCAGAACCCCAGGAGCTTTTGGTTTCAAGCTGAGAGTACTACAGAGAGACCATCTGGGAAACCTCACAGTCAGTAACAATGGCTAATTTCTAAGCAGGTCTTCCTGACCTTTCTGGATGTCTGGCCCCCTTGGGGATCTTGAGAACCTGCTGCAAAATGGAGGCTGAAGTGGAGTGCCCTTTCAGCAAATGGCTGCCCTGGGGAAGAGAGGCAGTTGGGATAATGGATGGTTTCCTGTTGTGAGGTCTTTGGTGCTCTCCGAGCTGAGTGAGGTTTTTTGCAGACCTTTCATTACCCAAATGAGGTAACATCATCTGTTAGCACTGATCAGTCAGCAACTAGCACTAGGTAGGGAATTCTGGGAGTTGAAGTCCACAGGTATTAAAGTTGCAAAGGTTGGACACCGCTACCTTATACCCACACCCTAGCCCAGGGGTAGGCGACCTTGGCTCTTTTATGACTCGTGGACTTCAACTCCCAGAATTCCTGAGCCAGCATGGCTGGGAGTTGAAGTCCACGAGTCAACCACGCTGAGGGGAAAGGGAGAGGTTTCCAAGCTGAGCCATGCTGCCTCAGGAATTCTGGGAGTTGAAGTCCACGAGTCATAAAAGAGCCAAGATTGCCTACCCCTGCACTAGCCCAATCCAGATGCTTTCCAGACATGATCATTTTAGGCCATCCTAGCTGGGAATGATGGGAAGTTTTATCCCAATTCTGGAGTGCTCCTTTCCCCAAGTCAAGCCATTCTTTCAGCACTCCTCCAACTCAATCTGTTGCCTACACACTCCCAAAACACCAGACATCTTCCACTTTTCTGTTACTGCATGTTTAGCTTTTCCTTAAGTGTGAGCAACTGATCACCTCTTTCAGGGTCAAGTTCATGAAAGGGAGGGACTGGTTTTGTTCCCCCAACCCACCGGCATCATTTTTAATCAACTAAAATTGATTAAAAATGTGCAAAATGAAACAGCCCACCATCAGTTTCCTGAGAGGCACAAAGCCAGAAAAATTTGCCAGAGTCCACATGGGTTTGAAAATTAATGTCTTCTTCATACTAGACCCAAAACCTCTTTCTTTCTTTCTTTCTCTTTCTTTCTTTCTTTCTTTCTTTCTTTCTTTCTTTCTTTCTTTCTTTCTTTCTTTCTTTCTTTCTTCTTTCTTTCTTTCTTTCCTTCTGGCAGGACAAATGCCAACTTCATGATTTCATTGCCAGGGCAGGCTATGTCAAACTGGTGGGATTAAAACATACAAGAAATCAACCTTGGAATTAAGTCAAAGAAAGAGAGAGAGAGAGAGAGAGAGAGAATGTAGCAGTAAAAAAAAAAAAACCAAGAATCAAGTGCAATGGAGAAAGGCAGACCTTTAGAACTTCAGGGGTTAGATGACCACCTTTGAAACAATCACATTTGCCTATGTCTCAGGTAACACCCTTTCAATCCTTAGTGTTCAGTGTGATACTGAAAGCAATTTAATCCTTGTTTTTCTGGATCCGTTCCAGTGAAAATTATTTGCTTGCAACTGGACATACTTCTTGTCTTTATTTCTCTTGGCAAGATGATGCCTCCATGCTCAAAGCCAACAGAACATCTGACTTATAACTTGCAGTATGTATGCCACTCCTTCCTACTCCAAAAGGACCCTTGAAAACATACAACTTTGATGGATTCTTTCTACGTGAAAAAGAAAACACCCTTTTTTGTTTCTTTCAATACAGTACAAGCAATAATTCCATTCCTGGCAAACATCTCTAAAGCATCTAATTCAGCTTTTTCCAAGTTGGTGCCAACCCCAATGTATCAGATACAAAGTTCCAGAATTCCCAACCAGAAAGGAAATTAATTTCCAGCCCAGGTTGGGAAGAATTAATCTAAATTCACCTGCACTGCTCAATTTACCTTCTGTAAAACTATTAACT
Source organism: Vipera ursinii (assembly GCF_947247035.1). Classification (NCBI taxonomy): domain Eukaryota; kingdom Metazoa; phylum Chordata; class Lepidosauria; order Squamata; family Viperidae; genus Vipera; species Vipera ursinii. The sequence goes on along the minus strand of NC_139519.1, from coordinate 19,737,168 downwards.
TTGCTGTCTAAATTTACCTAACTGAACGAATTCATGTAAATAAACACTCAAAAACAAGGAGTCTTCACACAGATAAATAACCCCTCCCCAGATTCACCTGCTAGAATGAAAGTAATAAGGCAACTTGGTAAATCAAGACCTTTTTAATAAAAGCATTTGGAAGAAGAATTTCTCCTTTTTTGTTTCCTTCCTTGTAAATCGCTCCCAGCTATTCTGGAAGGAAAAGTACTGTATAGCCATTGTTGTTGTTAGCTGCGAAGTCATGTCCGACCCATCGCGACCCTATGGACAACGTTCCTCCAGGCCTTCCTGTCCTCTACCATCTTCTGGAGTCCATTTAGGCTCACGCCTACTGCTTCAGTGACTCCATCCAGCCACCTCATTCTCTGTCGTCCCCTTCTTCTATTATATAAACCAGTATAAACTAAATTGATATATACAGTATTTTGGAATTATATTAAGGTCCCTGATTTAATTTATTAAATTTCCTGCTAAAAGGATTGCCTCTCTCCGTGGTGGTGAACCTATGGCACACATGCCACAGGAGGCACGCAGAGCACTCTCTGTTCGCACACGTGCCGACACCCCAGTCCTAGGACTTCAGCTGGTTTTTATTTAAAAAAAATTCACTTTAGGCCTCCATCACTGTGTGCAAAAAAAATAAATCATGATGTCCATTTTGCTCTCTGAGTTCATGGTGACCTAACCCTAACCCTAAGCGGAATTTTCCTCCAATGGGATTTTCACATGTATTTTACCAGGAAACATAGATAGGGCAGCCTAGAAAAGTCAGTGCCCTCCTAACCATACCCAAGCACTTCGAGTTTGTTGGCGATGCCCATTTTGCTCCATGAGTTCATGGTGACCTAACCCTAAGTCTATGGTGGGGAACCTATGGGACGCGTGCCCCAGGTGGCACACTAAACCCTCCCTGTCAGCACGCACGCCATCACCCCAATCCTAGGCCTTCAGCTGGCTTTTATAAAACCTTTCCGCTTTAGGGCTCCACCGCCGTGTGCAAAAAAAAAGGTTCAATCAATCAATTTCAAAAAAAGTCTTCAAAGTTGGAATTAATTGATTGACCTTTTTAGTCCCACCCAGTCTGCTATTGCCACCGCAGCCATGCCCACCCAATTGGCCACACACACCCAATGGGCCACCCCCACCTGGTTCCCGATGATACATAAGTGGGTTTTGGGTCGCAGTTTGTGCATTCGGTCTCGAAAAGGTTCGCCATCATTGACCTATCTGATGGATAGGAAGGACCCTGAAAATGGGTATTTTTTCAAAATTTTCCCCAAACCTAGTGTTAATCACAATATGGACAAACTAGATAAATTAGGCAAATAGATTGAGAAAGATTAAAGCAAATTCTGTCACTTTCTAAGCCATTTTTTACTTTGCAGGTCTTAAAGTTTGACTTTACCTGGATATATCAGCTATGTTTTATTTGATAATTCCAGAAAAGAGGTACGGTATATTTTTTTAAAAGTTTTCCTCCCAGACAATACCAGTTGGCTAATTCATATACATACAAACCAAGACCTTCCATGCTCTTTTATTTATGGTATGAAAATGTGGAATAACGATTCACATGAGGACATCTTGAAAAATCAAACTGAAAGCCTAAGGGCAAGTAATTCTACCAGAAACAATTAAGTGGAGGAGACAAAATAAAGCTGAAAAAGGTTCTGCAAAATTAGAATCATATGAAATGATGTACCTAGTCCAACAAAAATTCAGAGCTCTTCCAAGCTGCTAAAATATTGCTTTAAAGCCTTAAAAGAAGTTATTTTAAATTATCACGGTACATAAGTTCAATTCAGGCTCCATCAAAAGAAGACTGGTCTGAATGGAGATTAAAAATTATTCTCACAACCCCCTTGAGCAGGGGTCTTCAAACCTGGCCCTTTTATGACTTGTGGACTTCAACTCCCACAATTCCTCACCCAACTTTGCTTTGTGGAGATGGCACAGAAATGAAACAACTTGAGTCCCTCCAGGACTACAAGTCCTTTCATTTTGACTCCTCTCCAACCACTGCTGGCTCTCTTTTTTGACTGTAATTGTTAAGGAGATGTCCATTTGGAAGCGCATTTGGAAAATTATTACTCTTTCAATAATGTTTTACTAGTTGCCTCCTGTTCATCCCCAAATAGTAATACACTCAAGATGCTGGGATTTTTTTTATTATTTATTTAGTTCAAATCATAGGGCTGTCTGTCTCAGATTCATGATTCTGGGCAGCTTAACAGCAGTTAAAAATGCCTACAACAACACAAGCCATAAAAATCAATCAATGAAACGGCTTGCCTCCAGACGTGGTGGGTGCTCTGACACTGGAAGTTTTTAAGAAGAGATTGGACAACCATCTGTCTGAAATGGTATACGGTTTCCTGCTTGAGCAGGGACCTTGGAGGTCTTCTGGTCAAGCAGGAGACCCTATACCATTCCAGACAAATGGCTGTCCAGTCTTTTCTTTAAAACCTTCAGGGTTGGAACACCCACAACTTCTGAAGGCAAGTCGTTTCACTAATTAATTATTCTCACTGTCAGGAAATTTCTCCTTAGTTCCAGGTTGCTTCTCTCCTTGATTAGTTTCCATCCATTGTTTCTTGTCCTGCCTTGGAAAATAGGTTGACCCCCTATAAATACATATATTTACACATATACATATATACATACATACATACATACATACATACATACATACCTATTCTTCTTCGAGAAACCCTAATTGGAGACATCTAAAAATGAATCAAGGGAACAGCCCCAGAGACAGAGCTGGCATGAGTTCTCAACTTAACTAGTACAATGTGAATTTTGACATCCACATATTTGCAGCAAATTCTTTAGTTACATCATTAAAAGCTCTGCAACATGCATCCAAAAGTTTGGTGATAATAGCAGCTGCAAAGAACTGCCAAACAATAGGCAGAACCAGCTGTTTTTGCTTCCCAGACATTGGGTCAGAAGTTAGGGCCATGAATTAAGAAAATGTTGCCAATAGTACAACAAAAACTCCGAAGTCTTCAGTAGTCTCAAGCTACTTCCAAGATTATGAAGAAGAAGAAGAAGAAGGGGGGGGGAAGCAGGATATAGGACACCAGGAAGCCAGTGCATATTTCAGTGATGAGGAAGCAGCTCAGAGAGGGAGCTAGGCCCAAGAGTTAGCCTTAAAGTTTGTGGAATTGCATAAAAAGAGTTTGTCCAGATCAGATTTGTTCACTGGTAAAGGTGAAAACTAAGGTCTCCATCAGAAGATAGTTAGAGATGACAAGCAAGGACGCATGAAGACAAACGGAAAGCAAATCAGATAATCAAGGTCCAAACTAGGTTTGACCTGACTTGACAGCATGAATGAGTGAAAGGAAATCTGTGGGCTGAGGGAAGGGAGGTTTTACTGAAGCTATCTTGCCATATTTAGAACAGATTGGAAATAACTTTGGAGGTCTTCTAGGCCAACTCCCTGATAAAGCAGGAGACCCTATACCAGAGGTAGGCAACCTTGGCTCTTTTATGATTCATGGACTTCAACTCCCAGAAATCCTGAGCCAGCATGCTGGCTCAGGATTTCTGGGAGTTGAAGTCCATGAGTCATAAAAGAGCTGAGGTTGCCTACCCCTGCCCTATACCATTTCAGACAAACGGTTGTCCAATCTCTTCTTAAAAACCTCCAGTGATGGAGCATCCACAACTTCTGAAGGCAAGCTGTTCCACGGGTTAGTTGTTCTCACTGCCAGGAATTTTCTCCTTAGCTCTAGGTTGCTTCTCTCCTTGATTAGTTTCCATCCATTGCTTCTTGTCCTGCCTTCAGGTGCTTTGGAGAATAGCTTGACTCCCTCTTCTTTGGGGCAGCCCCTCAAATATTGGAACACTGCTATCATGTCACCGCCTAGTCCTTCTTTTTGTTGAATCTACATATCCAATTTTTGCAACTTCATGTTTTCGCCTCCAGCCCCCCCCTAATCATCTTTGTTGCTCTTCCCTGCATTCTTTCTAGAGTCTCACACATCATTTTTATATCATGGTGACCAAAACTGGACACAGTGTGGTCTCAGAAAGGTCTTATAAAGAGGTACTAACACTTCTCATGAACTTGATTCTATCCCTCTGTTAAATAGAGCCTAGGATTGCATTTATCCAAATTGTTCAACAACAGATGGCAGCATACAGACACACATAACTCCAATAACAGGTGAAGAGTAACTCCAGGATGAACGATGGAAATGGAGAGAAATCGGGATTTAAACATAAGAAAACTTTGACAAAGAAAATCGAACGTGTGATTTTGTGACAAGAGGAGTGAGTCGAGAAGAACTTGTTTAGACATTCTAGCACAGACATGTCAAACACAAGGCCTGGGGGCCAGATCCGGCCCGTGAAGTGGTTTTGTGTGGCCCACGAAGCGATCCTGGAAACAGTGAGGGAACGGCCCCCACTGCCTTGGCCCTGGCCCAGAGACCCTCCTCCTGCCAGAGACCCTCAGATCTGTCCCACTCCTGCCCAGGCCCCCATAGGCACCCTTGATGCCAACGATGTAGAGCTGGCCATGACCACCCAGTATGCACTTTAGCCACCCCCACCCAGCAGGCCACGCCCACCCAGGTCACACCCACCCGGCCCCCTGAGGGCAACCGCAATGCTGATGCAGCCCTCAATGAAATTGAGTTTGACACCCCTGTTCTAGCAGGAGTGCACAACTATTGTGTACTCTTGACCAAAAACACTACACACGTCTTATTGGAATGGTTGTCCTCTTCTTCCAAGCACTGAGCTTTCAGAATAACAGAATAATGGAGTTGGAAGGGACATCAGAGGTCTTCTAGGTCACCTCCCTGCTCAAGAAGGAGACCCTACACAATTCCAGACAAGTGTCTGTCCAGTCTCTTCTTAAAATAATCCTTCTTCTTAGAAGGATGTGCATGGAATGATGAGGCAGCAAGGGAGATCATCTAACCAGCCACATCAGCCCAATCAATCTTGACAGTGACAGATGTGACAGTTTGCACCCCCAACTAGTCATACCCCACAAAGAAGTACAATTTTCAGTCTAGTATTGACTGCAGCCATGCTAGATGACCCTTAAGAAATGACTTATTGTTTATTAATGAAAGATGGTGGGAGAAAGAAGAAGGCACGCAAAGAATTTAAGAAGCTCTGGCTAAGCACATTTGCTAAAAGCCAAGAGTGATGTTATTTCATGGGTATCCATCCACTTTACAACAGGATAGTCTCCCAGGGAGGACTGCAAATGTTTGGTCGAGGTTTTAAGCCAACAAAGCCCTCATCTGCTTGTTCCCTCTATTTTATTCCTACAGCAAAACAGATGCATATCTATTCCAAAAAGAGGCACAAGCGTGTAGAAATAAATATTAATGTATGAAAGCATTACCGGTAACTATTCACCTGAGGCTCAATCAGTTGTCTTTGATTAAATTCATAACATTGCCTTTTTATTTATTATATGGCACCAGTGATGGTCTAGAGGAGGATTTAGCAGGTGGAAAGTGGCAACTTTCCCATGTCAATCCCAGCAATGTCTTTGATTAAACCATTCCTGAGGTTGTCCCCAAGGGGCTCTTTCAAAAGGCAACTTGAAGACTTTTCGCTTCTTGTCCAAGAAGCTTCTTCAGTTTTGCTTCTTGGATGAGCTTCTTGGATGAGAAGCGAAACATCTTCAAGGAAAACCAAAGTCCCGTCGCCTTTTGAAAAAGCACCTTTGGGACAACCATGACCTGGATGACTGAGAATCTCCATAGGCATTCCTGAGGCTCGTTCCTTTGTTTATGCTTCTTGTTTGATCACCTTCTCAATGTACCTGATTATTAGTCAGTCTCACTGGGTTTGCTGGGAGCTAGTGGTCATAGGTCCTTCTTCTTTGCCTAATTCTTCCATCTCAGTCTTTAATCTATTCCCATTGTCTGCATACAGTTTAATAATAATAATAATAATAATAATAATAATAATAATAATAATAATAATAATAATAAGAAGAAGAAGAAGAAGAAGAAGAAGAAGAAGAAGAAGAAGAAGAAGAAGAAGAAGAAGAAGAAGAAGAAGAAGAAGAAGAAGAAGTTGGAAGGGACCTTGGAGGTCATCTAGTCCAACCCCCTGCTCAGGCAGGAAACCCTATAACATTTCATACAAATGGCTGTCCAGTTTCTTCTTAAAAACGTCCAGTGTTGGAGCATTCATCTATTCTGGAGGCAGGTTGTTCCACTGGTTAATTGTTCTAACTGTCAGGAAGTTTCTCCTTAGTTCCAGGTTGATTCTCTCCTTGACTAGTTTCCATCCGTTGCTTCTTGTCCTGCCTTCAGGGGCTTTGGAGAATAGCTGAGTGAGTGAGCCCCCCCCCTTTCCATGTCACAAAGCAAACATGAAGCATAGAGACCAGCTGGCTAATTTTACATCTCAAGGCACTCCTGATATTTTACTAGAACGTCCAACAACTTAGCATCCCTTTTAACAGTCAAGGATGAAGCTCAAGACTGCCAAGTTATCACCAGGAGACACGTAATCTTGAAACTTGCAGTTCTCAGTTACTAAGGGAAATGAACCTCATGAAATGAAGCAGATTCCTTCTGGTAGTTTTTTGTAGCTTGGAAACTAGCATATGTATCTTTTTTGCAGGAGAAATCTTCCAGGACCATCTAGGGATAGCAATCAGTTACAGGAGAAGGTAGGGCGGGAATTTTTTTAATGGTTCTTTATTTGTAGGAGTTCACATTGAAACAAAAAACTCAGCCAGGGTGTGCGGTTAGCCTTCCAAGGGTTTAGCCAGCCAAAGGAGGAGAAATAAATATGTTTTGCTACTAAACATTTGTAATGTGATCCTCAGATGAAGAAGACATATGCAACTCAACAGCTGAATTTTGGTATCATCATCATCATTATTTATTATTATTATTATTATTATTATTATTATTATTATTATTATTATTATTATTATTATTATTATTATTATTATTATTATTATTATTTCTCAGGATGTGTGAACTCATTACTTGGGCCCCTCCCTAAATTTCAGAACAGGTGAGGTTTGGAGCTGTTGTCCAGCTCATCCCTCCATCAACCTTGCTGTATTGATCAGGACGATGAGATTGCATTTAAAAGATTCTTTATATTCCTGATTTTTGCAGCTGCCTCTTATCCATCCCAAAGCATCTGCTATTTATCATTTATAAGCCCTGTTATTGATCCTCTGGCTTGCATGGAGCAAGTCCTAATGTCATGGAAAGTCAAGTTGGAAAAGAATATGGAGATGGAAAAGGCCAAGGTTGTGTGTTGTTAAAAGTGTGCGCCCTCCTCCTACGCCACAGATTTGTTCCTTCCTTTTAGATTTTCCTGTACCTCATCCAAGATTAATTTAATTATGCCCCAAAGCTTTTACCTTTTCCTTCAAAAGGCAATTTCCACACACAGTCAGAATTTCCCTGTGGGATAGCCAACTCCACAGCAACTAACACAGTCCTAGAATGTTCCGTTTTTAAAGTATCTCTATAGCGTGAAGATATACGGGGACAATTATAGCTTGTACCTCCCATTTTTGTTTAAAAGTGATCCAGAAAAACAATACAGCACCTCAAGTGCAGCCAAAAAATAAAAAGCAGAAACTTCAACGTATCTCACATTGCCACCTTAACATGTTCAAATAAGCAAAGAGCCGGTTCCTCAGAGATGAAGTTATGAAGCTTCATAATTCTCTTTCACAGCTTCCTTAAACCTACAATCCGGGGTTGAAAGAGCCCCCTCCCCAACAAAACATTCCTAAGAGATGATTGGGTTCTACTGGAACGCCTTCAGCAAAAGAAACTTCACAACACTCAATGTTAAATTCTGCTCCATTCCCAAATGGCTGATATGGTTAAGATGTGAGCATCGTTGTAGAAACCCTGTTACTTCCTAGCTCTTGACTTACAACCCAGAGTTGAAGTCACAGTGGACCTTCCCAGGCATGACCTGGATTTGAGGTTCTGATGGATGCCCAACCCAACTGAATATTGGGCTCTTGGCAACCAGTCCACATTTATGGCCCTGCACAGTGCCCAAGCCACATGGTCATAAGTTATGATGGGTTGTTGTTTTGCCAGAAAGCAGCATTCACTTCCTGTTTCTGGCCAAAAAACACCCTTACAGGGCAATGGATTCACTTACAGCAGGGGTGGGCAACCTTGGCTCTTTTATGACTCGTGGACTTCAACTCCCAGAATTCCTGAGGCAGCATGGCTCAGCTTGGAAACCTCTCCCTTTCCCCTCAGCATGGCTGGGTCAGGAATTCTGGGAGTTGAAGTCCACGAGTCATAAAAGAACCAAGATTGCCTACCCCTGACTTAGAGACTGCAGCTTCACTTATCAATTGTGGCATTTGCTTTACAACTTTAATGATTTAATGACCACTGCAAAAAAAAAAGTTGTAATATTGGGCATGGCCACCCAGTGACTTGCTTAACAACTGGCATAATTCTGGGCTCAGTTACAGCCTAAGACTGCCTATACACACCCCATTATCCCTTCTCATTAGCTGCAATAAGTAGGAACTACATGGAATAATCCCAAAGGTGTTCTTTTTTTTCCAAAAGGCATCTGGACTTCCTTTGTTTCTCCCTGAAGATGTTTCGCTTGTCATCCAAGAAGCTTCATCAGTTCTGTCACCTTTGGGACAAGCATGACCTGCATGACTGAGAATCTCCGTAGACATTTACATCGAAGAGTGAAGTCTATTTACATTCAGGTGAATCAGCTTTTAACTCAGGTCAAAGACAGAGATGAAGAACTGAGGTGATTCTAAGTTGTGGCTTTTTCTCCCCAAGGATACAATATTCCCGGCAGAAACATTGGGGCTGTTGAACCTTTCCCGCCCCTGTTGATCTGTGCCAGGAAAGAGTGTAAAGGCAAATCATTTGAGATATTTTAATATACTAGGTCAGGGGTAAGCAACCTTGGCTCTTTTATGACCCGTGGACTTCAACTCCCAGAATTCCTGAGCCAGCTGTGCTGGCTCAGGAATTCTGGGAGTCGAAGTCCACGAGTCATAAAAGAGCCAAGGTTGCCTACCCCTGTACTAGGTTGTTTCACTGAGAGAGAAAAAGAACAATGGCGTAGCCAACATGCAGGAACAAAGGGTCTCCTTCCATCATTTTATCAGGAATGGAGAAAGAGAATAAAACTTTTCCTTCTGGTCTACGCTCCCTCCCATAGAAAGCCAAACCTAATGCAGATGGATCAACTGCTCCTTAAAATAAGTGCCTCCATTTCCACCAAACCAAATGAGTCCAGTTCTCAAGCTCCCCTTCAGGAATGTTTGATAGCATAATTTTCACAGCTGTAATCACAAATTTGGCAGAAGCCCCTTGCGCTTGGGGACTGTGTCATCTGCCAGAGCTTTACACACACTGACGTCTTTTGAGTATATCGTGATGCGCCTGATAGCTTCCCTTCTCCAGAGGGAGAAACGCTATGCTTATGATGAAATATTCCTCTTCCTTACTAACGGCACGTATTTTAGCTCTGGCTGACTTTGGTCTAGTGCAAACTACTCACTGGTTCCTAAGAAGAAGCCTGTAGAAATATTGCGACGTTCTCTGGAAATTCTCCGTTGAATTTTGGCTCTGCCACATGTCCAAAGTTATACTTAAGAGTGAGACTTACCAGGAAATATCTAGTCAAGATCAAACGGAAGGAGAGAAAATTTAGACTACTAAAGTCTTGTAAAGTCAAACTTTTCCTTTCCTGGTTATTCCGATCTATCTTTCCTTGATGCCCTCCAGATCTATTGGAGCAACTCTGCAACTCTTTGTCAGCATGGACAATAACCATACGTTACTTGTATGTGTGTGTTTGTATGTTTGTGCATGCACGCACCCACCCATGTCTGCACGCACACTCATATGCACAGCCCTTCTTCAAGATTATTAATTGATTTGATTTGATGGATTTAAATCCTGCTTTTTTGCTTGGAACATTGAGTTAAAAAAGATGTATCTGGAACTTTTTCTGGGCAAGGAAATTATTGGAGTCACTTTCTGCAATCAAGCGAGCACTTTGTCAACAGCATCTGCCTCTTTGCCCCATTTTGTTTCCATTTGCACCTTTGTTATGGCCCTTATGGGGGATTGGTTACATTTACAGGTAGTCCTTGACTTATAACCATTTGTTTAGTGACCATTTGAAATAACAACGGCACTGAAAAAAAGTAACTAATGACCATTTTTCACACGCAGGACAAGCATCCCCGTGGTCACGTGATCAAAACTCAAACACTTGGCAACTGGCATGTATTTATGACAGTTGCAGGATTCTGGGGTCACGTGATCCCCTTTTGTGGCCTTCCAACCAGCAGAGTCAATGGGGAAGTCAGATTCATTTAACAATTGCAGCGATTACTAACTTATCAACTGCAGTGATTCACTTAACGGTGGCAAGAAAGGTCGTAAGATGGGGCAAAACTCACTTAACAACCATCTTGCTTAGCAATAGAAATTTTGGGCTCAATTGTGGTCCTACGTCAAGGACTATCTGTATACTGTCCAGCAAATTGTTCTAGTTGATAGCATCCTGCTTTGGGCAGCAACTTCTTTGAGCAAAATCCCTGACAGTCCAAACAAGATTAGATCTACCTTGGCAGGATCTATATCAGATCACCCCCACAGATTCATTGGCAGAGAGTGGTACCCATCGCCAGTCCTTTCACTTGGAGATACAAGGCGTTCAGTCAAGACAAGTTGCACTGAAATGTGTACAGATCAACTGAGAAAAAGCTGGAAGGCGGATGATTAATGTGTTTATCAGGATCCTGTAAAGATATCTCTAACTTGGCTCTAAAACCTTCCCACTGTAGATTTAATTGGAAGCTTTTGGAGGAGCCTCAGCAGAAAAGGAGATATTTAAAAGATCTGCAAAAATCATGATTGTGGAAAGATTTTTGTGAAAAGACAAAACAACATGTAGACAATGTCCTCTTCTTGGCGAACACATCCTTTAATCTGTCTTTCATTCCCAAGCAATGGTAGGAGATGACCAGGCTGAGCCTGAAGGAGGGGTCAAATGCGTCATCAGTCTCGAGTCCTTCATGCCCACAAGAGTTCTAAGTCCCACCCCCTTGAATTCCTTTGACTCTTATCTACCGCCAATTTGTTTTGACCGTTAGTAGTTCAGATTCTTTTAAAGAGCTTAAGCTTGTAATAAATCTTTATATTCATTTGAACTGCCTGGATTTCCTGATTTCGTCAGCACTCGACATCAACATGATGGGCACCAAAGTTCTAGTCCAACACAATCACACTGGCTCCATAACATACAAAAATAACAAATAATATATTGAGAATTCAAAATTGAAATTTCTCTTGTGTTATTCTCAAACTATGAAACATTCTTTCCAGAATTGCACCCAACACAGACACTTTTGATATGAACAAAGGTAAAAAAACCCCAATTTTTTAAGCTTTGATTTTTAAAATTAATCTATTGTTGTTGATGCTCCCATGTGGCTGTTTCTATTTTTTTAATGATAATGACTATTTTATCTTTGATTTGTTGAATGCTACCTTACCGAGGTAGAAACCCAAACCAAAATAAAGGATGCCTTTTGCACACTGCAGCTGCTAAGATTTATTTTGGACCATTGATATATTATAATATCCATTGTATGGGAGTGTATTTTTAACTAACCATAGACAACCTATTTTCAGGGCATGTTAGTTGTACATGTTTATTATTACTTTAGAATTTAGGGGTTAGCCTTTAATTTGATGCCTTCATCCCCAACACCATGAACAAAGTTGTTGGGGGAGACAATATTTCAAAATCCAGGCACATCATGAACTTCAGAGGAACACGTTAACCTTTTTAAAGTTTCTTAAACTAAGGCGGCACAAGTTCACTTTACAAAGCCTTAGTAACACCACACCTAGAATACTGCATCCAGTTCTGGTCACCGCAATATAAAAAAGATGTTGAGACTCTGGAAAGAGTGCAGAGAAGAGCAACAGAAATGATTAGGGGACTGGAGGCTAAAACATACGAAGAACAGTTACAAGAATTGGGTATGTCTAGTCTAATGAAAAGAAGAAGGGGGGAAACATGATAGCATTATTCCAATATTTGAGGGGCTCTTACAAAGATGAGGGGGTCAAACTAGGGGGCCAAAAGGCAAGACTAGAAACAGTGATTGGAAACTAACCAAGGAGAGAAGCAACCTAGAACAAGAGAAACTTCCTAACAGTGGCAGCAATTAATCAATGAAATGACTTGCCTTCAGCAGTTGTGGGTGCTCCATCATTGAGGGCTTTCAAAAAGAGACTGGACAACCTCCTAAAAAGCTTGCAAGTATGTATCCGAATTATCAGCCTAAATGTTGGAGGTGTGGTGATGAAGAGGCAACATATTTTCACATATGGTGGACATGTAAAAAGGTCAAGGCTTTTTGGATAAAGGTCTGGTGGAATATGCAGAAGATTTTTAAACGGAGGATAAAGTTTTGTCCGCAATTTTTTTTGTTGGGAATAATTGATGACGCTACAGTTGTGGACACTAAGTTGATGTTGAATTTAGTTACGGCAGCAAGACTTTTGATAGGTCAATATTGGAAGAAAGAGGAACTGCCGACTATACAAGAGTGGATTTTAAAGGTTTCCGACTTGGCAGAGATGGCGAAGATTTCGGTCTATTTGAAAGATTACTCGCAAGAACATTATATTATGGAATGGAGAAAATGGATTGAGTTTATCCAGAACAAGTATAGGGTTAAGAAGTTTTATGTAGCATTCGAATAAGTCTTCTTTCGTTTTCTTTTTTCTTTTTCTATTTTAGTCTTCTATATATATTTAATAATGCTAAGTTTTGTTTGATCCTATATAAGTTAGAGAGTGATGGATTTTAGAATTTATAGTTGTTAGTATATGGTTGTTTATGATTGCTTTTTTATATATATATACCTTGTATTTAGCTCTGGGAAGTCCGGGGGGGGGGAGGGGGGTTGGGGAGAGGTGGGGGGGGAGGAGGGCGGGGGGGGGGAAGGGGGGAGGTAGGGAGGGGAGGAGGGAGGGGGAAGGGGTTTTTTTAAAGGAAAACTGTATTTTTAAAACTTTTCAATAAAAAAAAAGAGACTGGACAACCATTTGGCTGAAATGATATACAGTAGGGTCTCCTGCTTCCAGAAGGGGGTTGGACTAGAAGACCTCCAAGGTCCCTTCCAACTCTATTATTCTATGTTCTATTTTCTTGAGAAAAATATCATCCCACATAAAGTCACAGAGAGATGGGGGGAGGGAAAGATTTCTGAGCTCTAACATGCAATAAACCAAGCAGAAATGAAATATTGACTTCTTTCTGAACATTTGGAAACATTTTTCACAGAATTCAGAGGTGGACTTGGCGCTAAGCTAAAATAGACAGGAACTTGGAATCTTGGATTTTCTGTTTCCTAGATGAACTCAGAAGTCAGTTGCATAGAATTCCCACCCACTGCTTTGGAAAATGCAGAGATGCACTTTTGATAAAACAGGCTGGTCATCCTCATTAACCTTCCATCCTAACAGATGTGCTAATTGTCGCCACCAAATAATAAATGCTGTGAAAGCTTTTGCTCTGGAAAGCACCTTAATTTCTTTAGTTCCTCTTGGAGTTGTGGTGTTTTGTTGTGTTTGAGTTTTGCTTCGGTCTCAAAGACACAAACCAGAAACAAAAGATCAGTTTTTAGCTGTCCAGTCCCCTCATTTCTAACTATGTTTAACATGTACTAGAAAGTACATTTAATTCCATATCAGCTTGATAATAAGCTATTGGAAAGGATGTTTGATTTCTTGTATGGAAGTGACGCCTAACCAAGTTGTGGAAGTATGGTCCAATCTCTTGAATAACCTTGTATCTTAAAGGAAAATCTGGCACAGAAGTTAATTCACAGGGTGAACTATTTTTAGATTACAATTTAAGACATGAATTCTTATCACACCCAAAATTTAGGTTACACACAGTCTTAAGATTTCTTGAATTATAAGCCTTCGAAGAAGTACTCTGTCTTCTCAAGAACCTGAAAATCATTGTGGAACTGTGAGCAGCTGAAGCATAAAATGAGACGTAGTAAGCTACAATAAATTCTACCTGTATCACTACAAGCATGGGTTTACAATCTCATTTCAGGATTCAGTTCCTCAGAGTTCCATAATGATTTCCAGGCTTTTAAGAAGACATAATATATTCAGTTATGTGTAATCAATGAGTTATATTCTGAAAGGTTTATCACTCCTATGGTACTTGTCAATCCCCTTTTCCCACTTCTTCGGCATCTTCCTACCTTCTACGGCAGTGGCCCCCAACCTTTTGGGCACCAGGGACTGGTTCTGTGGACAGAGGGTTTTCCGTGGACTGGAAGAGGCATGGTTTCACATGCTACCTGCATCCCACGGATGGGGCTTCGCTTTTTGCACGGACCGTTTTTCTCAGACCAGGAGTTGGGGACCTGTGTTCTACGGAGTTTTTTTTTATTGAAAAGTTTTACAATACATTTTATCTTTAACAATCCCTCCCCCCCTCCCTCCACCCAACCCTTCCTAACCCTCCCCCCCTTCCCCCCTCCACCCTCCCCGACTTCCCAGAGCTAAATACAAGGTATAAAAGTAAAAAACAATCATAAACAACCATATGTTAACAACAATAAACTATTAAGTCTATCGCACTCTAGCTCGTATGAAATGACTACAAGCAATACTAATATCACATAAAAAAAACTTATACAAATGCTAAATGAAACTTTTTGGTCCCATATTTGTTCTGGATATAATCAATCCACTTTTTCCACTCCATAATATAACGTTGTTGCGAATGGTCTTTCAAATAAGCCGAAATCTTTGCCATTTCCGCCAGGTCAGAAACTTTTAGAGTCCATTCTTCTATAGTCGGCAGTTCCTCCTTCTTCCAATATTGGCCTACTAAAAGTCTTGCTGCCGTAATTAAGTTCAGCATCAACTTGGTGTCCACAACAGTAGTATCTGTAATTATGCCCAATAAGAACAATTGCGGACAAAACTTTATCCTTTGCTTAAATATCTTCCTACGGAGTTTTTTTTTATACTTCATCCTCAGATTCTACTTTAGATATCCATAGTCTGTGATGTAAGGCCCAACAGGGTAAGGAACGAACTAATTAGCTCTTTTACTGCGGTATTTTCCACCAAATACAAGTATTCTTTTAACCTTTGGGGACATCATACAGCTCAGGAGGGCTTGGTAGAATTTCCGGATGTCTTACCAACTTGCTATCCGGAGGTACTAAAGATGATCTCAGCACTGCCTCTTCGTCAGATTCCAACAGTTTTGGTAGCAGGGAAGAGTCTTCCAATCACAATCTTTCCAGAATAATGGATCTGAAAAGTTCCACCAATTGATCTGAAACAGTCAACCAATCCGAAAAGGTCTGAAACCATTCCCAGCATGAGCTCCGTGGAATCAGAGTGGCTTTGAAGATTGCTCTAGGTTTGTCCTTCCCTTGGCTGAACGACCTTATCATTTCAGTTCCATTTCTAGAGAATTAAGAATCTTCTCCAGCCAAATCCTTATTGCTCAGGACTGCTGTGCAGCGTCAGAAGCTAAGACAACCGATTAAGTCCATCTAAGCCAGCATTTATTTATTTATTTATTGTAGAACTATTCGTTCTTTGTCTTGAATGCTGTCTAACAATAATATTTAAATGACAGTTATGGGGAATGAAGATGGACTGTTTCAGCCAACCAACCTTCCTACCTTACTTGGCTTCTATCCATTCAGTTGTGTCAGAATGTGGTGTGCTTCTCAAAGATGAAGAAGGGACTGTAAAATCTGTTCTGAATTTCTTCTTTAGGAAGAGTGCTTGCTGATGCATTAAGATGGAGATGAAGAAGAATGATCTGTCCATGCTGCTTGAAACCGATGGGAGTTGGAGTCCAGCATTACCTGGAGGGCACCAAACTTGAGCCAACTCTTGCACTCCAGATGTTTAGCATCTGGCAGGCAGAAGGCCAAAGCTCCTGTGATAACCTTTAAAAGAGTGACATCTAGTGGATGGAAGAAGGTGTCATTAGATTCTGTGGAAGCCTGGTGGAGAACAAAAAAACCCCACATGCAAATGTGAGTTTAATGATTGTATTGCTAACACTGAGAACTTTCACTAGAGCAGGGGTCTTTAAACCTGGCCCTTTTATGACTTGTGGACTTCAACTCCCAGAATTCGTCAGCCAGGCACGCTGGCTGAGGAATTCTGGGAGTTGAAATCCACAAGTCACAAAAGGGCCAAGTTTGAAGTCCCCTGCACTAGAGTGATAGGGAATGGGAGAAGATTTAATATGGCCGATTACATTTATATATAAAAAAACAAAGTTTGGTAATGCACTGCAGGGTTGCTTGGATTTCCTAACTTTTATTGGAACACAATGCTGTGACTCCTCAGAGAAGGAAGAATGATCTGAACTTGCTCAGAAGAACTGTTTATTTATCTAGAGTCTTTCTTTCATCTTTGTTCCTCTAAACGAAGAGAAAGGGCAACACTATTATGATGGTGTGTTTCAAGGAAGAAAGCCACAGATAGAACTTCAAGCCATAAAAGGCAATTGAGTCACATTTAACCTGACCCATGCAACATCTTGGTTCACGTCCTGTGTGAAATTGTGGATTACATAACGATGACTTATTGAATAAACTATCACTGGCTGGATTGCGTAACAGGCTAAGGCAAAAAAAAAAAAATCCAAACAAGCTCTGTCCAAAAAAACCCCAATAACTAACTTTTATGTTCTTAATGCCCCAAATTCATCTTCAGCGGTTGCTTGTTTTGGTGTCTTGGTTATAAATCTTAGCTGTATACAGCAATCAATGATTCCTTAGGGAGCTAACAGGAATAAAAATAGGTTTTGGACTGGGTTTGGGGGGGGGGAATCCAAACCTCAGCCGAGTACTAATGCAGGAAAGGGGAAAGCCAAAAGAAAGAGAAAACAGATGGGCGGATGGCTATTAGGCACTTAGAATAGAGAATAACAGAGCTGAAAGGGACCTTAGAGGTCTTCTAGTCTAACCCCCTGCTGAAGAAGACCTTATACCAGAGGTCACCAACCTTTTGGGCACCAGGGACTAGTTCCATGGAGAAAGGTTTTTCCGCGGACTGGAGGGTGCGTGGTTTTGTGTGCTGCTTGCATCCCGCGGATGGGGCTTTGTGCAGACTGGTTGCTGGCATGCCGTGGCCCGGTACCAGTCCATAGACCAGGGGTTGGGGACCCCTACCTTATACCATTCCAGACAAATGGTTGTCCAGTCTCTTCTTGAAAACCTCCAGAGATGGAGTAGCCACAACTTCTGAACGCAAACCGTTCTACTTATTAATTGTTCTCACTGCCAGGAAATTTCTCATTAGTTCTTGATTGGATTTCTCTTTAATGCCCTTCCACCTGTTATTTCTTATCCTACCTTCAGGTACTTTGGGGAATAGCTTGACCCCCTCCTCTCTGTGACATCCCCTCAGATATTGGAAGACTGCTATCATATCACCCCTAGTCCTTCTCTTCGTTAGACCAGACATTCCCAGTTAGAGACTGTAGTTTATTATCAGCCCTTTCTGGCTTACTGTGCAAAAGAGGGGTGGGGGACGATATTTCTTACAGAATGATTTGCAGCATCAGGGCATGCAATGATCATGCACAGACCTGGCCTGTTTGACCAACACCCCAGCACAGAGCTCGCTCTACCTATAATCTCCTGGCTGTCCAGAGGCAGAACTAATCTCTTTAGATTTAATACTTTAATTCCACTCTTGGCCCCGAGAGCTTCTCTCCCCCTCCCCCAGCAGGTTCCCATGGGTGCCAGCAGGCAGATCAATGAGCAAGATGGGAGGGATTTGATCTGCAGCCTAAGCAACAGATCTGGATTTTCAGCTTTGTCAACCAGAGAACTCTGATGTGTTGTGTGGGAAGAATACAGAGGAAAGGAATATTTGGGGGAATATTAAAAAGGCAGAATATATTTCCCCAAAGGAATAATGGAGAAGATCTTTAAAAAGAAACCAGCCCCGGCCCTTCTCTCCCAAGCAGAAACTCAGTAGAGTTTCACTTGGCACTTGGCAACTGACTCATATTTATGCCAGTTGCATAAAGGTGGTCCTGTGATCCCCTTTTGCAACCTTCTGGCAAGCAAAGTCAATGGGGAAGCCAGTTTCACTTAACCACCATGTTACTAACTTAACTGCAGTTCTGGCCAGAAAGGTCATAAAAACAGGGCAAAATTCATTTAACAACATAAATCTGGAGCTCAGTTGTGGTTGTAAGTTGAGGACTGCCTGTACAACGATTGTGAGTAATCATCCAAGGGAGTGAAAAGTCTAGCATGAAATGGCTGTTTCTGGTCTCCATTGGAAGTCAAAACATGTCGTTCTTTTGGTCTGAGCCTCACCCACTTCCTTTCTCAAAGTCCTGTTTTGGGCTCCTGCTGAGCAGGTAGGCTGGGATCCAAAGTGAATCTGGACTGGGCTCTGGTTTGGATTTGGAAACAGCAGAAACCTCAAGAGCTGTAGGCCTGACTAGGAAGTCAGGGAACATCCCGAAAGAAGACAAGGTCAATTCACCGGCGAATCTTTGTGCAGGAAAATTCATCTCACAACCTGGAACGTTTCTCTTCTCATTTCAAACACACCAATTGTGGCCTATTTTACACTTGAATAATCTGTTACCGGACAGTTCTTTTGCTCCTCTGACTTTAACCAAGAGAATGAGCATCTGTGATTTTTCAACCAGCGCAAGATCTCTGCATGGTTACTTCCTTGGCTACTTCCAGCGGCTCTCTTATTCTGCAGCTCAGCAGGAGGAGAGGAAGCCGAGTGTAAAATGAACACACTGAACATTTCTGCACTAGCAATTTATAGCCTTGCGCACCGCAAAACTAGTCTTCATTAATGATATATATGCACAGCAAAAGCTGGAAGACAGCGTACATTATGTGTGGAAATACTCATTAAAAAGCAAACAACCATAAATGTATACAGCCCCAGCTTCAGTCCTCTGAACCTACCAGGGTTTTGAACAAAATTGAAACACTTGTGTTATTTATCCCAATGCCCCAAGTGCAACAACACAGCAGAGCGCATAGTGAACAACAGAAGATATACATCTTGAGTTTTTCGTCCACAACTTGAAAGAGATTTCCTTTGGTGTCTTATAGTCATGCTAATCTGTTAAAAATGGAACAGAATATCTATCTAACCATGCATGCATCCATCTTTATCTATCATCTATCAATTTATATCTATCCATCCACCCAACTATCCATCTATTTTCTATTTATCCATCTGTCCATTTTCTATCCATCCATTTTCTGTCTAAATCTATCTATATCAATATCTATCATCTATTTACCAACTGTCCAATCTATTTTATATCCATCCATCAATTTTTCCATCCATCCAGCCATCCATTCATCTCCATACATACAAATGCACACATGGTATATGAGCTTTCAATATGCATTCTGATCTAAAGAATCCACCACATTAACTGAACAAAGATTAAACAAGTTCTCTCTCTCGTTCCAAAAATGGATCTACATTTATGCATTCCAGGAAACTGTAGAATGTTCTTGTAAATCT
This sequence comes from Vipera ursinii, assembly GCF_947247035.1. Taxonomy (NCBI): domain Eukaryota; kingdom Metazoa; phylum Chordata; class Lepidosauria; order Squamata; family Viperidae; genus Vipera; species Vipera ursinii. Next base: position 19,717,570 of record NC_139519.1, on the reverse strand, counting down.
GAAAGTAGATCTGGAGGATGCTAAATAGACAGGAAAGATATATAACCCATTATTTGGAATGGGTGTGGAGGAAATACACTGGCTTCAGAAGAGTTGAACCCACACACAGCCGAAGCATCCATTGCTCCAGACCAGGGGTAGGCAACCTTGGCTCTTTTATGATTTGTGGACTTCAACTTCTAGAATTCTGCTCCAGACCTTCATCGTCCTTGTTGTTCTTCTCTGCACAATTTCCAGGGTCTCAGCATCATCTTTGTATTGTAGTGACCAAAATTGTATTCCATGTGGCTTCACTAGTAGAGTATAAAGTGGTATTACAGATAGTCCTCAACTTACAATATTTCGTTTAATAACTGAAGTTACAACAGTACTGAAAAAAGTGTCTTACGATTGTTTTGCACACTTATGACCGTTGCAGCATCCCTGGGGTCACGTGATCGAAATTCACACGCATGGCAACAGATTCATATTTATGTCCCAGGATGGTGTGATTATTACCTTTTGGTAACCTTCTGACAAGCGAAGTCAATGGGGAAGCCAGATTCACTTGAACGTGTTACAAACAACTGCAGTGATTGACTTAACAACTTTGGCAAGAAATATGGTAAAATGGAGCAAAAATCACTTAACAACTGACTCACTTAACAACAAAAATTGGGGGCTCAGCTGGGATCTTAAATTGATGACTTCCTGTGTCAATTCTTGTGATTGATGCTATCCCTCCGTTTTGAGGCTCTTGTTGCTTATAGGAGAATTAGTCCAGATGTTACTCAGGACAGATTTTCATCCAAAAGAAAATATTTCAACCCCACAGAACATGACTAATTAAAATGAAACACCCATTAAAAAAACAAGTTTAATAACAGATTAAGAATCACCAGACATTTGCACTTCATTCAGGTTTTGAATAAAAAATAAAAAGGGGGGGTGTAGAAATATTGGTAGGAATTATGTTTGGTATAGTTTTTCTTGTATTTAGGCTATTTACAGCATTTTTTTTAAAAAAAAGATATAATCTTTATATATATATATCTATATACAAACACACTAAGAAGTAAAATTGAGCTGATTAATTTCAAACAATTTTGAAAAGCTTTCTTTTAATGTGAAATAAAACAGTTAAGCCTGCACTGGTCCTTTTCTATATATTTGTGCTTTAAAGAATTGGACACAGTCCTATTTCCCAGATCGTTAAATATCCCTTTCTATTCAAAGATCCTAAAACAAACACACAACAAAAAAGACTTCTTCCCACTTTTGTCCTATGTCTGAGGAACAACTTCTTCAAGAACATATGTCATTTTCCCTTGTCTACACTTTGGACCCACAGAGGTGCAGAACAACACTAAGTTTTACACTAAGAACAGAACAACACTAAGTAAAGAACCCATTATTACTTGTCTTTCAGTTGTAAAAGCAACAGTTGTAAAAATAACAGATCACACAGTGAAATACAACAGTTTTGTCCATTGGCTTGCAGAAAAGATCTTCCTCCATCCATCTAGCTCTACTTACTAGCGTTTATTTCCTAAATAATCTCACGGTCATCCTTTCTTTCACTCGAAGGCTTACACAGAGGCACTTATTCTACTCAAAGGAAGGCTCAAATCCTGTTGGTGTAGTCAGCAACCCCAAAGCAAACCAACATTTGACACCACAGGATAGAAGCCTGGACTACAAGTCCCAGAACACCTAACCAGCTTGGCCAATAGCTAGGAAGAAGAAGAGGAATGTGAATACAAGACTTTCACAGGACCCCCAGATTGGAGAACCAGCATTACCTTTAACCATCAACCTATAAAGAATCTCGGGGGGTCCTAAGAAGAAAGAAATGTTGTAGAGTACCACAGATTAAACAAGGCTGTACATTAAGGCACATTGTGGTAATGCCAATCCGCCCCAAAACGGGGCAGAAAAGGGAAAACATCCACCCACACAAACACACATTCACGCATGCACGCACACACAAAATTATTTTCTCTAGATCTCTCTACATCTATCTCATTCTAATGAGGTAAAAAAGTGCAGAGGGAACTGGATTAAAAGTGCAGCATCTCAGACATATCTGCTCCATTATCCACGTTTTTCCAAGATGGGTTTTCTAATGGGCATTGATGACTAGGCATTGCAATTCCCAGCCAGCTTATTTTTGGCGCTCAAGAAATCTGAGGGCCACTAAGTGGGGAAAGGGGTCCTAAAACCTTCTGGGTAAGTCAGGATTTGGGGAAGGTGACTTGGAGCAAGAATGCCAAGGGTCTGCAAATCTCAGAACGTCTTCCCAGAAGTTCAGGAGACCAAGTCTCAAGAACATCTGAAACTTGCACCATTGTACAAGAACCAAGAGGTGCTTCTGAGGGTCTTGTTGGAAGGATGGCTTGGGAGATGAAGTGCCACTTAGATACAAGGCACGGGCTTTTCAAAACTCACGCAAACAAGAGAGGTGAAATCCAACACATTTATGGAAATCAGGTTCCATCCATCATATTCCAACCCTGATGGAAAGCATCTTAATTTTCACTGTTGGAAAAGACCAGAATCAACTCTTTGTTTGGGGTTTTTTTATGCAAGGAAAAGGCTAGTGGATTGCAAGTCCCAAATATTTCAACTGGATTTTTACACGCAGATACAGAAGAACAAAACGCTACTCCCTGATTGTCAGTTTTTATCCTGAAAGGCATTTTGGAGATTTGTAGAGCAAACTAATAGTCAGAGCTTGTTGTAGAGCTTGTTTCTCCCTACAAAGGAAGCTAAAGTCAGAACTTTTATCCCAGTGACTCAAATGGACAGGAATATGGTTTCGAAAAATATATCAAGGAGGGATCTCAATCTAAATTATGCTAGCGTGTGAGATGTAAGAAACAAATGAGGATGGGAAAGAAAAAATTCAGAGGGGGGGGATTTCCTGGCTGCCCCTCCTCCTGTTTTTCTTCCCTAGGTCTTTGCATCTTTGATTGTCATCTTATAAAAAGGAGGTGAAGTCAAGAGACAGGAAATGTTCCCTTTCAAAACCGGCAAGGATGATGCTTCTTACGTTGCAGACCAAATAGGATTTTCAGTGCTCACCTCGTCAGTTTGACAAGGTTGTATTTTATAGACAATTCTGCGCCGATATTGTGAAGTTCACTCAGGGGGATGGGAGGGGTGGGGATGAAAGAAGAAGAAGTTATTTAATCAAAGAAACTGCTGCCTTACCTCTGCTGCAAATAAATATTCAGAGTATCACTGGCTAGGACAGGGGTAGGCAACCTCGGCTCTTTTATGACTCGTGGACTTCAACTCCCAGAATTCCTGAGCTGACTCAGGAATTCTGGGAGTTGAAGTCCACGAGTCATAAAAGAGCCGAGGTTGCCTACCCCTGGGCTAGGAGCAAAAGACAGCTTTTTGTATCTCTCTGCTCCCCTCTAGTGGTCAACCAAATTTTGCAGTGATATTATAGCCCTAAATCAATCCAGGTAGCAAATCTGGAAATTTGTCGTAATTCCCTTTCCGTAAGAGTTCCAGGGCTTTGCACACTGGGATAGCAAAGATAGCAACCTTACTCTTAAAGAGGAATTTTAGGGGAAACGTCATGGGCCATAGGATAATCGCAGATGGCACTGTGTTGGACACAACAGAAAATAACAGGGCACCAAGCCCAGAGACCTGCAATTTGTTTTCTAAACAGGCAGCTTTAGTCTTCTGTTCTTCCCAGTGCCATTTGTTTAGCGCTTGGGAAAAGACAATCCGGTATAATCCTATCTCAAATTGGTTCCAACCTTCCCTTGCACACCTGTCAGATCTGTGATGGAGCTCCAGGTGGGTCAAAAATCAGTTCGTGTTTAAATGAAGACACCGCGGTGATCTCAGGAGACAGAAGCAAGGAAAGAAGCAGTTGAAGGGCTCCCAAGGTGGCCAATGGTCCACGTACCATTCATCCAGATGGGTCATCTGTTATCAAACCAACCTTCCCCACCCAGACCCAGAAGAACGAGAACAAAAGGAGAGAAGGAGTGAACGTTCTAAGACAGGGTTCCCTTCACATCATGTGGGAAAGTCTTCTTCGATGGCCAGCTTCACCGACCTGGGCGAGGGGACAGATGTGTGAACAATCCTAGTGGCAGAAACTACCTACACCCCTGTTTTCTCTTTGATCCATGTTCGTAACTTGGTGACGCGGGTGTAGACTCCTGGCTTGTTCCGGCGAGCGCAACCATCTCCCCAGCTGACTACACCAGCCAGGAACATCCTATTGTTAGCTTCCACACTGACAAGTGGTCCTCCGGAATCTCCCTAAAAGGAAATGAGGAAGCAGTTAAGAACAGAATCTCTGGTGCTCCTTTCCCTCATTTCATACTTCAAGGAGTTGTCTAAGGAGTTGCCAGGATTTGGATCAATCCTTGTATATGTTGGACCTTCCAGAGCGGGAGTGTCTTACCTTGCCAACCTTAGGTCTTGTGGACTTCGACTCCCAGAATTCTCAAGCCCGCATGGCTGGCTGGGGAAGTCCGGGAGCTGAAGTCCACAGGTCTTAAAGTTGCCCAAGGTTGGACACCCCTGTTCTAGAGGGAGATAAACAATAAAAGAAGATGGAGCAGAGTGATGTGGGCTGAGCGCAGCCTATGTTCTATGTTCAGTGCCTCCTCTGTTGCCAAGTATCTACAACAGAGGTCCCCAGTCTTTTGGGCACCGGGGACCAGTTCCATGGAGAGAGGTTTTTCCATGGACCGGAGGGTGCCTGGTTTTGTGTGCTGCCTACATCCCGCAGTTGGGGCCTTGCTCATTTGTGTGAACCGGTTGCTGGCATGCTGCAGCCTGGTACTGGTCCACCGACAGGAGGTTGGGGACCCCTGATCTACAGTTATGGTGAAGGACCTCCAAATGCTGCTAAACAACTCTCTGCCATGCAGATGGACTGGCTGGAGCTGCTTACTAATTGCCATTGAGCAACATCTAAAGGTTCTTGAAGTTCTTTGTGTCTTTAGAAGAAATTGCAAAGTTTCTCACCTGGCAAGCATCAACTCCTCCAGTCAGGACTCCTACGCACATCATTTGTGCTGTGAGTTGATTGGCCAGCAGGGAGTCACACATGGTCTGATTGATCACCCGGATTTCTGCCTTCTGCAAAATACTGGCACCAAGACCTGCCAAAAATCGAAACGGTTTAGGTGAGATTTAGGGAAGTCACATAATTCAAATTGGCAAACTGGCATGTATTTACAACAGTTGCAGCATCACAGGATCAGAGGATCACCATTTGGGACCTCCTAAGTCAGCTTCTGAGAAGCAAAATCAACGAGGAAACCCCAAATTCGCTTAACAACTGTAGGAAAAAAAAGGTCATCAACTTGCGCACTATTCATTTAATGACTGCATTGCTTAGCCATGGAAATTCCAAATCCTAACTGTGACTGTAAGTCGAGGACCACCTGTGACAGGACTCTAGGCACTTGGAGAAACAATATTATGTGTGAAAACAAAAGGGGTCTTCAACAAGTTTTAGAATGTTGATTTATTTTGCGTAGCCCCCATTGAAACAATGGATGGAAACTAACCAAGCAGAGAAGTAACCTAGAAGTAAGCAGAAATTTCCCAATGGTGAGAACAATTAACCAGTGGAACAGCTTGCCACTAGAAGTTGTGGGTGCTCCATCACTGGAGGCTTTCAAGAAAAGACTGGACAACCATTTGTCTGAAATGGTATAGGGCTGGGGTAGGCAACCTCGGCTCTTTTATGACTCATGGACTTCAACTTCCAGAATTCTGGGAGTTGAAGTCCATGAGTCATAAAGGAGCCGAGGTTGCCTACCCCTGGTATAGGGTCTCCTGCTTGAGCAGGGGGTTGGACTAGAAGACCTCCAAGGCCCCTTCCAACTCTATTATTCTACGTTCATGAATCGAGGGACAATATTTTGCAACCTGTGCCAGTAGCACATCCATGATTACCTTCCGGCATTTTGGCAACCCACAAAAAAAATTCAGATGGGAGTCACCTACCCATTTACTTTTGTCCAAAACAAGCTGCAGACTTGGTGCTAAGTCCTCTAACCTTTTCCCCAAGGAGACACTCTCATCTTCCCATTTTTTGACTCACCCATTTCTTGAGTCCTTCCCCACCCGGTCACCCAGATGGCTTTTCCTGCCGGGAATTCATGGGTGGCATCAGGCAAACAGATAGGTATAATCTCTTTGGAAAAGGTGACGGGGCTGGCCAGTTCCATCACAGCAATGTCATAGTCGAAAGAGAAGTCATTGAAGAGCGAATGGCTGATGATTTGCTTGATAGCCCTTTTCTGAACGTGGTTATTTGACCTGGCCTCCTGATTCAGAAGACCCATGAAGGCTGTCCATAGGGAGGGATCGGCATATCTGCAGGCACAGCAATGTATCTTGGTTAGCAAGGGTGACACTAGCAAGAACATCTATGGCAGGGTTGGGAAACCTTGGCTCTTTTATGACTTGTGGACTTCAACTCCCAGAATTCCTGAGCCAGCCAGTCAGGAATTCTGGGAGTTGAAGTCCACAAGTCATAAAAGAGCCAAGGTTTCCCACCCCTGGTCTTTGGAGATTCTCCATCATCCAGGTCATGGTTGTCCCAAAGATGCTTTTTCACAAGGCAACTGGACTTCCTTGGTTTTTTTTCTTTGAAGACATTTCGCTTCTCATCCAAGAAGCTTCTTCAGCTCTGACTAGATGATCCTTCCATCCCCCACCATCCAGTCCCAGCTGAAGAAGCTTTTTGGATGAGATGCGAAATGTCTTCAAAGAAAAAACAAGACCGGCTGCCCCATGAAAAAGCATCTTTGGGATGACCAACAAGAACATTTTTCAATACTTTTGACTTGCAACCACTTGTTTAGTCTGAAGTTACAACAGCACTGGAAAACCTATGACCTGTTTTCACACTTACAACTGTTGCAGCATCCCCTTGGTCACGTGATCCAAACAGGGATGCTTGGCAACTGGCATGTACTTGTGACAGCTGCAGCATCCCGGAGTCACGTGATTCCCCCTTTTACGACTTCTGACAAGTCAATGGGGGGGGAAGCCAGAGTCACTTAACAACCCGGTTACACTGCAGTGATTCACTTAACAACTGCAGCAAGAAAAATCAAATGGGGCAAGCCTCACCTAACAAACTGTCTTGTTTAGCAATGGAAATTTTGGCCTCAGTTGCGGTCATAAGCTGAGGACTACCTGCATAAGGTTTGAAAGCTCGGGGCTTGGATAGTACATGGATCTGGAGATCACAAGAAATTCAGCAAGGATTGGATGATGACTGCTTATCTTATCTTACTGTCTTGACTCTGATAAGAAAGCCAATATTGTCTTCTACTTTCTCATACCAAAATAGGATTCATGGCGTGGGAGAAGGATCTTCACCAACCATCCCATCCCAATTCCATCAACCAGTCAAGCAGAGAGGGCATGCTGTGTATCCCACTGGTCAAAAGCAAGGCTCTCCAAACTTGGCAACTTTAAGACTTGTGGACTTCAACTCCTAGAATTCCCCCAGTCAGGATGGTGGGATCTTGGGGAGGGCCTTCTCAGCTGTTATCCCTACCCTATGGAACATCTTACCCCAGACAAGGCGAGCGCCCCCCCCCCCGGCTCTTTTGCTTTCTTTACTTTAAAAATTCCAAAAATATTTGGAAGATGTTGGAATGGAAGTCACCTCCAGTCCAGGGGTCTTCAAACTTGACCACTTTAAGACTTGTGGACTTCAACTCCCAGAATTCCTGGCTGGCTGAGGAATTCTGGGAGTTGAAGTGCACAAGTCTTAAAGTGGCCAAGTTTGAAGACCCCCTGCCCCAATCTTTCCACATAAGGCCAAAATAAGCACCTCTGGTTAACAATGACCATTTTGCCCGTCAACACTGCTTGTAACATCCCCAAACAGATCAATTAAAAAAATAATAATAATAACTTCTGAAACATGATAAAAATCTCTACCTACCTGATGTAGTTCTTTTCAACAAAGCAATGAGCAGCCGTGACCAGCCATTTGTTGGATATCAAGGAAGCCCCACAGACGTGACCCTCGCCCTTGACATGCAGGCTGACCTGCCAGGGCCATTCGCCCAAATCTGAATCCATTCCACCCACAATCCGGGACTGCTTGCTATACGCACGGAGGCCACAGTCTAAAAAGAACAGATTTCAGACACACACACACACACCCCAAAAAAAGGTTCAGTCAATTGGTCTCCTCAGTTCAGGCAGATGCCTGGCCATCATGCAAAGATTTCCCACAATCTTTTGGCAGGGGAAAAGTATTTCCCAATATTCTGACACCCTTTTTAACCTCGTGGCAAGAGCTGAACTTCATTTTCATCCATTCTTCTCTGCATTAAGGATTGTGAAAAATATTTGGAAGATATTGGAATGGAAGTAACCCCCAATCTCTCCACATAATGGCAAAATAAGAACCTCTGGCTGACAATGATGGTTATGCCCAACAACACTGCTTGTAATATCCCCAGACACATCAAGACTAATGCTATAATATTTATAGTCATGTAGTCTTGATCTCTAGGTAGGTCAGAAAGAACAAATAGGGCCATCTAGGCCCAAGTAAATTGTCCTGCTTACTCAACTAAAAACCACCAAATGCAAACCATAACAACAGCAGCAGCAGCAACAACAACAATAATAACAATAATAGTCAATGGTTTCTAAGTTTCCAACCCTTTCAACACAAGCTAGCTTAATTTTCAAAGACTGCTACATATGTGAATTTATCCACTTTCTCATATCGCTATGATCAGAACTCACTGCAATTATCTTCGTCTGATTTGTCGCTACAGTCTTCCGTTCCATCACATTCTGGATTCCTTTTGCTCACACACTGATTGTTGCGGCATTTGTATGTATATGCTTGACAGGAAACGGTGGCCACTTTGAGTGAAGCAGAGAGGGAAAAAAATGTAATGTCAGAAGAGGAGGACACCAGGCAATGATGGGGACAATTGTGTTTGCTCCAAGAGCCCAGGCAGCATCACCCAACGTAAAATGGAGCCTGGAAATATTTGAATCTTTTCTACAGCATTGCAACACCATGGAGAACTTGGCTACTTTCTTTCTAGGAAATAGAACACACCATTTTTCTGACTGCTCTCAGCATGTCTACTTCCATGAGGGTAATTTTTAAAGAAAAATTACACAATACCCTCCAGAACATACATATTTTTTGGTCAGGTGGCTCATAAACCTTCCTTGAGAATTCCAAAAAAACCCACATAGTTTTCAAATACAAACTATGCCAGAATCCTATTATTAAAAGTCATTAAAAAGAATTACGCAGTAGGGAATGGAAACTACAGCTACAGAAATGAGGTTAATTAAGGGTTCCATGGTGATTGAACGGAGTTCATATGAAAAGGTGTAAAAATGTGTCAGCTTGGTTTGGAAACAGGGATCAACACGGCAATGGTGTTCAGAAGCTTCAGAGAAAAAGAACAGGCAATGTTGATGTGCTAGCCTTGAAGAACTAATCAATTACAATGATTAGTTCAAATTAGGTCAAATTGAGAATGGGCAGTTTTGAAAGGCTTAGAGGAGGGGGTCTCCAAACTTGGCAACTTTAAGACTTGTGGACGTCTTCAAACATTCTTGGAGTTAATGTTATTGTTTTTTAATTAACATGTTGAAAGAAAAGTGATGACCCAATGAGCAGGGTTGATGCTTTCACAAAGTTGAAGAAAGCTTATTCAATTTGTTTCCCTCTGCCAATGTCCCACTCCTGAATGCTGGGGAAATTAGGGACAAACCGAGTTTGTAGGGATAACCTATTACTCCTAGGACTTCATCTTTATATCCAGAAACAGAAAAGAAGGTTAGATGAAAAAAAATAGCAGGTATGTTAGGGATTAAAATGCCTTCTTGATCCATTTCTGAATGGGTTCAACCCCTTCTTCACAAGGAAAGCGGCGGTATGAACACAACCTGTGGACCTCAGTTACCCCCATCTCCACTGCTCCCCAAGACTTGACCACAATGGACAAGACAACATCTACCTTCACTGCTTAGAAACCACAATTTTCCCAGCTTCCCCCTCCCTTAGTAAGACTTTATCACTACTCTTACAGCCTTTACCGGAGCTGCACTCCCCCTCGTCGCTGCCGTCTTTGCAGTCAGCTTTTCCGTCGCATTTCTGCTGCGCTGGGATGCAATCACCACTCCTGCACTTGAAGCTATCCGGAGGACATTCTGAGAAAGAAGAGAGACATTGCAAGTTTCCATTGCTAGAGAAGAAGTCATTCCCACTATCTGTCATGGTAGGTCTGCTTCCACACTGGAGCTGATTTTGGCAAGACTCCTTCAAAAGGCCCATCACACATAAAGGGTCCCAACCACCCTACTAAGAGAAAACAGAGTTTGTCGTCAGCCCTTCAAGTTAGGTTAAGCTAGAAATCCAATGTAATGAAGGTCAGTCTTATTATTATAAAGCTGTCGTATTTATCTGGCAGGTCTGAATGCATATCCTCGCTCTTTCCCTCAATCTTTGTGAGAACCTGGGAGAGTCTTGTCTGAGACGTTTCCTTAGGTTACGTTTCTGTCCTGGATTATGCCTTATTTCACCTGACCATTTTACTATGTTTATATAAAACATTTATATAGCTGGCCATCCTTCAGCCAGTTGTGGCAGCTCCCAATCAAAAAATGAAAAGACGTATAAAATCATTTTTGAAACCACAAAACTCATCCAGTTATAACGTAAAACATTAAAATAAATAATAAAATAATAAAATAAAATAAAATATAAAATAAAACAAAAAGATAAAATAAAATGCATTATAGCTTCCTTCCCAACTAAGGTCAAGATAAGACATTAGCTGAGCTTGGAAAATGGGGAGGAACTCACCCAAGGTGAAAAATGAGTTTAGTTTGTGAGGTTTAAAGTCTAATTTTTACATTTTCACGGAGACCCAATTATCCTTGGTGTTACCATCACCATGGCAACGGTTCTTCCTTCTGTCCCTCAAGGCCATTCCATCTTTCCTCCGCTCTTTCCAGCTTTAAGCTTTTTAGACTGTATAAACCCAGTTTGTGATTTAACACACTGTGCAATTGTGGTTTAGTTAAGAAACCCTGGCTGGACAACTAAGAGGTTTGAACTCCTAGTTCCCACTAAGAGCAGTCCAAGGTGTGAACTCAGTTCTTCACGTTCTAAATTTCTCCACCTCATGAAAATGACTCACCACACTGCAGTTCGTCGCTGTTGTCCCCACAGTCATCCACCGTGTCACAAAGCCAGTACTTTGGCTTGCACCACTTATTATGGCATCGGAATTGGTTCTCAGTGCAATCTGAAGAAGGAGAAGGAGAAGGAGAAGGAGAAGGAGAAGGAGAAGGAGAAGGAGAAGGAGAAGACCATCTGTCATGCAGTTATGGAAAGTCCTCCAACCGCTTTGGACCCTGTGGGCGATGCAGCCCACTGAAAAAGTAAAGAAGCCTTGTGAGCATCCTCCGCACCCCCAAACGGAGCTAAAAAGGGGAACCTACTGCAGTTTTTCTCATCACTGGCATCTGGGCAGTCAAACCACCCATCACAGCGCCTTTCTTTGCTGACACAACGGCCACTTTTGCAGGTGAATTGCCCTGGGCAAGCTACAACTCAACAAAGAGGAGGGTGGGGGGAGAGAAAACAAATAAATATATGAATATCGTACATAGGTGAAAGCATCGAAGTTTCCTGCTGCCTCAATGTTCCAGTCTTTCCTAACTGAGAAGGTGCCCCATCCGACCACCTATCTCCCTAACTAATCTCACATTTGACATCTCCACTTACGGTCATTGGAGTTAAAGGACAAATACTCTGCCGAAAAGCCACTGTCCACGTGTGAATCATCTGAGTGGAAATGAACTGTAATTTTGTTGGTTTTACTCATTACCACAAATCCCTTGCTGGGCTGACAGTACCTAAAGGACCACAAGAAGATAAAAATCAACCACAGGCCATTCATTTATTCATTCATGATGAGATGCACACATAAATACATGAGATCACACATGGACACACACACACACACACACACACACACACACTAAAATGACAAGGTCTTCTAATTCTTTCCGTTATGCAATATACAAAGTTAGTCAGGTCATCACGTCAATTTAAAACCAGGATCCATGGCAGTAGAGTGCCACGGATCCCAAATCCTTAATCGCTACCCACACTGGCACCAAACCACACCAGTTCAATTGAAGCAATGCTAAAATCATAGGCCACACTACCACCCGCTGCGCTCATGAGTTCATTGAAGCCTGGCCCTCCACACGCAATTCCATTCACAGACACATCGACCCGCAACCAGACTACGAACCCCTCAGAATCCAAATCAACCACACAGCCAACCAGAGACAACACCCTCAACCTTCCTGCGCAAGCCCCCAGTCCCACCACCAATTCACCTCCCAATGACCCTGACCTGATGTAACCTCCCCATCACAAGCCTCACACTGATGACTCACACCTGACCCACCACCTGACCCATACCAAGACCCTCACTCGACGCACCCACACCTGAAGCCCTTATAAACAGAAAAACGCTGACATTCCCTAAACTCCGCTGAAGATGTTACCTAGCCTGGTAACGAAATGTTTTGGAAACCAACCCACAAGCTCGGTGAATGAACCTTCACCCTCATCTGAGAGTAATAGGGATTTTTTTTAATCAGCAAGGACCTTTCATTTATGATATTTCCATCCTAAAAGATGGCAAGGGAATGCCTTAAAGGCCCTAAATCAGGGGTAGGCAACCTTGGCTCTTTTATGACTCGTGGACTTCAACTCCCAGAATTCCTGAGCCAGCATGGCTCAGCTTGGAAACCTCTCCCTTTCCCCTCAGCATAGCTGGCTCAGAAATTCTGGGAGTTGAAGTCCACGAGTCATAAACGAGTCAAGGTTGCCTACCCCTGCCCTAAGTGGATAAGACATTTTTCTCTCTTGCCCAGTCATAACAGCTACACAAGAACTGGTAATACGGGTTTACAAATGCCTGGCTCTTACCTGACACCGTTGATTTCCACATAATCTTTGCGGCAGGAGTCGGAGGAGTCACCAGGATCCTCAAGGTAGAATTCATTGAAGCGTATCTTTACATTTTTGTTCTCAGGCACCTGAGAATGAGATTTAAAGTTGGCAGGGGTGGGCAGAGGAAAAAAGGAATGAACATTGATATCACTCCCACGCTAGTTGCCTTTTCCAACATTTTCTTAAAATACAACTAGGAACATTTTAAATAACTCTGTTGCCTAACAGAACATACCAAGAAATCTAGTAATCTGGATCACCCTGGAGTGCCTTCTTCATCATAAAGAACAAACGTGTGAAATCTAAAAATAGAATCTGAGCTGAATGATATTTCTGTGTGAGCAGAGAAACACTGAATTCATGCAATCATTATGCCACAGAGTCACTATAGGACAATGATTTAGGGGTTGGACAAGGTAGTGGTCAACTAATTGCATGACTATGAACTGGTCACTACATTGCTTCAAGGTACAATAACAAATTAGGGGATGCCACCAACTGAACTATATTAATCTTCAAAAGGAAGAGTGGGTTATAGATGCAGTAAATAAATCCAGAGGTTGAATGTGGATCCACACAGAACTTAGTTAGGATCACCTGCTGCATTAAATCATGGTTTAGTTTAGTCATGTTTGTGGAATAAGCCAGTGGGGATCAGTTCACAAATTATATTAAATCCAAACCCAATGAACCACATTTTGGATTAGTGCACCATGAGTGGTCCCCTTGCTTCACTATCATGACTTCTTTTAAAAAGTCACAGAAAATCAACTTGAGGGTTAGAAATGCATTCATTAAAATAGTAACAATAAAAAAGAAAGCTTTGGTTTTCCGCTACACCCTCATGGTTGACATGATTTTCCCTTTTCAGACATTTAAGAATAGATCACAGAGAAGCTCTTTTTACTCTGAGCACCTTGATAATTAGCCAGATCTGCCGGTTAGAAGTGCTGTCCCCTAGTCTATGCTGTACGCCCCCAAAGAAAAACAGAATTAGTACTTTGAAATTCTTACCTCTATATTCCATACACAATCCAAATCTGGAGGGTAGTGGGCTGGATAATAAGGAGTGGTGAACTTCCCTGATATACCCTTCAAAACACCACCGCAAGCTACAATTGGGGGGGGGGGAAATGGTGTGGAGGGAGAAAACAAAATCTTATGAACCTTGTTGGTGGCTGGAAAAGAGGCATTTGTGCAGAACAGCCATCATTAATAAGAGGATGTCAACTGTTAATGGCCTGATTCAAAAGCATGGATATATCCCAGGAGACCAATTATGGTTACCTGCACACACCTGACCATCAGCTCAATCCCATGCAATTTCAGCCCACTTCTCATTAGGAAGCATCATTAGTGTATTCGGAAGTGTGTGTGTGGAGGGGGGGAGTAGAGTGTTATTTATCACAACAACAACTGAGTGAGGGGAAAAACCGTGCCCATGGTGCCTTATTATCAAGACTTTCTCCCTCTCTAGCCTACTCATTTTTCACTCATCTTTATCTTCTACTAGACTGAATCATTTACTTAATTGGGAGTGGACAGTTTTTTTCTGCATGAATGACTTAATAATGAATACAATAACGGGGAATGCCCACTATTCCTTGAAGGAAATGTGGCTAAAGTGTAGCCAGACTCAAAAGTGGCTAAGATCATCCTTTTTTTCTTGGACTTCTGGCCTATACCTCTCTCGTCTCTTCTTCCTTTTCTCTCAAGGAGAAAACTGTCAGGAAAAAGGAGGGATGTGGTAGTACTGAACTCGTTGCCAGGCCACACATCCTGCCAACCCATGAGCTTCTTTTTATCACCCCAAAATAGAAAGAACAGCTTTTTTCTTACATGTCATCTTTGGCATCTGGAAGAATTCTGCTTTGAACCCAGGATATCTTCCTTTTGCATCTGTACTTAGCATCACCAGGAGGACGTTTTGAGAGGAGATGAAAGTTAGGTTGTATGAAAAGTCAAAGCTCCCACATAGCCTGCAAGAAAGGGAGGGAGAAGGGACAAAGGAGAAGGGAGGGAGAAGGGACGGAGGGAGGGAGAAGGAGAAAAAATTAGTGACTAAGCAATGCATATTTGGAAACCTCTTTCACCATCATTGTAGGTATCAGTGCAAGCCAGAAGATGCCATGAAAACCTGGAGTCAGGTCTATCTCAGTCTCCTGCTAATTAGGCCCTCAGCAGCCCATCTGTATTTCCTCCCATGAGCGCATGTCATGTTGTAGCCAGTGTACTTACTTCACCAACGAGCGTTCTTCCACTGGGCTCAAGGTGTTATACACCTTGACAAAGTCCTCTCCTTGGTCGCAAGACTCAACGTCAAATGTAGTGAAGGTCAAGCTAATGACCGCGTTGGCATCAGCTCTCAGTGCCCAGATGCAGCGCGTGTTGGATGGGTAAGGGCTGTTTGGGAATCCTGGCGTGGTAAAGCTGGTCACTTTCCCTTCTTTGGCATGCAACGCATACTTGCAGCTGCCTAGAGAAACAACACCAGAAGAGAAAGGTTTCAAGGGAACGGCAAGAAGGCATCTCTGATTCAGTAAAAGAATTCAGATGGGCAAATTAAAACTGGAAGGCTCCAAAAGATGTAAGAGGTGGACCGTAACACTTAGCAATAGCACTTAGACGTATATACGTTTTCAGAGTCAGCATATTTGCCCCCAACAATCTGGACCTTCATTTTACCGACCTCGGAAGGATGGAAAGCTGAGTCAACCTTGAGCCGGTCAGGATCAAACTCCAGACTGTGGGCAGAGTTAGCCTGCAATACTGCATTCTAACCACTGTGCCAACCCGGCTCCAACACATTCTGAATAAATTGTGCTACCAGGTTAAGACAGTTTAGTTTACCACTCTTTTTTAAAAAAAAAAACCGTATCACATTTGTAAAATTTTCTTTTACTGTCCTCTATGTTACCATTTCCTCTTTATCACCTTACCGTTGCAACACTTTACCTTGTCGAGTCATTACTTTGAATGCTTTAATACAGTCCAACAGCTTTTCAGTGGTGACTTTTCATGAATTTGTACATCACCCCAAATGGTGCAATTACTGAGTAGTTAATAACAAATAAACAGAGCAAGGAATGCGTCCTCCGAGTGATTTTTAAGGCCTGCCTAGGCAAAAATTCATGCTGTTTGGTGAAGAACTGTACATTTCTCTGAGAGATTATAATGTCACATTTAATTTATATGGCTGTCAAATCTTGACAACAGTTTGAGCAACAAAGATCTTACAAAAGGAAGGGCGTACACATTCTCCTAACCTGTTGAGGACATAGAGGCATATGTTTTGTTTGCTAAGAACCAGGCCAGAAAATGAAAGAAAAAGGGGACAGCACGAACACTGCACTTTTTGTTGAACTGCAGGTAGCAGAGATGTCTAAGTCTTGATCAAAATCCAATGTAAATACATTGGGAAACACCATTTGAGAAGCAAAGAGAAAATGGAAGTCTGCCTGACAGTCCCTCGTTAGCCATGAGGGGTGGGGTGAATAGTTTCAATCAACATTGTCTTGCTTCTAACGTGTCCAGTTTCAAGAAAGTATTTTAAGTTATTCTTCCACCTTATTACTTTTGCATCCGTTTTGGTTCTAGTCGCAATGCTTTCGTTCAGGTTTTGTAATAACTTTTTGAATGCTTGTCTACTCAGCAGTTGGAAACTAATCAAGGAGAAAAGCAACCTAGAACTAAGGAGAAATTTCCCAAAGGTGAGAACAATCAATCAGTGGAACAACTTGCCTTCACAAGCTGTGGGTGCCCCATCACTGGAGGCTTTCAAGAAGAGACTGGACAGCTACTTCTCTGAAATATATGTGGTCTCCTGCTAGAGCAGGGAGTTGGACTAGATGACCTCCTAGTCCCTTGGGAGTTGGAAGGGACTTGGAGGTCATCTAGTCCAACTCGCTTCCAACTCTGTTGTTCTGTGTTCTATGTCCAACTGAATTCAAGAGCCTTTATCCCACATAAGTGATGATAGGATTGCAGCTTCAATATGCTTTTTCCTACCGATATCAATATTCCAATTTACCCCCAAACCATAACAATCTCCAATTATTCAAATATCCCATAATTTATTTTTATTGCAACTAAAAACAACAACAAAACACAAATCAAATTTTACTTACTGTTTCGGGCTGCTTTAATGATATCCTCATCAGTAGCTGCAAGTTAAAACACCAAAATTTTTATAATGAGAAATTTAATTTTGCACCATCAACGTAGGGCAATCGCAGACAACCTGAATTTATAAAAGGGAAACTACCAACACAATTATTTTGGGCAAAATACAGCCAAAGCTTTCCACAGAAATGGACTAAGTGCAAACAATATCCTGATTGTGGGACTTTCCTAAAAATCACCCAAGGTTGCTTTCCATTAACAGACACTGATGTCTTTAATAGATGAGATAAATCTAGTAAATGAGCTAGTCAAAAACATTTTGAAAGTCTGAGACAAATTTACATGGTTTCTTTTTCTTTTTACAACTCCTTAATCCCTTTATTCAGGGTGGAGTTGGGGTGATTGAATGGAGTTGAGCATTTACTGGCTCGGTGCCCTTCCTGACGCCTACACAGAGTTCACAACAGATATTTTCTCTTTGTGCCCTGATAGAGAAACATCTGCCACTGCCTAGGACTGAACTCTCAACCTTCCAAGTGGGAAGCAAGCACCTTCACCTCTAGGCCATTGCACCGCTGGACAAATTTATAGGATATTGTGTGCAAAATTCATCATTATGGGATGAAACTTTCTGGGGATTGCAAGAACGTTCCAAATTAATTTGTGGATTTCGTTTCAACCACGTCAGGCTGATGATGGTGCAGAAGGAACGATGGGATTTGTACATCTTATAGGAAATCCTTGACTTATAACCATAATGGAACCTGCCCATCATGGTTGTAATTATGACAGCCATAAAATGGGTCAGTTGTATGAGCAACTCAGTTTTAGGACCTTTTTTGCAGGAGTCATTAAGTGAACGTCACAGTTGTTAAACCAATCCACGGTTCGCTATGGGTGCAGATGTCAACGCTGCTAACATTGGATGTTTTTGCACTGACCACAGATGGAGATGCAACCATTTTCTTCTTTTTGCTTTTAGAGTTAGGTTATGCTGGGGGGAGGAATGTGCATGAGAGTCTAGCTAGACATAAAAAGGATGAACCTAGTGTGAGAACCAAGGTTATTGAAATAAGAGATGATAAAGAATTGGCAGGCTGGAGAGCTGGAGAGGAAGCCCGGGCTTCAAACTAATTGGGGAATGTGATTTATGACTGTTAACTGGAGGAGGGAATTGTGCTTTGATACTATGTGCTCAGGGGAGGGGAACTCAGATTTTGGCTTCGATTATGTTAGTGCCGATGCTATGCTACTCAAATAAAGATTCTTTAAGGTAGCCTGGTTGCCAAGTGCCAGAAAGTCAGTCATGTGGCCTGGGGAGCAACCATCTCAATTTTAAATCTGGGTTGTAAATAGCCTCCCGGTAGGTCCATCATAACAAGCAATCATAGGTCAAGGGCTACCAGTACATTACAAAGCTTGCAATGAGATCTTCTCTGCTGCACTAGAAGTTACAAGATTATACTGGGGACAGTTAGTAGCTAGTCATGTTGTACACGTATCTCTGTTCTTTGGCATCTTGTATGACGTCTGACCATCATTTGCCCACCCAAAGCAACTGCCTCTCCCTTCCCCATGATGGCGCTGGCTCGCAAGATTAATCTCTCCTTTGCCATGCATTTTCTGAGCATTCCCCATCCACTCAGGCCCAACTCTACTTATGCAAAATAGAAAAAAAATGGCTGAGTTTCAAGTCCTTCAGATGGCTGGGACATTAGAAATGGGAATATTAAATTAGATACCACATTCTGGTAGAGAGAAGTTCCCTCAGAATGGGCTCCAGTATTGAGTCCAAAAGCTTGGAGGACTAAATTTCTGGTCTCAGTGACTGACCCAGATTGGATCCTGCAACATTATCCTGGGACATATCTTCATACGTTTTAGATTTATTCTGCTTTTTTTTCCTACTAATGTTGCCTTTTAAACATTTTCTTTGCTTTGGCACACCCCAAATTTCAACCTTCCCTGATGTCTAGTGCAAAATATCCCACCGAGCCAGACAGATGAGGGAATCTGTGTAGGAAGAGGCAAACAAAAAGAGAGAGAGAGAGAGAGAGAGAGAGAGAGAGAGAGAGAGAGAGAGAGAGAGAGAGAGAGAGAGAGAGAGAGAGAGAGACTTACGAAAAGCAGCAAGAGACTCAACTCGAAGTACCGGCTTGCGCCCTTTTCCCATTCCCTCTAGCTTTAATATCTGGAAATTTGCCATGGCGTTATCAAGAGCATCAATCTTGTATTTAGGCACACTGAACACGGACGAGAAATAAGCAATAATACTGCCTTCACTGTGCGGAGGAAAAAAAACGACACATAGGTTAGAATCCAGGGATTGCTGGAAAAAAATATATATACCTGTAATAGAACATTCCATTATGCCGCATTATTATTATTATTATTATTATTATTATTATTATTATTATTATTATTATTATTATTATTATTATTATTATTATTATTATTATTATGACGCGGTGGCTCAGTGGGTTAGGACGCTGAGCTTGTCGATCAGAAGGTCGGCAGTTTGGCGGGTCGAATCCCGAGTGCTGCGTAACAGAGCGAGCGCCTGTTACGCGTCCCAGCTTCTGCCAACCTAGCAGTTCGAAAGCACATAAAAATGCAAATAGAAAAATAGGGACCACTACGGTGGGAAGGTAACAGCGTTCCGTGCGCCTTTGGCATCTAGTCATGCCGGCCACATGACCACGGAGTCGTCCTTGGACAAGCGCTGGCTCTTCGGCTTTGAAACGCAGATGAGCACCGGCCCCTACAGTAGAGTTGGAAACGACTAGCACGCATGTGCGGGGGAACCTTTACCTTTACCTTTATTATGATCAATGGCTTCAAGGTCTAAAACAGGTTTGTTTGTTTTTTTCAAACTTGACAACTTTAAGATCTGCAAACATACGTAATATTCCTTCCTCTTCTTATTTTCCTTACAACAACCATCCTATGCGGTGGGTTGGGCTGAGAGAGAGTGACTTTCACGGCTAAGGTAGGACTACAATTCACATCTCCTAGTGAATGACCCAAAGTCACCCAACTGACCAGTTTTCATGCCTAAAGGCAGACTAGAACTCACTATCTCCTGATGATTGGCCCAAAATCACCCAACTGGCTTTCATGTCTAAGCAAAACTAGAACTTGTGGTCACTCAGCCATCTTTTGTGCCTAAGGTGGGACTAGAACTCACAGCCTCCTGGGGATTGGCCCAAAGTACCTATCCACCACCTTTTGTGCCTAAATAGGGATTACAACTCAGAGTTTCCTGGCTTCTAACCTGTTGTCATAACCATTAGACCAAACTGTTCTGATGTTTCATGAGTTACGTACCTGAATGCTCGTATTTTTGAGTCTTTGTGGAATGGACCAACGTCCGAATTATTTGCATAGATGTCCAAGAGCTAAAAATAAAAAAATGGCTGCATTGAAAACAAGTACAAGAATGGATACATTTCTATTAAATTCAGCTTAAAAATCAGTCTAACTACTCCAGCTGGGCTCATTTTTCTCACAGCGTGTACCATTATTTGTCAATGTCTTACTTATTTATCTGTTGGGGTTCTAGCTTCTCAATCCCTTCGTTAACAGTCCTTATTTTACTGAACAAACGATGGGATTGGGCTACAGTCATTCAGAGCTGTGGTGGCGCAGTTGTTAGAATGCAGTATTGCAGGCTAGTTCACTGCTCACTGTCAAGAGTTCGATCCTGACCGGCTCAAGGTTGGCTTATTATTCCATCCTTCCAAGATCGGTAAAATGAGGACCCAGATTGTTGGGGGCAATAGGCTGATTCTGCAAACTGCTTAGAGAGGGCTGTAAAGTACTGTGAAGTGGTATATAAGTCTAAGTGCTATTGCTATTGCTAAAAGGGTTTATAAATTGGGATGGCTGGATCCATGTCAACATGCTAAGCCAAAATCCAATAAACCACATTACATGATTTGTGTTATATATGAACCCCACCAGGTAACTTGAGTGGTTTTTTGTCTGTTGCATGAAATTGTGCCTTACAACCATGTTGCTTAGTTGATGGAGTTCTAGGTCCCAATTATGGTTGGTGAGCAAGGACTGGCTGTAATGCCAGCTAGACATCAGCAGAAGACCCCTCCATGGAGGACAACTGATGAGTTCAACCTTGCTCTCAAGAAAATAATTTCTTGCTATCCATAAGACTTTAAGTGGTCTCCATTTTCTCTTCCATCTCATCTCAAATAGGCCTGACCTGTAACTTCCAGAATTCCACAGCTAAAAATTAAGAGAATTATCATTGCAATAGATTCGGAGCCAATAGGTGGTGAGAAGCTGCTTTAATCTAAACCCTTGACATCCAACACAAAGGATCCGTTGCTGCCGTTGGTCATACCGTTGTTAGTTCTTACCATCTTCTTTGCACTCTTTGCCATTGCAGCGAATTCAGGAGAACTGGAACTCTCATAAGCATCGATGAACCGAGTGCCTATCAATCTCATGTGGCCGTTGTATGACCTGTACTCAAGGGCGGCCCGGTCTGAAAGCAGCCAAGGGAAAACAGAGGTCAGAATCAGCAAAAAAATGTTGGACAGAGTACTTTCTGCTAGCAGCCCAGAATGTCTGGAGATGCCCATTAAGTTATTTGGAAAGGGTCACCCCGCCACCCTTTCACCTTGTTGTTTCTTGAGTATTGCAGCTGAAAACCCACCGGGAAGACAAATGTAAAATCTCGCCCTAAATAGATGCACCAGGATTAGAATCTCAGGAGTTCTATTTTATAGGTGACTAAACCCACAGATCTCAGAGGAAGCAGATTTATTTAGGTGTAAAGCTGGTGAAATCAGCCGTAGGATATGAAGTAGTGTATTAGTTGTTCCACCCTAACATATTATCGTTCATAACTACTTTTAGCTCGGAGTGCAAACACACAACTTACATTTGAAGTGCCAAACCAGCAGCCCAACCAACAGAGAAAGGAACAGGCAGATGGAGACTACGATGACCACCACCACCCAGCGTTTTGGACCACGCTTCTCAAGCTTCTTGGTGTTCATGGTGGGGAGGAACTCCACCCCTTCCTCGAGGCCATTCATGTCCTAGAGCAAGACAAGCTTAGATGGTCAGGCTGCATTTCAAGCACATCCAAAACCCTTGTCCCTGAGTGCCTCGTGGATGTTTTCTCATCCAAATGTATTACAGCAGGGTCAACCTCAGACTCTTCGCCCATGACAAACATTGCAAGATGCGTTTCTGCTTGAAGTGACCCCAGTTCCAAACGATAGCTGATTTTTTTCTGCAGACTGATAACAGAACAAGGCCTCAGTGCAAAGCAGCCTCATCTTATTCAGTTTTCTCCAGCTTCTGATTCCATTTTTCAGAATTTGTTGTCCGACACAATTCTTGGATCTTGGTTGCTACCTTGCAAATGTTTCATTACCCAGCTAGATAACATCGTCGTGCTAGCACTGATGACGTTACCTAGCCGGGTAATGAAATGCCTGCAAGAAAACAGCCAAGCTCAGAGAGCACCAAGGACCCCACAATCTCTTCTTCCTCCTCCCATTCTTCTCCACTCCATAAACCCCACTCCCTCCCAGCACGGATGATCTTACCTAGCCGGGTAATGAAATGACTGCAAGAAAACAGCCACGATTAGAAAGCACCAAGGACCTCACAGTTCGACTCTGAGCTGCAAATACTCACTTCTGTTGGTACTGAGACAATTCTTTCTGTCTTGGGTTAGGACTGACTCTGCCTACCAAGCTGTGCACCAACAAGGCATCGTTTCCATCACTAAAGACTTAGCCCTGCCATCCTTAAGGCAATCAGTCATAGCAGGTAGAGTCACCAGGTGTGAACAATGGCCTAGATGAGAAGGACACCATGCTGGATTCAGTACAGACTGATCTAGTCCAACATTTGTGTCCCTCGATTGTTGAGGCTCTTAAAGCAAGACAAAAAGCCAAGCGGGATTCAATAGTGTTCAATGCTTTATTTAGTCTCTCTTACTTTCTTCCTTGCTCTCAATCTCTTACTTCTAATTAGCTTCTGTTCTGTTGGATTTTGCTCGCTCATTATTATTATTATTATTTTTTCCTTTTTCTTTCTTTGCTTTAAGCCCCTGGGATTAATCGACTTGAGTTTAAATTGCTCTGCGTCACACTGCAAACCAGCTCTCAAGTCACATTCGTGGCTGTAAAAAGCAAGGCCGGCAAGCAGACAGATGGATAGACACAACATCCATTTCTTTCTCTCCACCCCACAGAATGACGCGTGCGATGCTTTTGCACATTGATTTAAGTGCTCAAGGGGAGCAGGACTGGTCAACGCCTGGTTAAGAGACACCTGCTGCTTCTCAGCCTGTCCACCTGCCCCCCCCCCACAAAACCAAGAGGGTTGCCAGCAACCCTCTGAGTCAGAATACCTACCAGAGCATTCTCTCAGCAAAAGTACACATGCAAAGGTTATCTCAATATTTGATTCCAACACAGACTGCAGAGAAACTTAATTGCTCCTGCGCAACAGCTTCTCCTTATTGACATGTTATAAAAATGCAGGGCCAAATAAAAGCCCATGGATTACTGGGAAACTTAAAAAGAGATGCTGGAATAACAACTTGATACCCATGCAGGAAAATAATTACGCCTTTCAGGTCTTAACTCAAAACTTGCCCATAAAAAAAAAGAAAAGAAAGAGCACAACTCTGTAGCACTATATCAGAAAATGAAAAGCGCTAGCCATGTTACAGTCAGGTCAAGTGGCAGAATTCGAATTGGAGACTCCAGTTTTTCCTTCGCCAAATCCCTCTCCATCTGAAATCACCGCAATCCAAATTGCTTAACTAAGAATCAAACACAGAGGAATCCCTTAAGCCATCCCTTTGTCAATCTTTTCCTGCTTCTGTAACTTTGGGCCAGTCTGTCCCAGCCCAGGCCACCTCACAGGATTGTTGTTGTGGGGAAAAATAGGAAGGAGGGAAGGAGGGAGGGAGGAAGGAAGGTGTGGTGGAAATGTTCACCACCTTGAGTTGTTTGTAAAAAATATTTATTAAGGCGGGATGGAAATAAATAGGTACATTAAAAAAAATGTGTTGGACTACAATTACCATGATGTGGGTTGGGAAATGCTTTTTCTAGCACACAGAAACTCTGAATACACAGTTGGAGAACCTGCACACTCATTCCCAGAAACTGCAGGGACATTTGATTATTGCTGGCACACTCACCGAGGAGTTTCAGGAACAGACTTTTCTCACTGGCCCAACCCAACACCGCTCTTACACCTGAGAGTCAATCCAGCCAAAACAGGTTGTCTCAACTGGGCCACACCTGTGTTACACTCCTGGCAGCAAGAACTCCAAGGTGATAGAATCCCCTCTATAAACCTTTCTTCGGTCTCGGGAAGGAAAAGGAGAGGCGTTTACTTCCTTTTGTTCTCGGGGCACCAACCCAGCTTGAGCTAACAACTGCTTCTTCCTGTAACCTTTTGTAGGAGGACGGCACCACCACCCCACTTTGAGAAAGAAATATTTTGGTAGTATTAAAAGGCAGAATATTATATTTCCCCAAAGGATCTTAAAGGCAGAAAAGCAGAGCTTTCTTAATAGCCCCAGGCAGAGGCCATGTCTGTAGAAATGCAGATTTGATCATCCTATTCAGAAAGGTTGGAACAAGGAAGCTAGAAGCTGATGGGATTAGAAAGACAAAGACCCCTAAAATCTACATACCCCACCCAAACTCTAAAGACATGACCTTTAGGATATAATAGGATTAAACCACCACCATCAGAATACCAAAAGGCAGTGCTTTTTTTTGTAAAAGAAAAAAGGTGCCGGAACTCACACATGTCATGCAACCTGCCTTGCCTACCCTACAAGGTTCCATCCAAAAAAGGTGCCGGAACTCCGTTCTGAGCGTTCTATGAGGAAAAAAGCCCTGCCAAAAGGGCATGCTCAGAACCTCAGGTCAAAATAATAATAATAATAATAATAATAATAATAATAATAATAATAATAATAATAATAATAATAATAATAATAATAATAATAATAATAATAATAATAAAAATTTAATTTTTATACCGCCTTTCTCCCGAAGGACTCAGGGCGGTGTACAGGGCAATACAATAAAATACAATATATAAAAATTAAAAGAAATATTAAATACAGTAGCCCAATTAAATAAATTAATACAAAATGTTAAAATACCCCAAAACCCATCAGACCAGGCCGGCTTGTTCAAATAAATATGTTTTTAGGTCATGTCGGAAGGAGCGAAGGTCGGGAGCCATAAGTACATGACACAGGAAATTCAAAGCCACAGGAAACAACTCCAAACACAAAAGGCCAAGAAGGTATAAGAACCCACCAGTCTCAGCAACATGTGGTCAGCTTTCCCAGAGCCACATTTCTGTCTGGTGCTACTCTTCGCTAAACTACAACCTTCTTTCTAAAGCAGTCTCCATTTTGTTTATTCCCGGCTTGGACTGGACCCTGATGAAGATTTTTCTTTCAATATTTTCAATAATGGAAACTCTAAGGCATGGGTCTTCAAACTCGGCCCTTTTATGACTCATGGACTTCAACTCCCAGAATTTCTCAGCCAGGCATGCTGGCTGAGGAATTCTGGGAGTTGAAGTCCATGAGTCATAAAAGGGCCGAGTTTGAAGACCCCTGCTCTAAGGGGAGTAAACTACCTTCCCAAAGAAAATAGAAATGACAGTCAGGGACGGGTAGGATGGATCCCAGGAAATACCTCCTTACTTTTCCATCTCAGGCAGGTGGATGCTACCTAACAGGCAAACAAACCAGGGATGCCAGATAATTTGTCTCACCAGCTACATTCAACCACCAGTGTCCTTTCTCTTTGACCTGATAAAGGTGGGTGGACATGATCCTTGTTAACTCTATCTGTCAGGGAAATAATCTAGTAACTGAGGAAGGGGTCAAATCTCCTAGTGCAGGGGTAGGCAACCTCGGTTCTTTTATGACTCATGGACTTCAACTCCCAGAATTCCTCAGTCAGCTATGCTGACTGAGGAATTCTGGGAGTTGGAGTCCATGAGTCATAAAAGAACCGAGGTTGCCTACCCCTGTCCTAGTGCATAGCCAAATCACTCCATTTCTCAATGGCTTGAATTTTCTCACAGTTGCTTGAAATCTTCCTCCGAACACACATTTTCCCTGTGTTTTGAGCCCATTAAATTCCACTCCAAACTGCAATCCATTATAAAACTTCATTTGTTCACGTTTCATTCATTGCTAACCAATCTCAAACATTCTACCCACATAAGGTTATAGTGGCTTTTCACTCTTAGCTCTTTTCTGAAGACAATAGGAGCTATGTTTATTTTTGTGGATTTGTTTACTTGAATCCCGCCTTTATTATTTTTATAAATAACTCAAGGCAGTGAACGTATCCATCACACCTTCCTACTCCTAGTTTACTGACAACATCAGTCCTGTGAGGTGGATTGTGATGGGAGAGAATGACTGGCCCAAAGTCACCCAGCCATCTTTTGTGGCTAAGGCAGGCCTAGAACTCTCAGCTCCTGGCGAAAGTCACCCAGCTGATTTTCATAACTAAAGTAGGGCTTAAATATGTGTATACATATTCAGGTATGTTTGTATCCATTCCTGGGGGTTTTGTTCTAGAGTTCTCCTCTCCCCCACTGGTATTATGGTCATCTTCTTCAAAGTCATGGAAGGCAACTGGCCTTGTTGACCTAATGGTCCTCACAAGCCTGGGAACTTTTGGTCCCTGCCCTCCCACCTCATTTCTGACACATAACAATGCTTCCTTTCCCTCTCTCTATTCTGAACGTAAAGTGTTGTGTTGTAAAAGTTAGCACTTGGCAACTATTTGTTTTTAGACACTTTTAAAAGGATGGGGCAGCTCTCCAATGGCCAACCTTAAATCTAAAGCTGCTCTATAGAAAGATGGTGTAAAAACAAAAATTGTAGCCCAATGCTTTTCTGGAGTTTCCATCTCTGACTGCAGCTGACAAAACTAATTATTTAAACAGAAAGTATAGCCCAAGTTGATTATGTTCCTTCAAGCATGCTCAATGTCATAATCTTATTGGTTAGAATTATGTCCCATTTTTCTTCCATAAACCTCTTCAAGGGAGTAACAACCAAAATAACTACCTTTTAAAGTTGATGAAGTTGAGAGAGAATGACTGGCCCCAAATTGCCCAGTCAGTCTTCATAACTGAGGATGGAATTGAATATTTTAACCATTACTATGCAATAATTTAAGCTCAGGGAATAACTCTACTTCCCTGCCTCAGTCCAGAATCAGATACATAATCCTAAAATTGGAAAAATCCTTGTGGCTCCATCACTGGGAGCTACGAAAACAATAAAAAGGAAACCAGTTTGATCTAGTGGTGAAGGTACCAGATTAGAAACCAGGAGCATGTGAATTCTAGTCGTGCCTTAGGCATGAAAGCCAGCCAGCTGGGTGACTTTGGGTCATTCACCAGGAGACTGTGAGTTCTAGTCCCATTTTAGGCATGAAAAAACCAGGTGGGCGACTTTGGGCCAAACACTTTTTGTCAGCCCGACCCACCTTACAGGATTTTCATTGTGGGGAAGACAGGAGGAAGGAGGAGGTATGTTCCCCGCTTTGAGTTATTTATAAAAATGTAAAAAGCAGAATATAGGTAATCCTTCGCATCCAGCTCAGCCCTTAGCGACTTCATGAACATATTCATTTACTTTTCTTGATGATAACACTGAATTGGTTTTCTAATCTCTACCATTTTTAGAAATGTTCTCGTATTTCTGATCTTCTTATTTCACAGACAAGATGTTTAATTAGCTTTTATACTCATTAAAAAAGGGACGCGGTGGCTCAGTGGGTTAGGACGCTGAGCTTGTCGATCAGAAGGTCGGCAGTTTGGTGGGTCGAATCCCAAGTGCCGCGTAGCAGAGTGAGCGCCTGTTCCTCGTCCCAGCTTCTGCCAACCTAGCAGTTCGAAAGCACGTAAAAATGCAAGTAGAAAAAATAGGGACCACTACGGTGGGAAGGTAACAGCGTTCTGTGCGCCTTTGGCGTCTAGTCATGCCGGCCACATGACCACGGAGACATCCTCGGACAAGCGCTGGCTCTTCGGCTTTGAAATGGAGATGAGCACCGGCCCCTAGAGTTGGAAACGACTAGCACACATGTGCGGGGGAACCTTTACCTTTACCTTACTCATTAAAAAAAAAATCTAAAAAGAAGTTAGTCTCTAGCAACTTGAAGAGACACATAAATGTCCTACTTTGATCTTGGCCATCGCATGGATGCAGGAAACCCAGCCAGAGGTCTGTTACTAATCTAACTACAGAATTAAATTAATATTAGAACTACATTTTACCCCTGTGCCTTCAAGTAAATTCCTGCAAATTATAAAATATTGGGACTACTGAATCCCTCCTCCACACTTAATTTAATCTTCATTCATCAGCTAGGTATTCAAGATTTCTTTGTTCAAAACATCTTTATTTATTTAAACAATGTATAGGCCGCCCATCTTACCTCAAGGTAACTCTGATGAATGAAATCTAATGCGGGGGCGGGGGGGGGAGAAACCCTCAGAATATGCACGTTTTTGATCTCCCAAGAAAACTAGTAAGATTGGTTTCAGCTACGAGAGAACAGCTTTGCAAAGCTATTCAGGAAACCAACCGCTTGTAATCATTAACTGAAGTTGACTTCCTTCTTCAAGACAGAGTCTTGCCACATGGCTGTTGTGTAACCTGCAGTCTGGTTTCATTTGATCAGTTAGCCATATCTTCATTTGATGACTCAGCACTTGCTTTAAACACAACGAAAACATGTGGAAGTTAGACCATATATGGATTAGTTGGTCAGCGAAGCAAAACTGATAGACTTAGAAGGTTTTAGATCCTTTTCTTCCTCTTTGCTCATCTTCATGTGGAGGTCAAGGATAGCTGAGAACATTCAGACACCCACACAAGTTTAAAAATATGTAGCTACTACCATCCACCGCAAAGCGGGGAGAAGGGTCTTCAAACCTGTCCCTTTTATGACTTGTGGACTTCAACTCCCAGAATTCCTCAGCCAGCGTGCCTGGCTGAGAAATTCTGGGAGTTGAAGTCCACAAGTCATAAAAGGGCCAAGTTTGAAAACCTCTAATCCACCTACCAGAAACACAAGAATGGCTAAATTGTAGACAATGTGGTTTGAACTCTGCTGTAACAGTAAATAAATCCCGGTTTCTAAACAGGATATGAGAAATCACATCAATGTCCAGAACAATGTTTTTCAATCTCAACAACTTTAAGCTGTTTGAACTTCAGTTCTCAGAATTCCCCAGTCACAATGGCTGACTGGGGAATTCTGGCAGCTGGAGTCCAAACCACGTAAAATTGCTGAGGTTTCAGAGACACTGGTCTAGAAAATATTGTAGAAAGAAAATAATGTTGCAATACACCTTTACAAACTAAGTAGGGAATGCACAATTATCCCTTAACTAGAGGATTTCGGCCAGGGTAATACCAACGTGTATTTTAACATTTTAACAACAAAGCTGCAATGCATGTTGTCACTTGCTTCCCCACCAGTTCTTCTGTGGACATCCATATCCTTAGATTTAGGCAGCTGTCCATCATAGAAAAAGCATAACTAAAGAAAGCTGAACAAAATACATGCATGCACATGTGCCAAAATATTTCAGAATTCTCACTAGAAACTACCTTTTCACTGGCAGTCACGGGAAGGTAGAACATATTTGCGGGTTTAACTTAGGATGGATTCTAAAGGAGAAACAGAACACCACTTACAGATTGATCAAAAATCTAGAAATGTATTTATTTTTAAGTGGTGCACTTTCCCCCTTTCACCTGGAAGTGTCAACAGAAATATAGTTTGCAACACCAAGCAAGAATATTCATCACTCAACTCTCCAATAAAGATAAAACCACCATAGTTGGAAAGGTCAACCTTAGGCCACATCTACTTTTCAGGTGAGTTTGCTTCTTGCACTCCCAAATACTTAGCCATCTTGAAATGGAGAGTAAGTTCAATAAAGAAATAAGCCACATTTGCAAGCCACGGATAAGACTCAAAGAATTAAGCACTGCTAAGACCAAGATATAAAGCCATGTAGGTAAATAATAACGGCAGAAACATATAAAGTGAGAAGGTCCTTTTGAGGGATATAAGGGATGTCCTAGTTTGGGCAACCTTAACCGATCCAATCACAACCTAGCCTCAGAACACAATACGCCACATTCACAAAACACAGTCTTGGGTCTTATTCAAATGCAGTTGCTTTGCATTTAAACAGGAGAGGAAGGAGGAAGAAACAGGAGGAAGAAACAATCAAGATCTTACTTCCACAATAGCCACAGAGGATAATTAGCAAGAAGGTCAACCAGGGCAGAAGGAAAACCAACCTTAAGAGAAAGCCAGTTTCAGGTCTAGCCACTGCCCATTCATCATAAAGAAGTGAGGCTTGATGTACGTCATCAAGCACTTTGGGCATCCAAGTGTGAGTATTGCTATGAGCTCATCCCAATGGCACGTACTCATTGCAGAAACATAAAATGCCACCCTCCAACAGAAATTCCCAGTGAAGGAGGATACAACCTCAAATACAATTAATGTCCAAACATCCAGGAAGAGAAAAAAGAGAAACTGTAATGAGTCTCTAGTCTAGCAGGAAGACATTTGAAAACCAAAGTTAACAGTGTCTGTGTCAAAAATAGGGTGGGGGGGCACCTACAGAAAAAGACATCAGTGCCCAATTATCTAATCCACAATTCAAACCTCACAAGGTCGCACAACAGACTTTGTCATTTGCTTTCAGCTTTTCCCTAGTTGCAAATCATGAAAAGTAATTTAGCTGCCATAAAAAAAATGACTGTTGGGAGATGATTCTGGTTAATCTTTACCAGGGCTGGTCAAGAGAAGGAGAAAATATGAGAAAGAGAGATCTGAAACAGGAAATCTTATTTCTGTCATGAATTCCCTTGTTAAATTTTCGCTGTAACTGTAGAAAAGCCAACTGCAGTTTAATTAGCACAGTGGAGGTTTAGTTCAGAATAAACCCTGGACAGCTACAAGAGTCCCTCAAACCCTCATTCTAATTTTTCCTCGTTTTAAATAACAGCAATTATTTATGACTGTTTCCCAAACTAATTGGGTAAGATAGATATTGATTCTGCCAATTACTTCCTATTTTTTATAACCCTCTTCAATCCTAGTTTGCATTACCAGGAGGATAAAAATCAAGGTCACATAAAATATTAGTACCACTTTATAAAGCCTTTGTAAGACCAGACTTGGAATACTGCATCCAGTTTTGGTCACCACAATATAAAAAAGAGGTTGAGACTTTGGAAAAAGTGCAGAGAAGAGCAACTAAGAGGATTAAAGGCCTGGAGACTAAAACATATAAAGAACGGTTGCAGGATTTGGGTTTGGCTAGTCTAGAGAAAAGAAAGACTAGGGGAGACATGATAGCAATCTTCCAATATTTGATGGGCTGCCCCAAAGAAGGATGGATCAACCTATTTTCCAAAGCACCAGGAGGCAAGACGAGAAACAACGGATGGTAAGTAATCAAAGAGAGAACCAACCTAGAATTAAGGAGAAATTTCCCAACAGTGAGAACAATTAATCAGTGGAACGACTTGCCTTTAAAAGTTGTGGGTGCTCCACCACTGGAGGCTTTTAAGATGAGACTAAACAGCCACTTGTCTGAAATGGTATAGACTAGAGTCTCCAGCCTGAGCAAGGGGTTGGACTAGAAGACCTTCAAGATCCCTTCCAACTCAAGTTCTTTACATATTGATACAGATGACTATATTATTGCCTTGGGGATTGTCAACAGATATAAAACATCTACAACAACCTGGCAGGTAGAACAGAACCAGTTGATCCAATACAGTCCTTTAGCTGCAGTCCTAAATTTATCCCTGAGAATCTTTCAGTAAAGAATCAAAACCCAATTTTTGAGTGTATTATGTCTTATTCACCTTGTTCAGTGTGGTCTTCAAAAATCTTATGTCTCATTTATTTACAGTAGATCCTGATCCAGCAGGTTCTAATTTCCAGATCTGTATTGGAACCATTACACAAAGCCCACATCAAATCCCCTTGTCTAATCTTAAAGCAATTTATTTAACAGAGAAATCCCACAGATTTTCAGTGGCACTTTTTGTTGTTGTTAGCTACGAAGTCATGTCCGACCCATCGCGACCCCATGGACAATGTTCCTCCAGGCCTTCCTGTCCTCTACCATCTTCTGGAGTCCATTTAAGCTCACGCCTACTGCTTCAGTGACTCCATCCAGCCACCTCCTTCTCTGTCGTCCCCTTCTTCTCTTGCCCTCAATCTTTCCCAGCATTAGGCTCTTCTCCAGTGAGTCCTTCCTTCTCATTGGGGGCCAAAGTATTTGAGTTTCAGCTTCAGGATCTGGCCTTCTAAAAAGCAGTCAGGGTTGATCTCCTCTAGGACTGACCGGTTTGATCGCCTTGCAGTCCAAGGGACTCGCAGGAGTCTTCTCCAGCACCAGAGTTCAAAGGCCTCAATTCTTTGGCGCTCAGCCTTTTTTATGGTCCAGCTTTCACTGCCATACATTGCAACTGGGAAGACCAGTGGCAGTTTATTACCAAGCAAATAAGGAAATTTAAAGGCAAGTTCTTTAAAAAAATGAAAAGTTTGGAATACTACACTAAAACCAGGGGAATTTTTAAAATGTGGAAAATGACAGGAAATGTTCAAATGAATCATTATGTTCTCTCTCCATTGCCTGATTCAAGAAAGATAAAAAGGATTTGCTAATAGCTTATTATTCATTCAAGTCCGAACCCTCTTAATTTCAAAACTCAGCGCTTCATTTAAAGTGATTCTATATTTATTCTGGCCTGCAACTGACAGAATTTACTTGAAAAGCTTGTAGAGAACACTTTTTTATCCATAGATGGTTCCAAAATTCAAACACACAACATTGCAAAGAAGATTAAACTAAGAGTGACAGCTTTTGCATTATCCAGCATCTAAGAGTTTCATATCCTTCACCAATAGCAACAGGTTCTCTCCTTTTGCAAATAAACTTGCCAATTTTTTTCCTGCAATCACAATACTCAACATTAGACATACAAAGCACACCAATTATATCCACTGCTTGTTTACATTCTGGGTGTGCATTTGATAAGGAGCAATTCAGTTTGAACTACACTCTCTCGGGCTGTCCAGATGAGGTAGATGAAAGAAAATGTAGGTCAAGTTTCTCCTACCTCCAGCTCTCCTACGTCCAGCTATCTTAGATGTTGCTCCTAGCTGGAGGCAAGATTTAAAAAATGAGTGTGTGTAGATAGCTCAACACCATGACGGATGAGAATTTTGGATCTGAGAGACCTGGATTCAAAGCTCTGTTCCACTCGTGGCGCCTATGGTCCAAGCGCTCAGCCTTCCATCCTTCCAATCTGGGTCAGTAAAATGAGGACCCAGATTGTTGGGGGCAAGATGCTGACTATGTAAACTGCTTAGGGAGGACTGTAAAGCGTTGTGAAGCGGTATATAAGTCTAACTGCTCTTGGTGTTGCTCTCTCAGTCTAATCTTGTCTTTTGCAACTTCAAGTTGCATGGACTTCCTCTCCCAGAATTCTACCCAGCATTCCCTGAAGAGCCAGAATTCTGGGAATGGAAGTCCACTCAGTTTAAAGTTACAGAGGTTGAGAAACCCTGGTCTAATTTCTAGGGAATCGATGCAGAATTTGAATGTGGAGACCCTCTCATGATCTCTCACTCCTGACCATGCTGTATGGGGCTGCAGAGACCTGCTGGTTCAGCAACCACTAAGACTATAGGTCTCCTCTTCCATGACACAGGAAGACACAACATAGAGAAAACCCCAGTGCAAGAACTCACCTTATTTTCAGTAAATACTATGTTGGTTAGCTCCCCTCAGTGCCCAAATAGTGTTCCCTTTCCTCTCTTCCTGATCAGTATTTTGATGTTGTAAGAAATTCTTTATGCACATACTTACTGCACTAATCTTCAAAAGTTGGGACCTTTTCATCTATAAGACCCCTTTTTCAGAGAGAGAGAGAGAGGGAGGGAGGGAAAGAAGAAAGAAAGAAAGAAAGGAAGAAAGGAAGAAAGAAAGAAAGAAAGAAAGAAAGAAAGAAAGAAAGAAAGAAAGAAAGAAAGAAAGAAAG
The DNA here is from genome assembly GCF_947247035.1 of Vipera ursinii. Taxonomy (NCBI): domain Eukaryota; kingdom Metazoa; phylum Chordata; class Lepidosauria; order Squamata; family Viperidae; genus Vipera; species Vipera ursinii. The sequence goes on along the minus strand of NC_139519.1, from coordinate 19,683,290 downwards.
AGAAAATCATCTGTCTGAAGATGGAACAGTCAATTCCAACCAGGAGTGATTTTGCTTAGGAGGCAAAACAGACCTCACAAAATCCTATCAATAAATATGGAGACATGTTCTTCAGAAGACATCATTAAAGTTGAAAAGTCCAATCATACACGGCCAGTAAAGAATATTCTATTCTTCTGTCCAAATTGCATGGTAGAATTCCACAGACAAAGTATAAGCAGTGTTTTCTAACCCGATTCTTATTTATTGATATTTTATCAGTATCTTATACTAATTTCTGAAAGTGACAAGAGACCCTTAATCTTATTCTTCAACTGATTTGCAGATTAAAGTTCTCACCACAATACAATCCATTGGAGTATGAATATATATATTCATACTCCAATGGATAGCTTGACAGTTTTAGTCAGAAAGAATTCTGAATGGAAAGTTGCAAAAATCAAATGCCTAAGTCTAAGGTATCCCTACCAAAGTAGAAATTAATTAGTTAGACCCTGCTATGAATTAACCTTCTTTCATCTTTCATGAAAGACTTCTTTTGCATCTCTGCTCATCATAGCATGGAGCGTTCTGATTTGGTTTAGTTTTTCAGCATAAGTCAAGCCTCAGATTCAGTTAAATGAATTGTAAACGTTTTCCCGAAAATAGTGCATTTAAAAACATTCTAACCACAGTAAATCAACCACAGTAAATTTTCTGGCTTTAGCAACATCTCTGTATAAAGATGCATCCAATAAATCGGGCTGTACAGATATACAAGCTAATTCCCTTGTTGCATTTGCCCAGATAGCCTAAACAAATGATGAAAGCAATCAGGAATGAAACAGGAACAAAGGAAAGGATCTTTTAAAGAGAGAGATTTTATATCCTTCTATGAAGAGAGAAAAAAGGCTATTGGTAGCAATTCCATATTTATTAGAGAGGAAGGTCTTTCTTGTATTGGGAAAAAGGGAAAAAGAAAGAAAGAAAGAAAGAAAGAAAGAAAGAAAGAAAGAAAGAAAGAAAGAAAGAAAGAAAGAAAGAAAGAGGGAGGGAGGGAGGGAGGGAGGGAGGAAATACATTTAAACTATTCCATAGGAACTTATTGTCACAAGAAAAAGGACTATGTATAATGACTGTATACTATATGCAGACTGTACATGAGTACTATGTATAAGTATTATGGATAACCACCTATTATACAAAAATAACATTTTAGGAAAAAGGTTCTTGCTTTCCCTGTTACTTTGATTCTATAGTAACATTTTTTAAACTTTTTTTCCCCAATCTACCTTTATTATTGGATGGTATTTTTTAATCTGCCATTATTTCATGACAGCCTCGTGGAGACATGGGCAGAAACTAGAAATGCTGGGATAACTTTCCACGGGATTTCCAGCCTACATAGACAACGGATAATTCATCAAGAATCCACACAATCAGATAGGGATGGCTGATCTAATCTAGGGAGTTACGAGATGGCTTTGTGTATCGATCATACCGAACCAATTCTGCTGTGCTTGGAAACTAAACATGGTTCAAGCAGTTGGTGCTTGCATGAGAGAACATTAGGAAGGCAACCTTCCTCTCAGAAGAAGACAACAGTAAACCACTTATTTATGCTGCCAAGCAAACTTCATTGTTCACTGGAAACGTGTTCTTCCCCACAGAAGAAATTAAGAAGGTATGAAGAAAATGTAGGTCAACATGAACAGCTAGAACATTAAAAAAAAACAACACAAAAAATCAGCACTTTCCTTTTTTTAAGCCCTGGTGTCCCCCAATGCAGAGATTTGTTTTGCATGCTACATCCCCCAGCCATTTTAAATTACCGGTAACTGTTAAAATTTTGAAACTAGATTAGTGCTAATTAAAGAAAACCAACACTTTTCTTCTAAACTTGAGGAAGCCTTTTTGCTAGCCTCACCCACCCAAGGAGCAAATGTTCAACTTCCACTCCACTACTCCAACTGGAAAATCTGCTTGCCATGAAACAAGGAACTCTCTGACCTTAACAAAAGGCAATCAGTTTGGTTTTTTTGAGCAACTTCAGAACAATACCAGAAAGAAAAAAAATCACATCTTGAATCTACAATCAGCGCACTTCTCAGATCAAGTCTATGTCACACTGAACTCAGCTCCCGGTGCATCCAAGTTGTTTTCTTGCAACAAGGAAATGGCTCGTTGTTGCTTCTTCTAGGGATGTTCTTCTAGGTCTAGGATGTTCTCAGTTTAGCCTACAGTCTGGGGATTTCAGAGTAACCTCCCATTCAGGCAGGAACCTAACTAGGTCCTAGTTCGGTTTCTGAGCCCAGACAAGTATTGCCAGTTACTTTTAGGAGGACATTTTTTTCAGGATGGGGAAAAAGAAGGTAAACTTTCAGTGGCCATCCAATGTCATTCTAGGCAACTCTTTATTTGACTGCACTGGTGAGAAGGGCTTACTACCTTAAGATTAAATCTTTGAGGAAACTCACAGTTGAGGTTTATCCACTCCAGTACATTGGACTGTCTCTGTTTTCGAACAGGTACAACATTCTTAAAATCTTTCTCCGCCAACAAGAATAAGAAAGTGGCCTATTAGAAACATTGCATTTGCAGGGGGGAAGATCAAGTTTCTGCATCCCCTGACAGGAAATCTAAATAATCTGTAGCCAGCCTCCACCTCTTCAATGTCAAAACAATCCCACCATTAAAGGAGACAACTCTGGAAATATCCCAGAAGTAAGCATCCTTCAGACTGCCCATACTGCAATATACTCTAGGTAAAGGTAAAGGTTCCCCCGCACCTGCGTGCTAGTCGTTTCCAACTCTAGGGACCGGTGCTCATCTCCGTTTCCAAGCCGAAGAGCCAGCGCTTGTCCGAGGACGTCTCCGTGGTCATGTGGCCGGCATGACTAGACGCCAAAGGCGCACGGAACGCTGTTACCTTCCCACCGTAGGGGTCCCTATTTTTCTACTTGCATTTTTACGTGCTTTCGAACTGCTAGGTTGGCAGAAGCTGGGACGAGTAACAGGCGCTCACTCTGTTACGCGGCACTCGGGATTCGACCTGCCAAACTGCCGACCTTCTGATCGACAAGCTCAGTGTCCTAACCCACTGAGCCACCGCATCCCTTTTAATATAACTCTAATTTCCTAAAACCAAATTCCAGAGCTCAAAATTATTTTCGGTTTCAGGAAGCCTTTTTTGCCCTTTGCTTTAACCACCAACACGTCACCATCCCCATCATCATTGCTCAATTTCAGAGTATTTTAGGTCACTGTGAATACTTTCCCTTCCCTTCTAGACGGAAAACCGTGAGCACAGTTCCCACCCCCAAGTTCTGCTTCAGCAGATGTAGGCCACCGCTGTCTCTCCAAAAATCTATCACTCATATACCGCTATCACCGTCCCTGCCTTTCTTTTCAAAGAATCTGCTGTCAATCCATCAGACGATGGCCTAGGCCTCAAACCAACCTCAATGAGTATTGGAGTTGTTAATTAAGAGCGTTTTGTATTATGATAGATTTACTAAGCCATGTATTATTTTTCTTTATCTTTGTGTGCTATTATTTATCCCTTGATAAGTTTTTTTTTTTTTAAAAATTCTTTTCATTTTTTAAACTTGGTCTGCTTTCTCTCTCTTTTGGGTTTTTAACACGAGCTCGAACCACAATCGAGGCCAAAAATTTCTGTTGCTAAGTCAGATATTATGCCTCATTTTACGACCCTTCTCGCCACACTTGTTAAGCGGATCACTGCAGTTGTTCAGTTAGCGACGCGGTTGTTAAATGAATCTGGCTCCATTGACTTGGCTTGTCAGAAAGTCGCAAAAAAGGGGATCACACACCCTTGAAACCCTTTCAACCGTCATAAATACGAGTCAGTAGCCAAGCCTCTGAATTTTGATCACACGACCAGGGGGATGCTGCTGCTACGGTCGAAAGAGTGAAAAAGGTCATAAATCGCTTTTTTCCAGTTCTGTTCTAACTTTGAACGGTCGCTAAATAAACTGTTGTAAGTCGAGGATAGCTGTATTCACTTTTTTACTCCCCTCTTTCTATGCTGGTCTATCCCAGAGACCTGATCTGCTGTCCTTTCCATTTTCCTACCTTCCTTCTCAAAGAATCTGAGGCCACAATTCACCTTTGCACACCTTTCTGCCCTAGCAGATCAGCTGAACACCTGAGCAGCTTCCCAAATTTTTCTTTCTCTTTCTCTTTCTTTCTTCTTTCTTTCTTTCTTTCTTTCTTTCTTTTTCTTTCTTTCTTTCTCTCTCTCTCTCTCTTTCTTTTCTTTCTCTTTCTTTCTTTCTTTCTTTCTTTCTCTCTCTCTCTTCTTTCTTTCTTCCCCTTTCTTTCTTTCTTTCTTTCTTTCTTTCTTTCTTTCTTTCTTTCTTTCTTTCTTTCCTTTCTCTTTCTTTCCTTTCTCCTTTTCTCTTCCCACCCAAAAGCCTCAATCTCTCTGGAATTCAGTCCCTCCAAACGCCAGATCGACAAAGAAGGACCAGGCCAAGCCTGTTTGAGATCCGCTGAGATTTTTCTTCCGTGCTCGGATCCCTCTTAAGGGGGGGGGGGAAGAGACCCTTCCCAGCCCCAAAGCCCCGCCAGCCCAACAAAGAGACGGCAGAGGAAAAAACTTGCGGATAAAACTCCGGCTAGGATCCATCCCGGTTTAGCCACTTCAGACTTCGTTCGCTTTCCAACTCTTGGGGGGGGGAGGGGAATCACACACACGCCAAAAAAATAAAAAAATAAAAAATCCCGATTTTTTATTTTAAAGCCACCCTTCCCAGGACCCGCTCCCCGCCCCCCCCCAAGAAAAGCCAGCAGGAAGTCAGCGCTCACCTCTGTCTTGCTGCTGTATTTCAGGCCCGCCTGCGAGACCTTCGTCTTGGCCCCCGAAGGTGGGCGGTAGATGTTCATCCTGCCGGGACGTTTAGGGAGCCTTCATGGACCGATCGACCGCTCTCTCCCTCCCTCCGAGGAGGGCGACGGGACGGGGGGGGGGAGAGGGCGGAGGGGAGGGGGGCGAACGAGGCGGGACGGGAATCCGACAGGAAAAGGAAAAAAGAGACTCCCGACGACGAGTTTGCCCCCAACTTTTTCTTTTTCTTTTTCTGGCTTCCAGACGCAACTTGGAGTTTTCTCTCTACAAAGGAAAGGGGAGAAAGCCAGGCGGGGGTGGATCCAAACGCATCCGGTGCTCGCGCTGAGACTCCGAAAAGGAGATTTTTCTCTCCTTCCTTCCTTCCTTCCTTCCTTCCTTCCTTCCTTCCTTCCTTCCTTCCTTCCTTCCTTCCTCTTTCTTTCTTTCTTTCTTTCTTTCTTTCTTTCTTTCTTTCTTTCTTTCTTTCTTTCTTTCTTTCTTTCTTTCTTTCTTTTTTCTTTCTCTTTCTTTCTCTCTCTTCTTTCTTTCTTTCTTTCTTTCTTTCTTTCTTTCTTTCTTTCTTTCTTTCTTTCTTTCTTTCTTTCTTTCTTTCTTTCTTTCTTTCTCTTTCTTTTTTGGTCTCTCTCTCTTTTTTTCCTCGCCTCTTTCTCTCTCGCCTGCTGGTACTGGGTCGCTCGCTCTCTCTCTGCCTGCCTCGGGCCCTCGCGCGGCTTCCTGGGTCGCCCTTTGCGCGCACAGGTGACTCGGGGCGGGGAGGCTGGAAGCGCTGCCGCTCCCCCCGCCCTCGCGGGAATTTCCTGCCGGCGCGCCGCCCCGCCCACTTCTCCTGCTGGCAGGTGTGGGTGGGGTGGGGCGGGGAGTGAAATCGGTCGGCAGAGAGGTGGGAGGGACCTTAGAGCAGCGTTTCCCAACCTTAGGAACTTGAAGATGCGTGGACTTCAACTCCCAGAATTCCCCAGCCAGCTATGCTGGCTGGGGAATTCTGGGAGTTGAAGTCCACGCATCTTCAAGTTCCTAAGGTTGGGAAACGCTGCCTTAGAGGTCTCCAAGCCCAACCCCCTGCTCAAGCAGGAGGGCCTTGCAGAATCACAGAATAGAGTTGGGAGGTCATCTAGTCCAACCCCCTGCACAAGCAGGAGACCCTCAATCTATCAGGACAGAGCTGGAAGGGAGCTTGGAGGTCATCTAGTCTAACCCCACCCCCCACCCCCGCACAAGCAGGAGAACCTCAATCAATCAGAACGGAGCTGGAAGGGACCTTGGAGGTCATCTAGTCCAGGGATGTCAAACTCAATTTCACTGAGGGCTGCATCAGCATTGTGGTTGCCCTCAGGGGGCCGGGTGGGTATGGCCAGGGTGGGCGTGGCCTACTGGGTGGGCGTGGCTAGAGTGCATATGGCCTACTGGGTGGGCGTGGCCAACTCTACATCGTTCGCATCAAGGGTGCCTGTGGGGGCCTGGGCAGGAGTGGGACAGATCTGAGGGTCTCTGGCAGGAGGAGGGTCTCTGGGCCAGGGCCAAGGCAGCGGGGGCCGTTCCCTCACTGTTTCCAGGATGGCTTCGCGGGCCACATGAAACCACTTTGCGGGCCGGATCCGGCCCCCGGGCCTTGTGTTTGACATGTCTGATCTAGTCCAACCCCTGCTCAAGGAGAACCTCAATCAATCAGAATGGAGCTGGAAGGGAGCTTGGAGGTTCCCTAGTCCAACTGCCTGCTCAAGCAGGAGACCCTATAGCAGGGCTCTTCAAACTTGGCCCTTTTATGACTTGTGGACTTCAACCCCATTCTGGGAGTTGACGTCCACAAGTCATAAAAGGGCCAGGTTTGAAGACCCCTGCCCTATACCGTTCCAGACAAGGGGCTGTCCAGTCTTTTTAAAAGCCTCCAGTGATGGATCCCCCACAACCTCTGAAGGCAAGCCGTCCCACTGGTTAATTGTCCTCTTAGGAAGTTCTTCCTTAGTTCTAGGTTGGTTCCCTCCTTGAGTAGCAGAAGGCGAGAGCCCCAGGGGATGGAGGGAGGAAGACAGGTGGGGGGGCTCCAGGCAGAAGGGACTTACTGGGCTGCCCAGGAGTAGCCACTCCTAGACTGAGTCACAAAGTGAACGCAAGTATTTGGAAAAGCAGGTCATTTTAGAAACAAGCTAATGGGATTGTGTATCATCACTGAGATTGAGAGGAATCACACATTTCTATTAAGGTTACTGATTTATTTGGGGCGACAGTGGTTCGCAGGGAGCAACCGTGTAAAACACAGGCTTGTGTATGTCCATCCAGAAGTGAACATTCATTCATTGGATTCACACACTGAAATAAAACACCACAGGGTTGGGTTGCGTCTTGGTCAACTTTAACCCTGGACTATTGCAGGGGAAGGCAACCTTGGCTCTTTTATGACTCGTGGACTTCTGGGAGTTGAAGTCCACAAGTCATAAAAGAGCCAAGGTTGCCTACCCCTGGACTATTGTAGGCCTTGACATATTGTGGGAATCCAGCCAACTGTAGTTTATTTAGTAAACTGGTGAATGAGATCCTTGTTATTATTGGAGTAGGCTAATGCAATGTGCTTCCAAAGGGAAATGATAGGAAAATACATGACTGCACACAACATAGGTGGTTTTAGGCACTGGCCTTAGTAGAGCAAATAGTTGCAACCTTGAACTTTGGTTCAGATAGAACACTTGGATGAGCAGGAAATGGGTTATCTTTCTGAAAAGACTGGCCTCCAGAAATGAAGGTATTCATTCCGCCCCGGGGATTGAGAACTTGAGGAGTTGCAATCCTAGCATTTCTGCAAGGGGCAGCCAACTGTGCGGTGCCCTTTTGAGCAGATTGTCTAGTGTGAAAAGACCAGAGCAATGAAGTAAATATGCTAGTAATAAAAAAATATTCAGAAAGGCAATGCTGACAAATCACAAAGATGCCCAGAAAACAACCTAAAATATATGTAGTATTGCTTCTTTAGAAAAATGAAATTAAAATATTAATTCACGTTGCTGAAAGTCACTGCAGATTTGGTTTTAAAAGGTACCTCTTCTCTGTTATATGGATTTTAAACATTTTCCCAACTGTCTCAGACATTCAACAAGCTGATGTGTTACTTTAAAAGTTTTTGTGCCTTAAATTAGATTTGGGCCAGATACTCTCTCAGGTAATTTATATCATAGACTATGGGGGGGGGGGGAATAGGACTGTGTGAGCGAATGAAGTTCCTGAATGAAAAGCAAGATATACTAAATATATAAAAGATAATTTCAGCGTCATAATTGAGGCATAATTAATGGAAAGTCCGTCACAGCAGTGGATTGCGTTTCCTAGCCATTTTACAGGATCACTGATAGGTGTATTTACTGCAAGCTGTCTAGTGAATCCATCAGAATGTCTTACATTATCTTTAGATTATCCCAAGAACACAGGAACACGTCGCTACCTGGAGGGTTTAAAATCCAATGAGAAAAATATCCAGCAAGAGAAAAGAAGGAAGTGCTAGTTGACGAGCAGAAGAGCGAGAGAGTCAACCAGACGAAAAACAGAGGCCTAGGAAAGCTTGAAAAGGAGAAAATATAATGAGAAGTTGACCCTTGTGGCTATCAGGGCAAAACTTCCAGGCAATGTCCTAAAGTCCTGGTCTGCATCTCAAGCAAGAGAAATCCCAACTGCTGCAAAATGGGTTTACCTTTGGGGGACCTTCAGATACCCTGATGTGTGTGCTATACGGGGTGTACGTCGACAGTGGAATGAGATGGTCCATTGAAGGAGAACAGAAGTCTGCTCGTCCCTTTGTTTCAAAGTCTGTGCATTCTTTCAGCATTTATTAGAGGTCTTTATGCCCTGAAAATTCTTTCCAAGACGTGCTTTGGATCTTGTGTGAAAGCAGCTCCTCTCAGCTGCTCATTAAACAATGCACGCACGCCTTTTCAGACTTCAGGGCAAGGATGCTTTAAGAGTTGCCTCAAGCAAATTATGTTAATGATTCATGAAAACAATGGCATCTTTTTTTTCTCCTGGGTCTTGCACATGATTGAAGGCAAGCATGCTCACCAGAACTGCTCTGGCTTCCTCTAAGATCCAAAATACTTGTCCTGTGCATTTTACTATATTGTTTGAATGAAAATACTAAAAATGGCAGATGTCTGCCGTACTCTACAATCCTCATTACTAGTTATCCAAGTGCCAGTTTAAAAACCCAGTGTATTATTTTTTCCCAACTTTTCTGATGTCAGATCAATTGCACCCCAAAGTAAAAGCTAGTCTGTTTCCTATTTTATAGCAATAAAGTACAATAAACTTGATTAACATCTGACTTTGTCAGATAATATTATAAAGGCTAGCAACTCTGACTTTAAAAAACAAGACAATACAAAACTGTGAACGGGGTATTCAATAACGAACATGGTTCACAGATGTGGTATTTTTCCTTTACCAGAGAGATGAAATATTCATTTCTGTGCTTCATATCATTTTTGAAGGATGATAGCTTATGCTGTAACAAAAAATTTAAGATAATGTAGCTGAGCTGATATCAGACGTTTGTTCATAAAGTCTGGTAATCTTTATTCAAAAAGCAATAAAAATCAACAGGCTCAATTGCCACTGAAGTGAGCAAGTTTAAGTGGTCACCAAGCTCTGGAGGGAGGTTAGCTTCTCCTGTGATTTCAAGAAGCGATTTTCCTGTCCCATTAAGGCCACCAACATTTTCAAAATGGGGTAGAGGGAACTAAAGAAGAATTTGACTCTTGGCTTTATTCACAACTAGCTCATCGATGTATGAGATTTTCTTGTGCAACCTGGTGCAGGCGACAGAAGCACCAGAAGTGGCCTCAGGCCTCAAAAAACAGTCATAAAATACACTGAACAGACAAAAGCATTGGGAACAAAAAAAACCCCCACAAAAATCCAAGATTGCAGAAAGTCCAAACCAGCGTCCAATACTTCCAACGTTCCCTTTCTTCCTTGTCTTAATTCAGGATCCCTTATAGAAGCATGCTTTCCCACCAACACAGGCCAATAATTGAAAGGGACTCCTCCTCATCCAAAATTCAAAGCGGATTTCACTAGCTGGCTACACTAGCTGTGCACGTTATCGGTGCCTCTGCCTGTTCAGAACCCAAGAGAACATCGGAGCTGCTTCTAATATATTGGGAACCAACCTGCACATCGCCAAGGCAAGACATCCCTCAGCCGAAAATGGCACAAAGGAACTACAGTTTGTTGAATATATATACATACGGTATATATATATATATAATGTATAATTGTGCTGACACTTTCATGGCTGATCCTGTGTCTGTTTTGGAGATGGGGCTGCTGTGACAACTACGGTGGACACCGCTTTTGTAGAGCCAGAGACGGTTCCCTGCTGGAGATGGGAGGCTGGAACGGTTTGAATCCGCACCTGTAGAGAACAGGACAATGAGATCAGAAATGTCCCCTACCCCGCAGAAAATGTCAGCGCTAGTGGAGAAAACTCTGCTCCACCAAGTTTCCTACTAAAAGCTTGCCTTACCCATGCCCCTCAAATCCTCAACCTCCCATCGAAGCACTAACTGCACAAATCAATGAATCACGCACAAAACACCTTCAGCCATCGGGATGAGGAACAGAGCTGTGAAGACAGCGGATGGGGCTCCTTACCTGGGCAGCCTGGCCTTGTTGCTGCAGCTGCTGCAACTGCTGGGCAGTCAGGAAACTGACTGGCTTGTTCCCAGCAATCAGTTTTGTTCCAGCTGGCATCGTGGTAAGGATGATGTTTCGCCCCAAGCCGCTAATGCTGCGGGGGGAAGAAAAAAAAAAGCCATCCGGAAGTCAGGAGGGGATTGGAAGCAGCAGGTGATCGACTCATTGGCACTAGGCTGGGAATTTTGCATTGGCTATTGCAGCCTCCAGATTCCCAAGAATGTCAGGAAGGATTCAGTTTGACAGGAACGCCTCCCAAATTTTACCTAGCGAAAGCTGTTGTTTTACCAAACTAGTAGCATCTCTAGCAGGGAAGGAGGTGGTGTGCTTGTGCCTTAGGAAGAAACATCACTTTCACCCTAGTAGTGCCGCTACTTTAAACTTTGTGTTTCCAGGATCTCAGCTGGATTCTGCACATTTCAGTATGAGAGTCCATTTGGTTGGGGGAGAGAAGGGGTTAAGCCACCGGGCTAAAAACCAGGAAACTCAGGTATGCAAGCCGGCTGGGTGTCGAACCGTTCTTAGCCCACCGCTCAGGCAGCAGCCAGTGAGTCAATTCCTGTCACAACCGATGGATCAATATTCAGTGGACCTTGCCTCTGTGGGGAAAATGCTAGAAAAAAGAATAATTCTGCACGTTTCACTACAAAGGGGACTGCTTTGCGGGGAAATGCAGTTACCATATGGCTAACGGGATAGCCAGCAAATCCCCTTTGTACTTTAAAGAACTTGTGAAAAAATAATGACTACAGTAATTAATTTTTCACTTTGGAAATTTTATGTTGTGTGGAGCTGAGGATTGCATTCCAATAACAACAGGAGAAGGTGAGAAGTTGACAAATTTAAAGGGGAAAAAATGGGGACAGCCAAATAAAGTAAGACGTTATGCAACATTCACTATTATTCAGTTGTTGTTATTTTTTTTAAAAAAGCACCAAACTGAACGCTATTTAACCCATTCTACAGGCAGGTTTTTTTTTCCAGAGGCTAAAAAAAGTAACACATTTCAGAACGTTCAATCCTTTTTTTTTCTTTTTTCTTTTTGTTGGATTTCCAGCGGCCTGATTACAGCCCTGAGAAATTCGTTACTGAAGATTCCCAATTCCTCCTGCATTACTCACTTGGCCCCAAGGTTGCCTTTGAGGAGAGGCGCAGTCACAACGCTCTTGCCTTTCACAGGCTGGCTGATGACCGAGAGGGGCACGGTGATTCGAGCAGGCAGTTTCCCCTAGGTGAATAAATAACAGGCAGAAATGACTGGTACCGTTTCATTTGCCTTAGACACGTTCGAAGGAAAGTGACATCCCCTCCCCTTGAAAGCCCCCTTCCCCAAACTGTCTGCCCCCAAACCATCAAACCATCGCCAATACGGGTAAGCCTTCCAGGCAGCACTTCTAAACAGTTCCCAATGGCGGAAGAAACCAGAACAACAATGAAGCGTATTATTATCTTCAACGCTGAGACTTTTGCATCTCAGAGAATCTCTGGAAAAATCAACCTTACTTACTGGCTGGGAGGCGGATACCACTGTGGTGCTGACGGGGACCTGCCGCACAGCGGAGGTCCCTGCTCCTATAGATATGGGTGTTCTTGCCGCTCCTGACACCACGGCGACTGCCTTGGAGACCGAAGCCGTCATGGTGGGCAGAGAAACAGCCGAGGTGTGCACAGTCCCAGGTATGCTGACCGAAGAAGGAGGCATCTGCTTGGCATGAGTGGCCACTGTAATTGTCTGGCCAGGCTTGGGGGGCATCACCCCCATGCCCTGCACAATCCTTATGGTGGCCGCTGGTTTGGCTTCCGAGGATGCCATTGTGGTCATGGCTTTGCCCTTCTGGTCCGCCACAGACATGCCTAGAGCAGGCATCAGCCGGAAGGCGGAGCCAGCAGACTCCACTGTCTTCAGGTCCGGTGTCACTTTGACCACGGTGGGTCCAGCGGGACTGGCTGAAGCAGAGGTGGGGGTGCTGATCTTGGCGGGAGAGTCCGAGGACTGGATGGGGCTTGACGTCACACGCAGAGTGGCGCAGATGCCCTTCCCTGCAGGGGTGCTTCCAGCAGCGGCAGCAGCAGTGCTGAAGAGGTCTTGAGTCAGTTTGACGGTAGTGACTTGAGACTTGGCCAAGGTGGCCATCATATCCGGAGTGATGCGGAGAACTGTCTGCCCCTTGGCATCTGTGGTGATGGAGGATGGAGGCAGACGCAGAACGTCCTTGCCTTGAATACGGAAGTTGGATGTTGTAAGGGGGAGGCTGCTCCCCGTCTGACTTTTCATGCCTAGCTGTCCAGTTATAGACACCTGCAAAGCAAAAGAGGTAGCGATCGGGACTTCTGTTTTAAGAAACATTGGTCATGTATGTGCAGCCATACCAACAAGAGCAATCACACTTAAGACTTATATATGGTGCTTTATATTCATGGTGCTTTACAGCCCCTCTCTAAGTGGTTTACAAAGTCAGCCTATTGCCCCACAACAATCTGAGTCCTCATTTTACCAACCTTGGAAGGATGGAAGGCTGAGTCAACCTTGAGCCAGTCAGAATCAAACTGCCGAACTGCAGTCAGTCAGAAATAGTCTGCAGTACTGCATTCTAACCACTGCCCCTCCACAGCTCTATGCTGGTCATATTGCATGTAGCCAAATTGGTCATTAAGAGCTGATTTGGAAAGTGTCTTTCAGTGATTAAAACCTTTGCTCAGAGGTCTTAAAAAACAGGCAAATTAATGGGCAACAGGCCCATCACTACAGTACATGACTGGGTAGCCTCTTGATATCTATTTCCTAGTTTATTAGGCAGCTGCCAGAGGTCTGAATTTCCTCTTCCATTCTACCATCTCCTTCCTTTTGAGCTTTGTCTAAGAGAAGGACATGGAGTTATGTGTTTTATTTGCTCGGCATTTGAATAAATTTAAGAACTTAATAAACCAAGCATGGCTGTGAATTTCCCAGGGGCACAGGGTTAGCAGTAAAATACCTACAGTAATTTCTTTGCAGAGTGCAGCTCCTCACCTGTTTAATGATATTTTGGCCAGCAACGTTCTGGAGGACGGTGGTGGATGAGGAGGAAGATGACAAAGAGGAGGAGGGGAATGAAGTGGTGGAAGGGTTGGGCGCCGCACTGTTTGAAGAACTAATTGCTGGCTTGGGGGCGGGAGTAGGTGTTGCAGGAATTCCTGTCCCAGTGACACTGGCTGCTCCAGTTACAGCAACAGTTGTCCTCTGTACTTGGACTGGGCTGGTCTGAGCTTTGACTGGAACAGTCATGACAGCCTAAAAGAGAGAAGAAGTCAATCATCATAGCAACTGCATAGCATCTAAAGGCCGTTCCTTTCGGTTTTAGATTGCTCCATGTGACCAATAATTTCAAGGCAGCCATCGTTCTTATCCAAAATTACTTTTGGAAACATGGAAATATGGGCACTCATGTCAGGACCCGTTTCTAGTCCAATATGCACTTGAAATAATTCCTGTGATTCGGGACTTACATGGAAAAACAAGTAGCACATCTAAGAGGTAACTGGAGTCCGTGACTCATTTCCACCATTTCCCCCCCCTCCCAATTCAGCTAGTGCAGGGGTAGGCAACCTCGGCTCTTTTATGACTCATGGACTTCAACTCCCAGAATTCCTGAGTCAGCTGTGCTGACTCAGGAATTCTGGGAGTTGAAGTCCATGAGTCATAAAAGAGCCAAGGTTGCCTACCCCTGAGCTAGTGTAACTGAATTCAGACAGATACACCCGCACCCATACTCGGTATTCTTTTTTTTAGCACCGCTGATGATGCACTATTGAAAATACATAGTCACATTTTATAAAGGGAGCTATTCCTCATAGTTGTTCCTCTTGCTTTGGGGGATCCACTTGCTGGAAACAAGATTTAAATTGTTCAGAGGCTGAAGCTCTCCCCCATGGATGAACCTGACCAGGCTGGGGAATTCTAAGAATTACAAGTTTGTTGTTGTTGTTAGCTGCGAAGTCGTGTCTGACCCATCGCGACCCCATGGACAACGTTCCTCCAGGCCTTCCTGTCCTCTACCATCTTCTGGAGTCCATTTAAGCTCACGCCTACTGCTTCAGTGACTCCATCCAGCCACCTCATTCTCTATCGTCCCCTTCTTCTATTGCCCTCAATCTTTTCCAGCATTAGGCTCTTCTCCAGTGGGTCCTTCCTTCTCATTAGGTGGCCAAAGTATTTGAGTTTTAGCTTCAGGATCTGGCCTTCTAAAGAGCAGTCAGGGTTGATCTCCTCTAGGACTGATTACAAGTTTACACATCTATCCATGAAAAACATAGGTTAAAAAGGATAAAATGAGATGGGATTCCTTCCAACAGCAGTTAAGAACCCTCCTGTCTCCAGAGAACTTGCTAGTCCCAAGCAAAAGTATTTTGCTTTTCTAATCAAGAAGACCCACCAAAGATTTCATGAAAACGGAAGTCTCTGTGGTGTCATTTAGGGACAGGGAGCACCTATATTTGTGCCTCTTTTCTGCCGGCACTAGTAAAGGGCTAATTTATTTAGATACCTTACTTTCGATGCATTGAATTATGCTGCGTACAACTGCTCCTCAAAGATGTAAAATTACAGAGGTGAATCTATGTTCAGTAGTGAGGGAGAGATCACCTGGGAGGAAGATTACTAACACCTGTGCTCATTCACAGGTGTCACTCACCTGAGAGAATACTTTGCTTTGCACAGAAGTGGAAGGAACCCGGATCTGAGGTATGGAGGCTAGAGAGGGCTGCTGTTGTGCTACCACCTGGGCTGGCTGAGACAAAGGGGGAAGGCTGGACTGAGCTGTAACTACTCGGACTTGAGGAAGAGCTGAGGAAGTGGTGTGGCTAGCTGTCCGTGGGGTAGACAAGTGAGTTCCCGGCTGTGCCTGGGTGCTCTGTGGAGTCGAGAGCAACGTACCAAGCTGGGGCATGGTAGGAGAAGATACCAAAAGGATGCTGTGCAACAGTGAAACAAACAAACAAACAATCCTGTTGAGTGTACAGGGGGAAAAAAAGACAACCTTACTTCTAGAACACAGAGTTTCAACTGGATCAAGCGCTTAAAAGGTGGCACAAAACACACGTCATTCCCTTCTCAAAAATAAAAAAATACATAAATAAAAAATAAACAGTTCCAAGAACAGTTTATAACCTGAAAGACTACTCAGTAGACATTTCCCCAGATTGCTGGGAAAGCCTGCCAATATTTCTGCATTCTTCAAACAAACCAAACCACTCAGCAACGGTTTCCAAATATTTCCTATTCTTATGTCACCTGCTCCGTTCTGGAGAAATCACTTGTGGAAGAGTGTAACCGGGAAATCTTGCACCGCTGGTTATATTCTCCCTCCCCCCCCCTTTTTTTTTTACAGGTTGAAACCCATTTAGCACCCTATGTAAATCCCTACCCCTGCCTTATCTTTATTTTACCTGGAGATATTTCCAATCCGCTCCCAACTTTTCATTAAGGTGAACAAGAGAAATTACCTCTGGTTGGATTTTGCTGGCTCTGTTGCAACACAAGACAGAGTCTTGCTAACTCCTGAGACAGGAGGGGGCGAAATGGGCATTGCTGGCAAAGGGAGCGAGGCAGGCGTCGCTGGAGTTACAGGGGTTGGTGGCATGCTGGAGTCACTAACGCTCAGATGGCTGGGCTCTGAAGTGCTGGTGGTCCCCGCTTTCGCCGAACTCTCCTTGGTGATCGATTTCTACAATGTCAACAAAGGAGCTTACTTCCATGGAACACACACACACACACACACACACACACACACACACACACACACACACTGCATTTACCTCTGACAATCTGGACAGGTTCAGAGTGGGGGAGGGGAAACAATAGCCCAGACCTTCTAAAAAATGGTCTGCATTTCAAGGATACCGCAAACGCTTTGTATTGAAAATGCCTGCCGTGCAGCCACGGACAATTTCAGATGGAATTGAGAAGACTGAGAAAGCCGCTGCAGATCATTATAGGCAGAGCTCCACAAGATGGATCGTTGAGCAGACTCAGTCTTTATGAGCTAGCTGTGCCCAGGTTTAAGAGGAAGCACAAAAAACAAGCAGCAACTCTCTGCGCAGTAAAAAGGCAACAATTGCTGAAAGCAACCGCAACTTTCTATCCTTGGCCTATTGTTTATCGTATGCAGAATGTTTTTCGCTGGCCGTTTTGCAGATAATATTCAACTGCAACTTACATTATTCATGAGAGAGTAAAATATAACAATCCTTTTTTATGTCCCCACCCATTCATACAAATCTGCAGCTTCCATTTTGATTGCCCACCCCTTGTTCTAAGTAGTTCGGGAGTAACTCAGAAAGTCTTGCGTTTACTTTTGCTTAAATGCAACTCCTCGGACCAGAAACTGAGGTTGACACTTAACTATGATGGGAATGTTCTTCTGTGACTTCATCTGTCTCCCAATAAAAGTCCGTAAGGGAACACAGACATGCTGGAACTCTCTTCTCCTGCAGACTCATTTTCCCAAAATTAGAATTGGTCCAACACAGCTGTCCCCAACCCCCCGTCCGCACAAAGAAACAAAGCCCATCCGCAAGATGCAGACAGCACAGAAAACCACGCACCCTCCGGTCCATGGAAAAACCTCTCTCCACAGAACCGGTCCCTGGTCCAACACATTTTAAGAATACAAACTATTTGTTTGTCGCTGGAATCAGAACAGGATATGGCCAAAGAAACTTCAATCTCTACCCAAGGTGGTGGTTGTTGTTAGTTGCGAAGTCGTGTCCGACCCATCGCAACTCCATGGACAACGCTCCGCCAGGCCTTCCTGTCCTGGAGTCCATTTAAGCTCACGCCTACCGCTTCGGTGACTCCATCCAGCCACCTCATTCTCATACCCAAGGTAGGGTAGTAAATAATTCTTCTGAAATTCTTTGCGCCAAAAACTACGCCAGGCAACTTACTGTCTTTGCAGGAGGCTTCGGCTTCTGCTGAAGTGCTTTCTTGGCCTTTGCTGCAGCTGCCTGGGCCTGATGTATCCGCTCTGGAAGGAAGGAAGGAGCAGGAACAGTTCTCAAACAGATGCTGAGAGGGAGAGACATGCACACCTAGGCAGCCCTTTCCTTGCCAAAAATACATGTGTGATTCCAAGAGCTCCCCTCTGCTGGGTGACATAATTTCTCAGCCTAGCACAGCTGCGTCGTACATGGAAATTGCTAATGTTCTAAAGGCACATTTATGATGCGAAATCCTGTTCCTATAGGCAGCTTTTATGTCTGTCACTTTAAATTATAAATATGAGAAAGCGATGGCTATTCAGAGAGAACAAGAGGAATATTGTGTGTATCCTCTCAGTAATGGCAAAGTTTATAGTAAAGATGGCAAAACAAGGAAGGAAGGAAGGAAGGAAGGAAGGAAGGAAGGAAGGAAGGAAGGAAGGAAGGAAGGAAGGAAGGAAGGAAGGAAGGAAGGAAGGGAGGGAGGGAAGGAAGGAATTAAGGAAGGAAGGAAGGAAGGAAGGAAGGGAAAGGAAGGAAGGAAGGAAGGAAGGAAGGAAGGAAGGAAGGAAGGAAGGAAAGAAGGAAGGAAGGAAGGAAGGAAGGAAGGAAGGAAGGAAGGAAGGAAGGAAGGAAGGAAGGAAGGAAGGAAGGCAGGCAGGCAGTTTTCATACACTGTTTATATATGGGTTAGGGTTAGATATGGGGTACCCCATAACATGAATTGAGTGTATACTGACATCCAAATAGTCCATTTGAGGAACAAGACACTTTTTATGGTAAAGAGCAGCAGCTGGCTTCCCCCCCCCGCTTCATTTCTGTGACGCAATGAGTGTTACGTAAGAGGACGGTGCAGCCCTGACTTTACGTTTGCAACAAACTGACATTACAATAAGGTAAACACTCTTAGGTCTCTCCAGCCAATACCTACCAAACTCCTCTTCGCTCCTGTCTCGGTGGAGATATATCCATAGTTTGCGACCAGTATCGTATTTTACACAGGGGTCTTTCTCATAGTGCAATCGATCTAAAGCACCGCTCACCACAGTGTTAACCTAAGAAAAGGATTCACCATGAAATCAGGGGTGCAAAGGACTTGGTGAATGTAGAAGCCAGCTATGTGAGGCGATAGGGAAAGAATGTTTTTGAGGCACGAGAAATATGTGCCCCAAGTAGGAACTGGATACCCTAACCATTCCAAGCTGAGGCAAGATGGATGAAAAACACACCTAAGGCTCTCTGGATATTCAGATCTACAGAAAGATCTGTAGATCTAAAGTTAAGGTCTACATCTTTCATTGCAGCTTTGATTCTAAGATAACCCAGCTGCAGTAGCAGATCCTGTCCCTGCCAATTATCAGTTTGAGGAGAAATAATCAAAAATTTATAAAAACATATTTTGCGACTCCATTAGCTACTCTGCAACTCCATTCACATTCTACTAAACTACAGCCTTAAAAAATGATCGCAACGTGTCGCTACTTTCAGTTGAAATAAACACAGGTATTTATGGGGATTCTGAGACACCAGTAATGTGGCTTAAACATATCCGGCTTACCTGAGCACTGGTGACATCAGGAGCAAGAAACTGGGAGTCCTTCAGAAGCTCGCAAATTTCAGCACGGGTCCCCTCTCCGTTTGGAAGACGGGCTGCAGCATCTCGAACTGAGATGACAGCCAAAAAAAAAAAGATCAATCAAGGTCCTGACAGAATCCTCTGGAACTTTGTGAAAGCTATGAGGCTACTCTGCATTGTCAAACGATACATTCATCTTGCTATCTCCTCTGTGTGTGTCATGCCTTTGCAGCCCAGCTCTTTTATTTGCCAATTCTCAAAAATTAAACTTGGAATCGTAATGTAGTGAGGATCTTTTTATCCCACCTTTCAATAAATAATTTTCAAGATGGCTTTACAACATAACTTTAAAACTAAAAACGAATTTAAATTCTATCCTGCTATGTTATCGCTCATGTCCTCCTACTGCAAAATTCAATGGACACATATGGAATCTCTCTCTCTCTCTCTCTCTCTCACACACACATACACACACACACACACACCAATAACTTACCAAGAGACAATATGGTGACATACGCAGGTCGATCTGATCGCAACAAAGAATGTTCCCGGGGTTTGTTTAGAGATGTTTCCTTATCAAACACTCCTTTCACAGGGCCCACCACGGATTCAAAGCCATGCATACAGAAAGTGAAAGCTTTGTGAGGTTGGCTGTATCGATAACGCTCCTGCAGACATAAAAGGATGAAGGACACCCGAATAAGAGATTCACAGGAGAAGACAGCAGAGCAACATAGGTTAATATGTACGGTTAATGGTAAATATTGATCATATTTAAATACAAATGGAAGCACATGGAGGGAGAAGTCTCTCTCTGCCAGAAAAGCTACACAGTCAGATGGATTTGCAGAACTTCCAGGTGTAATGTTTGCTTGAGAAATGTAGTGAACAACAGATAGAGTGAAGGTGGGGATGGGGGGGGGGAATCAAGTACCATTTGAAAGAGAAGTTAAGTACTGGCAGTATGACAATTTGCTTCTGAACCAAAAAAATGATACCATCTATTTTATCTGAAGCGCTAAGATGAAAATACCCCATTTGTTTTCACTGAAAATTCTAAGACTCGGCTGACAGCAATCTGCAGGATTTAAACACGTGCATTTAGCATTTCCTTAGGCAGGATGTGCAATGCAGATGATGAACAATGAACATTCAAAATGTTGATCCCATTAACCGGAACAAAACTGAACTGAGGCAGAGCGATGGCCCAGGGGTTCTTAAACTGGGGGTAATTTGAGCATATGCCAGAGGTAACGGAGCAATTTATAAATGCTGGTTTGTGACTCAAAAGACCTGTTTTGGACTGTTGCATCAAGATGCTTGTGCAAAGCAACAAAGACCAGTTTTATTGTAGGGGTAGTGACGTTGTTGGAGACTGGGAAAAGGGCTGGAAAGCACTTAAAAGCCACTGCAACTGTATCTGAGGCTGAATCTTTGCTATCCTTACCTGTTCCTGGAAAACACGTTTCTCTTCTCCAGTGCTAGGCCGGACTATATAGTCTGTCCTTCTGAAACAGACAACAGCCTGAGATTCAACGAGTTGTAATGACTACAGGTAGTCTAGAGTTACAGTTATAAGTCATGCAGGTTGTTAAGCGGGCCACCACCATGCCCAATTTCACAACCTTTATTGTGGCAGTCGTTAAGTGAATCATTGTGGTTATTAAGTAAACAAATCCACTGTCCCCAATGGACGTTTTCTGCAGGAAACGGGAAGTAAACACACACACAAAAAATTGTAAATCATAGTCACATGAATGCAATAGGCCATAAATGTGGGACAGTTGCTGAGTGCCCAAAATGAAATTACATGGCTATTAAGAGTTTGGGGGGGGGGAGGCGGCCCTGGAACTTTGCATTTGGGTCATAACTAGATATTAACTTAAAATGGTCACTAAGCAACTGGTTGTATGTTGAGAACGACCTGTACAGAGAAACTGTAACAATAATAAGGAAGGAAAATATTTTTTTAATCTTTTCTTGGTAGCTGTGCTGGTTACCTTGTTCAAACTAATACAAATCAAAAAAGTTGATGAAAGTCAGAGAAAATAATTGGAAATATATGCGAGCCAATTTTAGGAAAGCTAGAAACCAATTTTGAGCATTATGAACACGGGAATGCCTATCGCATTTTTAAGCACCTCTGATAAGAGGGACATGTGACTGATTAATAAATGAAAAGGATATAATTCTAAGTTATTCCTAGTGCAATGGACATCTGCATTCCATGTATGCTAGGATTGTGAATGAACGTAATTTTAGAAAATCATTAATCATCAAAACGGAAAAGATAATCACTAATAATATTGTTCTAGCTCTTTGAATTATTTAAAATTTATCTTTACTTTTGCACGCAAAATGTAGCTAAGAATTAGTCATTAGCAGCAGGAGAAGCATGAACCTTCCTGGACTGCATTTAGTACTGACTGCTAAGACTGATTTTAAGGTTTAGGCAAAGTTCAATTTTTTTTAAAAAAAAAAAAGACTTCTGAAATCCATAAATACTCACACTCGGGGGACTGGTGTGGTAGCATCTGAACTGTCTTCATTGTCCTGACAAAGAGAAAGAAATATTATGAAACACGATGGATTAGCCAGCGGGACTTGTACCACTTGATATAAATATTGGTCTCACCTTGAAGAAAGCTTGGTCTTTCGTCTCCAACCAAAGTTGGAAGAGAGCGGCTAGCTCCTTCTCGTGGTCCTGGGAAGAGCCTAGAGATAAAAACAAGACACACAGATTATCATCTACCACTAATACTAACACTACAACAGCCACACTGTAGATGCTGGGATACCCCACCCTCCCACACTTGATCCTTCTGCTATAAAGATTGCAAAAGTGTGGAAATATTATTAGCATTTATTTCCGCCACAACAGAAATTAGGAAAGAGAAGAAAGTAAACGTATACAGATCTATCTACCGTAAGTGACAATATTTAGTAAGAAAAGTGGAGAAGGCAGCTTAGCTACTTTTACCTATCAGTTTCCAATGCTGACTTTTTTCCTTGAATTCAACAAAAGGAGAAAAACTGGAAGAAGCATCTGTAACAAAAGCATTTTACTACGTTTAGGCCAACTGTAACATATTTTTATATCATTCAGACTGTAGTACTGGATTAAAGTTCAACCTACAAAAAATGCAAACTTCAGTCAATGCTCATTAGTGTTCTTCTATAAACTGTCATGCATGCCCTCTCCAAAAACTTTGCAATTGAATCCATGGACTTCTATCCTAGCATGAACTGTAGCTAGATGCATCACTATACTTGGGAAATCTGTATTTTCCATTGCAAAGTAATCCACAAGAAAATTTGTATTTAAAATCTGGCATGAAAATGGTAGTGCAACACAAAATTGCAAACATGTAGCACAACTCTTACAGGCATAAGATTTTTTTTTATTTGTGAAAGATTTTCTTTAATAGTTAAAGCCACACAGATTTGACAACGTGAAACACCCAGATAAAAACTATTGTTCTCTATTTTTTTATCATGTTGAATAAAGTTTTTGAAGACATTTCTTCAGCATCAAAAGGTTGTTTTAACTGAATAAATCTGAGAGAAAGACAAGCATGATATCAACAAGGTATTCATTCTGAAAACTGCCATCCTTTGACATTAAGTGGTTTGTATAAAAAAAAATCAAACAAGGATTGGATATAAGCAAATTCCAACCAAATTGTATAAGCAACACTTCTTTAGCTTAAAACACTTGTTTAGCTAGCTTAAATTTTTGGTGAGTACCAAGTAACCACTAATTTTCAGCTTTCCTGGAATCACTTGTTTTGGATAGTCACCCAAAAAAGTGTCTCACCTCTGCTGACTCCCGTGAGATATTGCAAGGCAGGTAAAACCAGTTCTGACCAGTTGGGGGCAAAGGAGAACCAGCTGTTTAATGTGCTGGCAGGAGAAGACTGCCAGTCCATCACTTTATCTTCAAGCTGAAGAAACAAAATGACAGGTAAAATTTATACTAATTACACAAACTGGGAATGGCCTGACATTCAACATGAAGCTCAGAGTCGTACATGGCTAACTCAGTTGCCAAACAAATAAAACTAGAGAGACCCTAGCCTCCACATATTTATCATTTATTAATTCAATTTTCGGCAATGCCTGATTCCACTTGGGCAAGTGGAAATCACGGTGCTGAAAGCTGTGCATGGTCGAGGAAAAGCAACCGACACAAAATGAGTCCCCTGAATTTGGAAGGCTAGTCTTAATAGAATTCTAGCCTGAATAATTCCAATTCTAGAAAGGCATCCCGAGATGCGAAAACAAGCTCTTACCATTGAGAGACTAGTAGGACCCTCTAACAATAGGATCTCGAGAAGCAGAGAGAAGAAGCTGGAAGAGATTTCATTCACTCCAAGAGACGGCTTGATGTCTTCAAGAGGCCTTGGGAAGAGGGTAGGTTAATTTTAACTTAATTAAAGTACTCAGGTATCACGGCAATCACACTTTATATCATTCTGTGGTCAAAGCATTTTCACATACATTATTCCAGATACCCCAATACGAGAGAGATCAATCATGTAATCTGGGAGCTGTGTTAAAAAGGTTACCTAATAAATTTGTGACTGACCCAATTATGCATCTGAATATCCTTCTCTTACTTAACCCAAACTTCTCCCCAGCACACTTAGGTGCTTTTTCAGTCATAATCTGTAGCTTTAAAACAAGAGAATTGTGTGTTACACTTCCTCATCTGAATATAGAGATGTATTCGTAAATAATTGTCTCCTCCGTTATTGGACTCATGTGTATGTTGTAAACTGACTTAATCTGTCTCTGTGCCTTACCGTTAATTATAGTTATTTGACACGTTTGCAGCTTACAACAGATTAATTGATGCATGGGATATTGAGTATGAAACTTCGCTACCGAGAGCAAAATGTTTTCACGTTGATTAATTCCAATGTGGCCAGAACTAGTTTCATTACAACTATAATTTATCTTACGTTTTGGGGAGTTACATATACAATGCCATTCCCTTTGGAAATGACTTACTCTTCTTTAACAGATGGAAGGGATGGGGGATCCCACAGGGGAGGAATGGGGGAAGGATTCTGAGAAACAGGATGGAGCCCTTCAGAGTTGCCAAGAGATTCAGAGAAATCTTCCGCCTCAGATTTAATCACTTTTAGCTTCTTTTTCTTTTTCTCCTCCTTTTCCTTCACCTTCTTTTTGAGGACAGCAAGGTCAAACAAGGCTTTTTTAAACAAGAGAGAAAAGAGATTTACTTAGGTTACAAAACAGTTTTTAAAACAATCTATAATTTAGAAACGTACGTATTACTACTATGCACCAAGAATTTAAAAAATCTCTTTACATTAATAACTATTTGAATGCTTATCAGGAAGCAGATTCTTAGCTCAGTGGCACTTATCCCAAAATAAACATGCATATAGTTGCAGCTGTACTTGTATATAACAGCTGTGACTGTACACATTTATTTGGTGACAGACATACTGGGATTCTGCTTTTTTGCTTGAAGAGATATAGCCTTTAATTCTCATGCATCTTTTTGGAGAAATGTAAAAAGTTTCACTTGAACCACTGATAAGGCACAAGTTTGCTGCATCTGATTCACTGACCTGCCAAAGATCCCTTCCTGCCAGCGTTCACACGTGTCATGATGTCATTCAGAGTCAGGTCCCCTGTCATCAAATCAGGGTGATTCTGTGCAGGACAGCAAACAAAAATCAGGTTTAAATCCAATATTACACCCTCCAATACATCTCCTCTTCTTCTGGTAATAGACATTTTTCCACACTAATCAAATACAATTCTTAGCGTTGTTAGTAAATATACAGTCGCATATCAACATTTGTTACATTTTTCTAATGGTGTCAATAATATCAGTTTAGAATATCTTTTCTAACCAAAACATATCTTAATTGCATTTGCACTCAATATCCATTTATTCAGTCCATATCCTATTTTTGCTTTTTTCCATTTTAATTTCCCATCCATGCTCAAAATATCCCGATCATTTATAATTTCAAAGCAACTTATATTTGGGTAAGCAAAAGCTTCACTTATTCAAAGTTCTTAGCATATTCTTATTTACCTTTTCACACCAAGGTATGATATTCTGATTACAAAATCCTATCTAGTTATAATAAAACTTCTATTTCTAGCAATCTATTCTTAACCATATTCAAACATATAATTAGTAATATAACATCCCCTCTAATAGGTCTAAGTTTCTGTTTTCTTCAGTCTTACTCTAGCTTTCCTCCTTTGCCAACTAACCAAATTTAGGTTGGAGCCCTCTATATATTTCTGTGGGAATAAATAAACTCATTCAACACAGTTAAGATGTTTGAGTACATATTAGCATGAGAGAAAGGAAGTCAGGCCTGTTAAGAGTCCTCCTTTGCTACTTTAAATGGCGTCAATCACTAAATATTAAAGAGCAGCCATCTCCAATTTAACTTACTGGCTGTCGCTTGCGCTTTTCATGGTGTGTCTTCAGCATCATCTTCAAGCTATTCTCACCGAAATCCAATTTATCTGGTGGCAGAGAAGCCCAATAGTATTAAAATGATGTGAATATATTTACATAAAATTATATCACAATGAATATTGTGTCCTGTCCTGTCCTGCTCTACTCTACGGGTAGTCATCAACTTACAACCAGAATTAAGCCCAACATTTCTGTTGTTAAGGGAGACATTTGTTACGTGAGATTTGCCCTGCTTTACAATCTTTTTTTTTTTGCTACAGTTGTTAAGTGAATCACTGCAGTTGTTAATTTAGTAACATGGTTGTTAAGCGAATCTGGCTTCCCCATTGAATTTGCTGGTCAGAGGGTCTCAAAAGGGGATCGCATGACCGCCGGGACGCTGCAACCGCCATAATATGGACCAGTTGCCAACTGTCTGAATTTTTTTCATGTGACCACGGGGAGGTGCAAAGGTCGTAACTGTGAAAAATGGTTATAAGTCACTTTTTCCAGTGCCGTTATAACTTTGGTCACTAAATGAACTGTTGTAAGTCGAGGCCTATCTGTATTCTATTCAATTTGTAACAATTATTTACATTATTCTTTTACACCTCTACCTTCCTCAACCATTCTTCTTCAAAATGACTCATAATTATTGCCTACATATTTCTATTAAAATTGTCTACTGTCCCTCACAGGTAAGAAAAGATGCTTTTACAAACCAGCTTTTAAAAAAAAATCTAGAAAAAGTAGTTTTCCCAATAAAAATAAATATCTTGCACAATTTTACTGGGGAGATATTTTTCAAGATGGTTTAAAACCTGCTGTTTTCATGTCTTGGGTTGATAACGTGGGTATCACTCTGAGAGGAACAGCAGGACTTGAACAATGGCCTGGAGAGGTTGGAATCCAGGAACTCAAATCTGAAATACAGAACGGTCAGGTTTTTAGAGGGATGCTGTTTTCCTAACCTGTAGACATAATCAGCTATCTAAGTAACTTGACAATTTCACTTCTTTAATCAGAAAAGCTAGAACCATATAAATACCTTTAAAAGACCAGAAGGAAACAAGGACTTTAAGTTAAATCTATTTCTAACTCTAATTCTAAGGAAACAATTTTATTTTAGTATGTTGATTGCAACAATAGAAAGAGTAACATTCTTCAAAATAAATAATGTTCTGTAATCATAACTTTGGTTGAAAGACACATTGAGAGAAATAGCCTCGATAATATCTGGACATATTTCCTAAGCAGAACAGGAAATTTAAGTGGACTGTACCGTGGAGTATAACAGGTTTAGAATCTTGATCAAAAAGCACTTTCTGTTTTAAACACATAAAAAACATATTACACTTCAGCAAACACACGCAACAATATCTTAGCCTCGAATACATCAAACGTTGCTGATTACTCAACTTTAAAATCTTGTTTAACATGATACAGAGTAATTCTTACCTCAACCTAGTATGTTGCAAATATGCTGTCACTTCAGTTTCCTACCTTTAACTATGCTGGCTCAAATTGTGGGCTCTGAAGTCCAAATACTCTAGTTAATTACGTAATAGCATATTATAAATTTCTACTACCAAGTTCTTTTATCAGTCTATACTTTTGGAGGATACTATATTAGCAAGGAGTTCCTAGAACAGTGTTTCTCACCCAGGGCAGCTTTAAGATGGATGGACTTTAACTCCCAGAATTCCCAAGCTAGCCTTGGTGGCTAAGGAATTCTGGGGGTTGAAGTCCTCCCATCTTAAAGCTGCCATAGTTGAGAAATATTGTCTTAAATTATTCTCTACCTGAAGGTTCCAATTAACCCACCAAATCCACACTAGTACCTTCTTCATCTGAGGATAGGGTGGTGTCCCCGCATTCTTCTTTAACTTCCCTGAGGATTTTAAGGTATCGCCGATGTGTTCGTCTATCTCGTTCTTCAGCAGCATAAGCAGCTGCTGAGTATTTTCTCTTCACACCCAGATCCGATCCTCCCTTCCTAGCGAGTTCTAACAGATGCTGAAACAGACACCATGAAAAAGGCAACTTCAGATGCTAAAGCCCTCTGAAGTCTGCAGAACTAGTTTTACTGTTCATGAGATCTAGAGTTCTACAAAGGCGACAGGTGATCAAGAAGAACTACAGAGACAGTTTAATGTCTACACGATACCCCACCACTGTGTCTTCCAATACTTACATTCCGGGAGGCAAGGATCTGTTTCAGCAATCGATAAAAATACTGCTGCTGGGAACTGAGGTAGCGCTTATACTGGGACTTGAAGCAAAGCTGTCTGTACTTCACCACCTCGGGATTGAAATGTCCATCTGTAAGAAGAACAACATTCATGTTGTTCCTTTATTTTGCTTAATCCTAGCAACCGGTGGAGGAAGGATTATGTTACTAAGAACACTGGCAACTGTTAAGGATCCCAAGCGTACTTCCAAAATTTCTGTATATATAAATAAGGACAAAAGTGACTCGAGGTTTCTCCAGGCCAGATCTCCCATCCTATAGAAGAGCCAGATTCAACAGCACGGATGTTATTGGAAAAGGCTGGTCTATTTGGGAGACAGTCTTGTTTTGTCAGATTTTAAAGAAAGAGGTAGGAACGCTCCCATTCCTATCATAAAAATCACACCAAATTCCAAGGAACGTGTCAAACATTCTGCTGCTGAAATTTGGACATTTATTATTATACGTCTGCAATATGACTTTAAAGAGATACACATTTGACTGCTCACTGTCAGTGTAAGAGCCAACATACGGGACTGGGTAGCTCCAAGTTTAAGTCCACAACTTTTTCAGCCCACCTGCAGCCAGGGTATTTATAGTGTACGATTAAAAAAAATAAATCCAAATAGCTGCATTGACAATGTGACTGAAACACCAACTGCTTTTATGTGGGTCACAATGTTTCTAATGGAAATAAAATCAAGTGAGACCTCTCATATAAGCCATCTTGAATTCTCAGTTTAAAGGTGAAACACAAATATGTAATAACAAACAGCATGTATCATCTGGACCTAAGAGTACCTGGGAACACTTTAAACATTAAGCAGTATGTTCAACCTTATGCGACAGTTCATAGAAAGGTTATTATAGGAAACTAGTATTTTTATATTTTAGTTAATGACAACTCATCATCTTGTATCTCCAATGATTCTGAAGCTAGATTTATTCTGTATTTATATAGCTGCCCCATATAAGAATGGTTCATAAGCAGGTGTAAAACAAGACAAGCCGTTAAAGCTAAGCAGAAAATCGAGTTCTAAAAACATATTTGTTAAACTGTCACTGACCTCGGAAGAGTTTTTGGGCAATATGAAGCGGGTTTCCAAATCGGAAGTTCTCTCCATTAAATAGGGACAAGATAAGATTATTCTGGTATTCGGGATTGTTTTCCGGGAAGCGGGGCAAAAACTTTTTTAAATGTTCTCGCTGTGAATCCACCAACACGTCCTGCCAGGTTGAAAGACTGACAACTTCAAAAAAGATCTCAGGCTGCACAAAACATAACAGATAGAATAAAATATCAGAAAAGATTTCTTTCTCATTTAAAATATATATATATAAGCTGCTTATTCCCTTAGCAGCTCTGGACAGCTTGCAAAGATACAATAAAATGTTCATTAAAACAGGACAAATATAAACTAGAACAGGAGTGGTAGATGAACTGGTAAAATACATGGGAAAATCTGTTTTGAACTCATTCCTAAGCAGTAGTTAGGAGAGGCTTGCTTCAGTTACACTTTGTTCCACTGGAGAAAACAGAACTGGTTCTTAATGTCCAACATATCTGTGGCAAAACACACAAAGGAGGAGGGGGGAGGAGGTAAGATAGGAGATTTGGTCATTAGGCTGGGCCTCTAATTTTGGCAGAAAGAAAGGTAGTACTGTATGCAAAATCCAGATTCAATCAATTTCTCCTTCTAAAGCCAAGAGGACTTTCTAAAGAACCTTTGGAAGCACAGTTGTTCATTTGGTAAAAATAAAAGAAAAAGCTATCATGTTACTTATTTTTAATGATCAATTCAACAGCAGTGCATTTCCATTCTGGAAGTTACGCACAGGTAACAGCTTTCCATTTCTACTCTACTTTTTTTAGAGGTACCAAAAGAGTCGCTCAAACAATCGAAGAATTATAGTAAGGAAATAAGACACTTGGCCTCTTTTACTCAAGCAATTATTCTAAACTCTGGTCCATTTCACTGAATTTACAAGTGATTCTAAGAAAAATGAAACACAACTTAGACAAGAGAAACAAAGTGATACTCGTTCAATAAGTGATCCTGATCCAGTTACTGATACACAAAACTGTTTGAGTATTTCCTGACTAAATTACAGAATATGTCATGATTACTTTAATATTTCTGAAGATAACGATAATTGTTCAGTTCATATCTTTGTTTTATTACTTGGATGTCTACTCACATCTTCCAAAAGATCTTCAGGAAGGCTAATGCGTATGGATCCCAGCATACAATCCTCCATAATTTGGGTGCCATTTCCTTCCCCAGTTGGCCCCAGTTCCAATGGATCAGTGAGCATATGATCCAGGGAGTCCATTATTCATACACCAGTGAACCACTTGAACAAAAAGAAACTTATCATAATTCAAAAGTTATTTTTGCAATTCATTCTACCAAAATAGGGGGGGAAGACATACTGTGTATTCCGTGCTGCAGTGCATTATATCTGTTGAATTCATTATTCATTTCCTATTGCAAAGTTTTTCCAGCATTACTATTTACCTTTCCTTATAACCTTTTATCCTAAGCCCCCTGGAAAAAGATTATGTCACAGAAAAAGCTATGCTGGCTCTTTATATGGGCCAGAGATAGAACAATTGTTTTCTTCTACCTTCCCAGCTATTCCCAGCTAAGTTCAGCTATTCCTCATGGCTATCCTGAGATGGAATATCTTAAAAACTGGAACAATTCTTACTCCACTTGTCTGCCAAACAAACAGGAACCCCAAATTAATAGCCAAGGAAATGACAATCAAATTAGCCTGAAGTACAAAATGTTTACCATTTCTTTCTGGACTTAAAAGAATTGATCTTCTTCCTTTGCCTTTTCTTGATACTCCCCAATGCTTACAGATCTCTCTCTCTCTCTCTTTTTAGACGAGATGACTTTCCAAATAAACAAGATAAAAATGTGTTAAACAAGAGAGGGAAAACAGCAAAATGCCAAGTACCCCACTAATCCAAGATTATATGAACATAATTATTTAAATTGGAATACATTTTCAAAAGTTAATTTTATGCACGTGTAATATACTTAATATAACTGCAGTGCTTATTTTGAAACAAATGTACAAATGACTGAAAACAGATTGCTTACCTTGGAATTTTTATTTGATGTACACTACATCCCATGAACATTAGTTAGACAAGGAAGAAAAAGGCTCATGGCTGCCATCTGAAATACATTGATGCTGGGAAAAATAAAATAAAATTAGCATTCATTAGCAACATTCCCCTCTACAGCTTTTTCTTTTATTGCCCGAATCATGTCAATGCAACTCTATTTCAAATGAACATTTCATGTACTTTTTGCAAAAATACTCTTTTGTCAAAACAAGAACTCGCTTGATTCTGAAAAAACAACATCAGCCCCTTAAAAAGAAGCTGTCTGTAACTTCATTCATATTGTAAAAGAAAAGAGTTCCATCAACGACCGTATATTTCAGCAGGGACAATTTTATTTATTATTATTTATTTATTTTAATTCCATTTATATCCCGCCCTTCCATTTATATCCCGCGTGAGGAAAAAAAAAAAACCCCACTAAAGCCTCAAAGAAAGAAAGATGATGCTTTGCATCTTTTAAAATATTTTTCTTCTCTCCGCCTTCTGATCTGTTTTCGCTCTTACTCTAGTTTCTCATTTTCTTCCTCTTCCTCTTCCCTCCTCCTCTTTCCCTTCTTCTTCCCTCCTTTTCTTCTTCCCTCCTCCCCCTCCTCCTCCTCCTTCTTCTTCCTGCTTTTGTTCTTCCTTCTCTTTTTATCCTCCTCTTTTTCCGACCCACCAAAACTCAAGGCGAGGAGGAGGAGGAGGGGAGGGGGTGTCTTCGTGCAGGGACCACCCCCCCAAACAAATGACTTGAGTACAGTATTTTTCAGCCACTGCTGAGGGAAACCTAGACACCCAGGCGATAATTAATGGTAATAATAATAATAATAATAAATTAATAATAATAATAAATTAATAATAATAATAATAATAATTAATAACAATAACAACAAAACAACAACAACAACAACAACAATAATAATAATAATAATAATAATAATAATAATAATAACAATAACAATAACATGAATATCCCAAAGACGCTTTCTCACGAGACCACTGGACTTTCTTGATTTCCTCGTGGGAAAAAAAACACATCTTTGGGACAGTCTGACCGAGAACCTCCATAGATAACATGAAGGAGAAATCTCAGCTGACGTTCAGGGGGCAACTTTTGCACGTGTGAAAGCGGGGGGGGGGAGGGGCGAGGACATCTTCGCCCCCCCCCTTCCTTTCCACACAACTCACCACACGCGGGTCAACCCCTCCCCAAATCCCATCTCTCCTCCCGCTACCCTGGTTACCTCAGCAGCCCTCCGGCGGCCGCGCGGCCTTCCTCCGCCGCATTCCGCTTCCAGGTCGCCGCGGCAGAGGCGGCGGCGGCGGCGGCGGCGGCGTCCACGCGCGGAACGGGGGAGGCGTGGAGGGAGGGCGGGATGCGCATGCGCGCTCCAGGCCCGGAGAGCCTTCCAGCCGCAGTCGCCTTCCCTGCTGCGGAAACGCCTCTCCTCCTCGGGAAGAGGAGGACCGGAACGCGCGCATGCGCGACCTGCTGACTGCTCAAAAGCTGGCTTACGCGCACGCGCACGCGTCTCCCCTGCGCAGGCGCCGGCGTGGCTTTCTCGCGCTGGGCTTTGCGCACCTTTGCTGCAGAAGGCGATGCCCGGGCAGCGATAGCTGGGCGCTTCGTGGTCTTCCGGAATTAATTTAATGTAATTTAATTTAATAATTTAATTTGTATACCGCCCTTCTCCCGAAGGACTCAGGGCGGTGAACAGGGCAATACATAATAAAAACAAGATACAAAAATTAAAAAGCAATTAAATAGCAATGCCCGTAAAATAATGCACATTAAAAGTTAAGATAGGTTTATAAAAACCCAACCCCATCCCATCAAGCCAGGCCAGATTGTTCAAAAAGGAAGGTTGGGCAGTGGGCAGTCATGCCCTCTGCTACGAGCTAATCAAGCAGGCTGACTTTGCACGATGCGTGTCTAAGGGCAATGCTTATCCAAGATTTGCAGGTTGTGCAACGGTTGGCTTGCCTGTGATAAAACTGTGACTCTGTGACTCTGATCAAGGGGGAAGTGGTGCGGTTGTCTTGGGTGCGGTAGTTGTTCCTGCACCACTGCGAATTCAGAGAGACCTGACTAACATTTAGCGCAGGGGTTCCCAACCGGGGGTGCGAGAGGATATTCCAGGGGGCGGGAAAACTTGGGTTTTCAAAATGACAGTGGATATGCATAATTCGTTGCTGTTATTTCGAACTTTCCTAAGGGGGGGACGAGAATATATCAGAAGCGTTCTAGGGGCGCGGGGTATACAAAAGGTTGGGAACCACTGATTTAGTGGATTCCCTCACCAAAGCGATATTCCCAAGAAACGTACATAAAGTTGGCTTCAAAGAACAAAAGGGATATTGCTAAGGGATTAGGAGAGCACGGCTATGTTTAGGAGGGTGCTGGCTTTTTCAGCCTGCAAAATGTAAACCTATGTAAGGCAGGCTCAAAAAGTGAGCGCCATCCTAAGCATAACCATTTACTCCGAATCCATTGGCGAGGCCCATTTTGCTCTCCAAATTCATGGGGATGTAACCCTAAGTGGATTTTCCCCCCAAAGGGATTTTCCCACGTACTTTATCAGGAAATGCAGATAAGCCTCGCTCTGAATCCATTGGCGAGGTCCATTTTTATGTCCGAATTCATGGGGAGGGAAAGAAAGGGAAAGAAGGAAGGAAGAAAAAGAAAGAAAGAAAAAGAATCTGAAGCACAGCAACATCTCCAGAAAGGAAAGAGGCTAGGGCTTATTTTCCAAGTGAAGAGTCTCCTTGTAGCAACGGAATTAGGACAAGCATAATAAGCAAGTTTTGGCTTGTTCTACATTCACTTTCTCATTCCCATTGTCAACCAACACTCTGAAAGCCACCACGCACGTTAAACCATCTCTGAGCCTTTTTATTGGTTTTTGAGGAGAAAACGAAGGATCCCTGTTTCATAAAGACAACACAATCAAAGGCATAAAGGCTCAGACTCTGCCTTTTTACACTCCTCTGATTTGATTAGGCTTCTGGAGGCTCCAACGTAGTTTCCTTCCCACTCGTTCAGATTGAGTGTTTGGGCAGTGCAGACGGTATGTAAACACAGGGTATTCCAACAATACCAACAACCTAATTAATAATTTAACTGCTTCCGCACAGCTTCACAGTTTCACTGTCTTCTCTTGTCGAACAAAAGTCAGGAAATAATGGCTTGTAACTGAGTCTTAGCTCCAGACTATTTGTTATATTTTATTCTCCGTTTCAAGCTGCGTGTTCTCTTCTTTCACAGGCAAACTTTGGGGGGAGGGCTGGGGAAAGAAATATAATAAAGCCGAAAGAAATGTAAGCAACTGAAATGTACACGAGATCCTGCCAATGGTTGGGTGCTCGGCAAACTGCTTCTGCTACTGAAAAACTCCACAGTTTGGGGGGGGGAGAATCAATTGGGGGTCCAGAAGAAGGTGGTATCCTGAAATATTTTGCAAGGGTTTCATTTAGATCTGAAGCTCTGCAAAGCCTCAACGTGTAAGGTAGAACTTCAAGGTGTACAAAATATACTTTGTCAAGGAGCTGTTGGGTGGCCTTCAATATTCGGGATGAAGATTTCAAATGTCACTTGTGCCCACTAGATGTCCTTCTCGGCTGCAAACCCACTTCACGGCTTTTCGATGTGCAAGTCGCCAACTCCGTTGGTGTTGCTGGTGGCCGTAATGATGTACTGTGTCGTTTGCTGCTCGCTGGCCGTTTGCGAGTCCAAAGAGTCAGGATGGGCGGGTGGCTGAGATAAATCTACTTCCACGCTGCTAGAAAGAGACAGGTTTGGCTTGACATCCAGCTCAGACTGACTTTCCGCGATCACATAATGTGTCTAGAGGGAAAGAAAGCCACATAAATTCAATCTGGTTATACAGATGTTATTTCCTTTTTTAAAAAAAGCCTCCGGTTAGTACGGTAGTTACAACCATTCATTTAGAGACTATTCGAAGTTACAACAGACTTGGGAAAAGTGACTTACAACTCTTTTTCATACTTACACCATTGCAGCATCCCCAGAATCACTTAAGCGAATCTCAGAGTCTTGGCAACCGACTCATATTTAGGACGGTTACGCAGTGCCCTGAGGTCATGTGATCCCCTTTTGTGACCTTCCGACGAGCAATGGGGAAGCTAGATTCTCTTAACGTTGTCACTAGCTTAATAACTGCAGTGATTCACTTAACAACTGTGGCAAGAAAGGTCAAAAAATGGGGCAAAACTCACTTAATACTTGTCTCCCTTAGCAACTGAATTTTGGGCTTAGTTGCGGTCGTACGTTGAGGACCTCCTGTATGCCGTAACAATGAATATGCTCATTTATCAACTATTGCTCCCAGTAATTCAGTAAATAATTCAGACGTCTTTGTCTCTGATGAAAACATGCATCGTTTGGAGCAGAAGACAAGTTGCTGATACTTTTATTTGTTAATTGTGAATGCCACCCTTTTCACGGCCAGCAACTCACATTAATAACCATAACGTATTTCAAAGTATCCACATCCAAAAGCCCTGACATATTTATTAACCTTTTCAGTGAGGATGGTTCTTTTCCTTCTTACCTGGGCAACTGCTTTGACTTGCCCTGTGCTCACCGTCGTGACAGGAGGGCCCACGGCTGTCTCTGCAATCACGTACTGGCCCTGAGGGATAGTCATCATCTGAATCTCGGAAGCTGGGGGGAAAAAAAAAAAGCTGAGAGAATCCCGTTCATTATCTCTAACAAGACATGATTGACACACTAAAGCAGGGGCGTTCAACCTTGGCAACTTTAAGACCCGTAGACTTCCACTCCCGGGATAAAGAGCGTTGAATAGGGTATCGCTTATCAAAGCATTTATCAGCATAATTAAATGCAAAATTGCCCCAGGGATCAGATGAGTAAAAATGCAAAGGGTTGAGTCCAAAGCTGGAAAAAGGGAAATCTTGCATAAAGTATCAAGGAACTTGGGAGATTCTGTTGCCCTTCAGATAGCTTCAACAATACTTTTGTCGAATCGTAGCTCAGAAATTGGGAATAAGGTGTAGTCCGGGGCGGTCCCCAATCCCCGGTCTGTGGACCAGTACCAGCCCGCGGCATGTCAGCAACTGGTCCACACAAACAAGCAAAGCCCCATCCACAAGGTACAGGCAGCACATAAAACCACACCCCCTCCGGTCAGCGGAAAAACCTCTCTCCATGGAACTGGTTCCAGGGAAGCAAAACAGCGTCACGGAGCGTATTTGGTACGTACGATAGGTGCGAAACGAGTTCCATGTGTTGGGAAGATAGGCTTGCTGGACTGAAGAACCTGGTTGCGACTGATTGTGCGAGGAGGGAGTTGTCTGTATCTGGGAAGGGCTGAGTTCCTGCTGAGTTGGCTGGGAAGAAGGACTTAAGGGCTGGCTGCCCACCTGGAGAAACAAAAGGAAAAGGTGCTCCAGGAACTTAAGAAAGAAAGCGATTTGTTATTGATCTAAAAGTCTCATCTCTTACTCATACCCAGAGCTTTTAACCAATAAACTGTAGTGTCCTAATTCATTCGTTTATAGCACTTTACTTCCTGCTCTTCTGTTGAAAAGAATGACTGAAAAATAAAACGACAAAACTCCAAGCAACCATTTCATTTCTAATCGAGATAACTTCAAAGTGACCAAAGCCTTCCAGCACACACAAGAACATCGAAATAGGTGGCTAGAATATGACTAAATAAGCCATTTAGAATTTAGGATCAAGGTACTGCATTTACTGAGATGTAGAAATAACATTATATCCTCGCACTGAGCCGTGGTGGTGCAGTGGTTAGAATGTAGTATTGCAGGTTAATTCTGCCGACTACCAGCAGTTCGATCCTGACCATCTCAAGGTTGACTCAATTTTCCATCCTTCCCAGGTCGGTAAAATGAGAGAGGGCTGTAAAGGGACTAGCTGTTGTTGCTATTACTATCTCCAAAATAAAACTTTGCGTGCAGAACTTTGGGCTATTCCACTTGGTACCTTTAGGGACCATCTTACCTGCTGCCTCAAACTGTCCATGCATCTTAAGAGTAGCATGCATGTAATTTTACACAACTGCATGACTTACCTGTGAAGAAGATGGGGCTGCAGAGGTTGGTTCGGTGACCTGGATATGCTGTACCTGGATAGCATGCTGGGTGTATGACTGAGGGTCGTGTAGCTGACCGACGTCTACTGTGGAATGCTGGGTCTGATGAGGTGAGGTAGCCTGGGGATCAGGAGAAAAACGTAACGTCCGAGTTGACTTTAGAATTGCGTTCTCGCTGGTACAAGTCTTACAAGTCAACCAGTATAATTCTTTTTGCAAAATTCTGTTCTCTTGAGATGAATTGCCCAAAAGATCAAGATGAATCAGTCTGGTGCAACACCTGTTTTCCAAGTAACCCACACAACAGAAATAAACCGTCACTCAATGGGCAGGGAACAGTTTTACATTCTCAAAGGCTTGGCTTCAACTTTGGCACCTCTTGCTAAGGAGGTCTTAATTAACAGGACACCTTTTGTAATACGGATTACCACTTAGCAACTGCCGTTACGTCGTGGTTGGATCTAATCTAATCTTGTTCTGCCCCATCCAGATCCTGGTTCAACACTCTGATGGCCTCCCGGGGAATAGCGGCTACTCCTTTGTTATTTAGCTCAGTTTTATATAATCTCTGCTTTCTGAGATGCTCAGCGCCACTGCTAGTCCTCTGCCTCCTACAGAATCTATGCACAACCCAAACACAACTCACCTGAGCCACTTGCACAACCTGCAACTGTATGTGTTGTGGCTGTTGCAAGCCAGCTGTGGATTGTGATACAGGAATATACTGAATACGTGGGAAATCACCCTGCGGAGTTCGGTAGTCGGTGGTTAGAGTCTGTGATAGTTCTGTCATGGCTTGAGTCAGCAGATCTGATGTCTTTACAAGGAGGAAACAGGCAAAGGAAGACCATTATATAGTTTAAATTGTGGATATACATCCTAGCATCTCTAGATTTGAAAAAAAAAACCTAAGCCATAACCTTTTGGCCTTTCCTGGCTGTTTTACTCTATTGGATCTTCTGAATATCCTAGAATTCTTACCACAACGGTCTCCCCCGAAGTGCTGTCAGCAGTTAGGACAGCAGGAGTGGCACTAATTACTGCGGTTGTGAGCGGCACATGTATTGTGTTTGTTGGGATCTGAGGATATTCCGGGTGCTTCTTGCGAATATGTTGCACCATCTTGGTCTGTGCAGAAGGAGAAAGAAGGAATGTTAGAAAGATGAAAAGAATATCCGCTTGGATATTGCAGGCCTCTTCCTCAGCCAGGCCAAAATGCAGTCAGCAGTCCATATATGGAGCACAACCTATTGCTTCTCTTATCCTGGCACGAAGACTTGACTTCTCGGTTCTGAACAAACAACTTGGAAAATTGTTTTAGAAAGACTGAGCTTTAAGGGGTTCAGGCATCATCTTGCCAGGACTAAATGAGTCTGTGCAGTCCAAACAGTTACAGAGAGGCTGTTGAGAATCCCCCCCTCCCAAAGCATGACGAGATGGTAGTCCTGCTCTGGGATAGCCCCATATCTTGAAATATATTTTTCCCAGTGGTCCTCCTGAGTTTTGCAAGCAGGTGAAAAATTGTAGTATCTCACTAAGACTTTGGACCTAGACGAAATGTGTTAGGACTGTCTTTCTTGATTCTAACAACTGCTTTATTGTCTGTCTTTGTTCTTCCTGTGTTTTGCTGTTTGCTGCAAAGAGAACATTAGAATTGGAGTCATTTATAAATAGAGATAGATAGATCGATAGGTGGCTGCATGGATGGATGGATGGATGCATGCATGCATGGATGGAGAGAGAGAGAGAGAGAGAAAGAGAGAGACAGAGAGATGGGTGGATATACAGTAGATAGGTAGATAGACAGACAGACAGAGAGACAGAATATGGAATGTGAGAAGTATAAACCATGGAAGACCAAGTAGAAATAAAGCACATGATCTTTTAAGATGAAGTGAACTTAGAGGGACCAGAATGGGCCACTTTAAATGAGTTTGTTGTATTTGCAAAAAAACCACAACAGACTATACAATGGAGGGAAATGACAGTTGTGCTTCAAAAAGGACATTGCTTAGTATATGCTCAGCTGTAGTCTAATTAAAAAAAAAACCAACCAGATCCATCGAGGGGACTTTCAGCGAATGAGCAAGGGTTTTGGACTAGATGACCTCCAAGGTCCCTTCCTCCTCCACCACCACCACCACCATCATCATCATTATTAAATATTTGGGCATTAGGCATATATCCGCAGTACCTTACTGCTATACTGCTTGGAACAATGAGGACAACAAACAGGCGGTGTGGCGATTGTTCCAGTCAGCTGTGTGTGCGTACTCAGCATTGGATCTGGTTCTCCTGGGCCTGCTGGACGCAACTTTCTGATACTGGGAGGAAGTTCTGCACCTGGGTGGTTTTTTAAAATGTGGGCTTTCCGCTTGCTGGCACTCTTATAAACCTAGAAGAGAAAGAGGAATGAATGAAGGACCCCAGGCACTGCCTTTGAAAGAGTTGGGTATTAGCCACTCAGCCAACCTCATGGAGAGGCTTGGATAACAATTTCTGCTTCCACCAGCTGTTACGTGGCAACTCAGAAACAGATCTGTGGTTTGCTTGTTCCTGTGTTCACACAGATAGATGCGTTAGGAAGTTACAAAGCAGTGAGAAAATGAATGAGTTTTGGAGCTGCATTTCTTGTAATAACACAAGGCCTCACATGAATTAATACAGAGGTGAGATCACGCTAGATCTGGTTTGTTTTCACTGCTTTGTGAAAGAGGTCACTTATAGAGTTCCAGCGTCCCTTCATCTTTTTTCCCCCCCTCTTGTTGTGACAAACAAGGATAGTTCGAAGGACGTTAACTGTCTCAGAAGAAATAACAACCAATTACAACCTCGGGGGAAGGCAGCTGCCTTTTTTATCACACCCCCTTTAGATACAAGGGGCAAGGGAAAAGGAAAGTTGGAAAGCCCCAATCAAACTCCATGGAAGAAGAAGAAGAAAACAGTTATTGATAGAATATGTAACCAAATCCACTCCCTCCTAGCACATCGTTGGATAATGAGAAGTCTGCAAGAAAATAACAAAGCTCAGAGATAGCTAAGGAACCCACAATACTTAATCAACTTAAAAGGTAAAGGTAAAGTTTCCCCCGCACATGCATGCTAGTCGTTTCCGACTCTAGGGGCCGGTGCTCATCTCCGTTTCAAAGCCGAAGAGCCAGCGCTTGTCCGAGGACGTCTCCGTGGTCACGTGGCTGGCATGAGTAGACGCCAAAGGCGCACGGAACGCCGTTCCCTTCCCACCAGAGTGGTCCCTATTTTTCTACTTGCATTTTTACGTGCTCTCGAACTGCTAGGTTGGCAGAAGCTGGGACGAGTAACAGGTGCTCACTCTGTTACGCAGCACTCGGGATTTGACCCGCCAAACTGCCGACCTTCTGTTCGACACGCTCAGCGTCCTAACCCACTGAGCCACAGCGTCCCTTTTAATTAAATTACTTATATCCTAGTCTAGAAGTGGAAAGGAAGGGAAAAACTTGTTAACCTATGTAAACTTTGGGAAATATACTCTTGCAATAAAGAGTTTATTTAGGGGCTTGCTGAATTAGAGTGCTTCTTGTGACAATAGTGTACAGGGATCTTATTTCACTTTTTTACTATTATTAGATCGCAAACTGAGTATCTGAGATAAACTAAGGGAAATGCTGTTACTAGCCTTAGCCAGAGAGGGTCTTCAGAGTTAAAAGACAGTACAGATTTTAATATGTATGAGGTTTTAATATAATGTAACAGGTGTTTCATGAATAAGGGTATTTATGAAAAAAGAAAATCACATTTATTCTCTTTACTGTTCTTTGACCAGATTGCAGAAAGATTTGAGAGATGCATTTCACTGTGGAATTTTATTATAGGACCATGCCTGGCATTTCCTTCTATAGAAAAGTCTGCATTCTGTTCTACCCGGTTATTTATTTGAGGGATCAAGATTAATTGTTTTCAAAGTGCATGAATCACAGTCACTGTTCAGGAGAAAAATCTTGGTCTTCTCATTCTCCTTACAAGCTGACATGGGCCCTTCTGTAAGATAGCTTTGTTAGCTATCAGTTTAGCAGCTCAAGATTTTTGATATTATTTTTTTAAACAAATCACATTTTAGAGATTGCAAATGGAAAACCGAAGAGACAATACAGAAGGCCTTATATAGCGCAGTTCCCTCCCATTCTATACAGCAGTTCTTTCAATCTTCAAAGCACTCTAGTATATCTTTTAATAAAAGTGCAATTTGGATCCCCAGAGGTAAAATAAATGCTTTCAGCCGAGACCTACATTTATCTTCTTTTAGAAGGTTTTGTGTGTGTGTGTGCATGCGTGTGTGCTCGCACACCTCCAACAAATTCTCTTGAGTCCTCTGAGCAAATAATGAATTGATTTGAAGGGGGAAAATCCCCAGATCAGTTACATTTAATTCC
This sequence comes from Vipera ursinii, assembly GCF_947247035.1. Lineage (NCBI taxonomy): Eukaryota > Metazoa > Chordata > Lepidosauria > Squamata > Viperidae > Vipera > Vipera ursinii. The sequence goes on along the minus strand of NC_139519.1, from coordinate 19,641,914 downwards.
ATGTACTGTATACAGCCGAGATAGAGGTGGGGGTTCATTTCATACCTTATCACAGTACTGACAAAAATAATCTCTGTTAGGCTTGATGATTGGCAGTGTTAGCTCTGGCACTTCTTCTATTTTCATTTCAGGATGTCTCTTTGATAAATGATTCACCTAAGATGAAAAAGAAAAGGACTTTTTAAAAAATAGTATTGTAGAGTCACAAAATAAACCATGTTTGGGTGTTACAACAAAGACACGGAACTCCTGTATTTGCTTCCTGGTGGCAATAAGGTGTAGATATGGAGCAATCCTAAAACAAGGAGACCCAGAGGACCCACCTATGGAAAAGTGTTGTTCCATCTCCTGCAAAAATGCGGATTCCCCCACTCAACGGTTAATATAGTATTGAACATCAAGAAGACATTAAGTGGAGTCTATGCTGAAATGCGCTTTGCAAATTCAGAGGTGCCCATGTTGAAAAAAAAACTATCAAATTTAAGACAGGGAATATATAAATGCACCGTAATAAATACTAATGATTTTTAAAAGCCAACAGAATGAGAGAGAGAGAGAAATCTCCCTTTTAAAAAGGATAAAGGAAAAGCATCTCTACCCTGTTCAAGGACCTCATGTTAACCTACGCACTTCACATCTGTCATATCCCCTTTCAGTCCAACGGAACAGTGTGGACTCTGAGCATTAAATGATTTATGGCTAAACATATCATCCTTTATTGGATAGACACAATCAGGATTTTTCCAGGCCTCTGGTAATTTGTTTGTTTGACGAATAGGATGCACTCAAGGCTGTTTTCAGCCTTTTGTGAACCTATTCACATGATACTACTAATAATCATTTGTAAGTCAAGGAGCTGCTTTTTTTTTTTCTTAGGCAAAGAGAGCCCAATTTTAATAAATCATGTGGGGCCTGGATAGGGTATAGTACTAGGATCTCAAGATCCCAAGTTCCAATCCGTGGTCAGACTTAAATCCTCCTCTTAAATCTAATCATTTGCACAGGGTATTTGTGAGCATACTGCTGAAGAAGCTCCAATATTCCTAGGAGAGACGGGAGGACAAGTCCCAAAAATTCACAGCAGTAGTATTTAAGAGGAAAAAACAAAGGGTGTTTTTGTAAGAATGTAATTTTTGCTTGATATTTCTATAACCCTTGCTACAAATATGGGATGACCAACTTAGGCATGGTAGGGCCGAGATGGTTTTCTGCTGACAGCAGAGGAAAATAATGGTCCATTATTTCAAGAGCCTCTTGAACCCCAAAAAGAACTTGATTCTGCATGCAGTCTTAGCATTGGGGATTGTCCACCCTTGCTCTAAACGTTTTTTAAAAAAACAAAAACAAAACTTCAAGCTCACACAGAATGCCTTTATGAAATGGTGTCTAATTAGTGGAGAAGAAGGAGTGATGCTTCAGTGGTTAAAGACACTGAGCTTGTCAGCTGGAAAGCTGCTAGCCCTGGTTTGAGAGCAGAGCACCGTGCGATGGGGGTGAGCTCCTGATCCTTGCTCCAGCTCCTACCCACGTAGCAGTTCGAAAGCAAGCAAATGCGAGTAGATAAATAGGCACCACTTTGGTGGGAAGATAACAGCGTTCCATCCGCCTCGGCATAGAATCATGCTGGTCATATGACTATGGACAGGGTCTTCGGACAACACTAAGAAATGGAGTTGAGCATGGTGCCCTAGAGTTGGACACAACTGGATAGGGGAAACCTTAACTTTTGATTAGTGGAGATTCATAGGCTAGGATTTTGAGGAGTCTGGAATATCTAACTAACCAGCATGCCTCGTCTTCGGAAACCCATCATACACAGGCGACACTTGAACATGAAACTCTCATAATCCGTAGAGGCGATCCGGGGCTTGAAGGCTTTGGAGCGACTAATCCGGTCTGCTTTCTTGGCTTCCCTTTCTGGATTGTGCATCCTCTGCATGTGTTCTCGCAACTTGTCTTTTCTCTGGGGGTGGGGGGTGGGAGAAGAATCCAAAATAATCAGGAAGAAGAGTGAGTAGAGACAAAAATGTAAAAGTTGACCTCTAAAGCAGATTAATCAGGAATAAAAACAAGAAAATATGTTTATTAAAACCTCCATTGAATTTGTTCAGTGACAGGTAACATAATTTAATCAACTGATCTGCAAGGCTCACAAAAATATTAAAGAAAGGGACTCTTCATGACCTGAATCCTTCCAGTAGTAAAGACATTTAAGATAAATTAAAGTATATTTAGATTCATGTTAAGCATCGAGGAATATAAGTTGAGATGATTATGACTTTGGGGGGTACATTCAAATCTTTAATTAAAATTTATAGCAAATGCTTCCTTTGCAAATTTCAGTTCACTGCTAATGTATCTCTAATGTAGAAAAGATCAACCTTTTGGCACTTCAGATATTCCAGAAATCCAATTTCCGAAATTCCTCATCGTTGTCCATGCTTCACAAGGCTGTTGGTCATTGACATTTTCCATCACTGCTCTAATCTCACAGTAAGAATCCTAACAGTGCAACAACACAAACAGGTCTGGGATTGTGCCTTCCACTGGAAGCTTCATACTGCTGACTCACTCATCTGCAGTGCATTTTAAATGTCACTTTTGCTCACAGTTTGCTGAACCAAAGCACGACCCACACACATGCATCAGGCAAGATGGTGCGCACCGTTTGTGCCAAATTCAGCACAAGTTTAGCTGTTGACAGATGGTTTCTTTTCTGAAAAGACAGCCTTGACAGCCATGTCAACCTATTATTTCCTCCTGCATAAGAAGAATCTGTAGCAGGGGTGGGCAACTTTACAACCTGCAGAATGCTCAGCCAGCATTCTGGGAGTTGGAAGTCCGCAGGTTGTAAAGTTGCCATAGCTGCCTTATCCATGATCTTAGGATGTACTACCTTAAACTGTTTGCCGCAGGTGGAGCACAGAAAGTCCTTGCGATCTGAATGCCGCAACATGTGAAGTCGCAGTTTGTCAGGCCGACAGAAAGCCTTGTCGCATTCTGTGCACTGGTAAATCTTTTCTGAATGGAAGCTGCGCACGTGCTTTTTCACCTGGTGGGAACAGTCAAACAGGAAAATCCATTTCAAAATTTATGCATACAATTTCACCCACGTTGAAATGATCTCATTAGAGCAGGGGTCTTCAAGCTTGGCCCTTGTATGACTTATGGACTTCAACTCCCAGAATTCCCCAGCCAGGCACGTGTACCTGGCTGAGGAATTCTGGAAGTTGAAGTCCACAAGTCATAAAAGGGCCAAGTTTGAAGACCCCTAAGCTTAACACTAGAAGATGTCTCTGTGGTTCTACTCACAAGTAAACTAGCAGAAGGATTAGTTGCCTGCCTCTACAACCCAGCTGGATAGACCTGGATGAATTGGCAACCACGCTGTACTTCATATGTAAATCATATACGGTAGTAAAGATCAAAGTTGTAGCTCAGAGGTCTTCAATCTTGGCCCTTTCATGACTTGTGGACTTCAACTCCCAGAATTCCTCAGCCAGGCATGCTGGCTGAGGAATTCTGGGACTTGAAGTCCCCAAGTCATATAAGGGCCAAGATTGAAGACCCCTGCATTAGATGGAGAAGAATGTGCAACTTACAAACTGTGGTCTTATTGCAGGATAAAGGAACAAGTAGCACTAACAGCACTCGTAAATGACATTATTGTTGATCTTCCATCAAACTCACCTGGATAAAATCTGGAAAGCGTTTTTTGCAGGTAGGACAAGTGAAGCAGCCATCGTTAATGTGGATTGCCACATGATCTTTCAGCAGGTCTAAACGGTCAAAGGACTCCGGGCAGAAAATACAAGAGTAGGTCTTCTGGTCCAGGTGGAACTTCATATGACTTTCCAAGGCGCTGCTATTCATGAAGCCCTTGTTGCAGATATCACAGGTCAAAGGGCAATTCCCTTCCCGTCCATGGAACCTTAAATGTTGGTCTAATTTGTCCTTGTCACGGAACGCCTTTCCGCAGTGCAGGCATTTGAATGGGCGGAATGACTTCCGGATGAATAAGTGCTGAAGAGCTGCGTTCTGAAACAATACGTTCGAGAATGGATCAGGTTAACTAGCCAGGATACTGAGGAGATTACATTGCAGCGAACATTTATTTATTTATTTTATTTTTAATTCCATTTATATCCTGCCCTTCTCCGAAGACTCAGGGCGGCTTACAAGCTTAGCAGCATAAAGTATAAAGCCTAACATCTATCTGTGGTATAAAGAGAAGAGAAGAGAGTCAATAGGTTTGCCCAAAAGATACAACATGCAATATCCAAAACTAATTGCAAGATGAATATACTACATGACTGAGCAATTGGACACTAGTTATTGAAAAAAAGGGGGGGAACCCACTTTAAATTATGGAAGAAGAGCACGTTGGGCAACTGTTTGGACACTTACCATTGTTTCCCTTTATGACAAAGGAAGCTTCCCCTCAAATATACAAAAAAATGTGCACAAACTTGTAGAGCTACGTTATTTACTCAGAACAAGAAAGTAAAACAAAAGACCGTACAGGATCACTTATGGAAGTATTCATTCATTCATTCATTCATTCATTCATTCATTCATTCATTCATTTTATTAAATTTTTATGCCACCCGTCTTGCTGTCAAATATTAGAAAGTAACAATGATTCTAATATCACCTTCATATATTCTTCGTACGTAATTTCATTCATTTTTTCCCCCTCTTTTCTCCACATGAGGTAAAACTAAAATATTCCACAATTTTTTTTCTTCTTCTCATTTCCACCTAGATTTAACCAATTTCAGCAGAACTGTTTCTTTTTAGACTGGGATCGGAGCAATCCACAGCTGGTGTTGCAGTCTTAATTTCAAATGTCCTGCGTGCTTTGGTAATTAAACGGGGTGTTTGAGGTCAGCAAATAATTGTGTGGGAGCCATTTCTCCACAGTTTTACAGGAAATCTCCAATTACAGGACACCAACACAGCAGAAGATGGAAAAGGCAGCAGGGACTTTGTACACCCCTACAGAGTCGGAGAAAAACCTAAAGAAATTTTGCACTCACAAACTATCATTTCTCTTCTCATATTAGACACGGCTCGTTTCCCAAGCATGAAATATATTCCTATTCAGACTTTAAGAGAAAGAAATCCAAGCAAGGTAGAAGTTGTAATTGCAATTGAAAAAAAAATTGACTATTAGTACGGATCCCACCACCCACATCATGCAACAAGCAGTGGGCAGTTTTCTTATTGGACATGCTTTCATTTAACCAAGGTTGCACTGTAGAAGCCTGGATGAGGAAAGGTTTAAGCTGTTGGGGGGCAGCGGGGAGGGATTGGCTGAAGTTTGGAAAGTCATATCAGATGCTCGGAGCTGTCAAGCTGTGAGAGCGTGAAAAACATCTACAAGGGCACAGTAGGTAACAGTACCTATCTTCCCTTAGCTGATTTTATTTTCCCCTGCCCAAATATAGAAGCTTACCAGAATGGCCTTAGTCTCAAAATCCGTGCCATTCAGAAAATGTAGTGGATTAATCAAGGTCACAGTCCATCTTTGGCTACGTCTTCTAACAATGACATACGTACAGATGGTGCTGCCAACAAACCATTAATACACATCACCTCATCCAGCTGTTCAGAACATTCCTGCCTGCCAGCCTGCACAGACCAAGGTTCCCAGGAAAGGATCACCAAATATTGTGAATCTCATCCATTTCAACTGGTACCCAGTTTCCCCAGCATGGAAGGTTTTGCCAACTACCAAAATAATTCATAAAAGAGCAGCTGACTTTTCCCTAATTTGGCAGTCAGAAAAATTCAACTTCATGCCTAGATACAATGGCTTGTTTATGCTGGCTGGGGAATTCTGGGAGCTAAAGTCCACGCATCTTCAAGTTCCCAAGGTTGAGAAAAACACGGCCGTAGATGAATGGAACCTAAATGCGAGGTCGGCCAGTGGTTGAGTTCTTCACTTACCCGGATACGCTTTGCTCGCCGCATGTCGTCCGCTGTCATCAGGCTTGGGGTAGCCACCACCGTCTGCTCATGTGGCTGAAGCTGCAGTGAGTGGCTTTCAGGAAGCTGATCCAAGGAGGACGATGTCTCTGAGACCACTGGGGTCTGCTCGGGTTGGTCTAGTCCATTTAGGGTGGCTTGTCCAGTGTCCTCAAACTGCCCCTTACTGGCAAAAGGCAGCAAGTCCTGCAATTAAACCAAGGATATGGTAGATGACCAGACTGAGCCTGAGGTAGGGAGGGGGGTCAAACGTGTCCTCAGTCTCGAGTCCCTTTGTGCCCACAAGAGATCTAAGTCCCGCCCACCTTGAATTCCTTTGACTCTTATCTACTGCCAATTTGCTTTGACCGTTAGTAGTTCAGATTCTTGTAGAGAACTTAAACTTGCAATACATCTTTATGACCATTTGGACCATCTGGATTTTCTGATTTCCCTGGGTACTTGACAGATACAGCCTTGATATACACCAACATCGTTTGAAGGCCTTTCTTTGCTGCTCTCTATGTGCGGTTTGCTTATCAGAGTTACCAATTTTTTCCGTTCTGCCTCTGATGATGCGATTGCAACTCCCACATTCAATTCTTAAAAGCAAAAAATGTGGGTTTGTTCTCTGAAGGAAAAGTGCCAGCGGACAGGGGGAATAGGAGGATCTCTTGGAATAAAGTTAGAAATAGGAGAAGGACCTCTCCCAACCAAAATGTGATTGACACGTCACGATGGTATGAGCTAATAAGGATACTACAATATTCTTGAGCCTGGCAGTCAGAAAATCCAGTTTCATGTTCTGGCCCGCTATCCAGCTTCAAGGTTTACTGCATTCAGATGGTTTGTTCATTGCTGGCCACTAGCTAGCCAGATGTCTTATCAGACAGATTGCCTGCTAGTCTGATGCCCTACAATCTAGAAGAGGTGGCTTTTTTTTCCTCCATAAACCACATTTCATTCTTTTCTTTTTTTTCTTAAACATTGTAAGACACATCCAGTGAGAAAGCCATAGATGACTACATTGGGGAGGAAACCATTATTCTGTGTTTTATTCTTGCCCTGTACACCGCCCTGAGTCTTCCGGGAGAAGGGCGGTATAGAAATATTAATAAATTAAATTAAATTAAAATTATTTTTCTGCTCTTCTTTCTTATTTTGGTAAGGAGAGGTTAGAATGTTTTTCCCCCCAAAACTTCAAAATAGGGTGTGCGTTTTTAATGCTACCAAAAATGTAGATGATACAATTTGGGGGGGGCGTTCTGGAGGCCTCAGAAATGGCGCCGAAGAGCCGTTCCAACTGCTGAAGACTCTACTTGCAGAAATGCCATTATGTGAAATTTCAAGAGATCCACCCAAACAGCTCAGTTCCTCATTTCCACAAAACTCATTCGCTCACTCCTTACAAGTATACCTTGTGGGAACGGCCAGAATTTGGCCTCCCAAGAATTGGGCCTCTCAGCCTTCAGTTTTCCCAAACCCCTTTACTGGCCTCCACGTGAGTTACAGTGAAGAGCATACTCTCCTGGCTCACAGGCTGGCATGCGGGAGGTTTGGGAAACGCTATGATAAAGCTTTCACATATATCTTTTAGTATTTTGTTTTTGTAATGATCTCATAGGCACCTGAGAAGTTCTCACTATGTATCCAATTATCTATGTATCCTATGTTGTATGAGATGGATGGGAGTTTTTTTTGTAATGTTGGAGGTGAATAAAAGTTCAGCGGGCAGTTGCTCGGGGCTTTTTTTTTTTGGTGAGACGAGGCTGCCTGGCTGCTTCAGAGCATCTCTATCGACCCGGGTCTGAGTTCTTTTCCCTTCATACCTGGCTCTCTTCTGCACACTTCCCCCCATTTTCATTGGTTACTTCCAAACGCATGAATTTTGGCGGACGGCCAGGTCGCCTTCCTGGACCAAATCTTCGCTTCCCTCGTCCACGACCTCTGCCTCTTGCTCTAGAAAACACAAGAGATTTCCGGCTTAGATGAGAAGACCTTGATAGGCCTTGTCATTCTTTGCGAACATCAACTTAAAAAAAGGAGCAAGGTACTGCAGCCCCCCATTGTTGGACTCCCACTTACCATCATCCCTAGTCAGCACATTTTGGAATGTAGTCTAAACACATCGAGAGACAGATGTAGGCTTCCTGTCCTTTTTAAGCTACAAATAAAACTTAAAAACAATAACCAAGGAGGGACAATATCCTCTGGTGGAAACAGGGAGGATGATATAGGAAGAGTCTGGCTCAACTAGCATCTTGTTCTTTTAATCAGAGTCTTCAACGCATGGATTACTTCTCTCGAGATGCCCATCCGTCTTTGGTGGATGTCCCTCTACCTTCTCTTGGGTTGTCCATCTATCTTTCTTACAGAATCTCACGCACAGATGGGCTCTCATCTCTTTGTAGCGGGGGGGAAGGGTGGGGTGAATCTAAAGAGGACTGATGATGCTGAATGCCACCTTGGTCCTCCAATGCCGCAATGCTGCCCTGTCTCCTAAAACAGCACTGAAGGGACTCCCTTCTTAAGGAAACAGGTATGCACCTGAGCAAAGAACACTGAGCCTTAAATAATTACTTTAACCCTCTTTGTTGGAAAACTTGGCTCCCCCTGTTTCTCTTGGACAGAAATGTCTACGGAAGGCTTCAATTGGGTGAATGGTAGACTCCTTAAAATACCTGCTGAAGAAGTCCAGCTTTTCATCATGAGAGTTGAGATGTTGCTGGAGCTGTTCTGAGCTCATGAACCGTCGATTGCACTCATAACATGGCCAGTTTTTCTCTTGTTCTCGAAGAACTGTGTTTTCAAGATAAGCCAATCAACAGTAAATGTGGAGGAAACCCCCAAGCTTTTCACCTTTTGTCAGTTATTCACCCTGCCCTGCCAATTCTACGGTAGAAATTGGAGTGACTGGAGAAATCCACAACTTCAGCTTACAGGCTATCTTTTATCTTCTAACAAAAAGCAGTCTCAGGAGGAGAAATAGGATGATAGGCCAGACAGCAGGCCCGAGAATAAGCATGTACAGATTTACACAATAGGTTTTTTTAAAATTCCTTTATTCCTCCTTCTAACCACTGAGCTGTCTCAATGGATTGAGCTTTTCCAGAAATGCTGCATTTGAAGTAAGTGATACAAACCTACAGCATTTCTTTTGCAACAAACCAAGCACATAAATGGCATCTGCTATCAAAAGAACAAATATCTTGCAACTCTAAAATTCTATTTAAACTGTAAGATGTTGGATACCTTTCCTCTCTTCTTCCGATACATCATGGATTTTCTGATTGACAAATTCTGCATAGGAGGCAGCATACCACACCTTAAAAAACAGATATAAAATGGAAAGGAAATTCATAGATTTTTTTAAAAAAAAAAGCTAAATAGAATTAACTGAATCCTGCCCATCTTCCACGAATTGTAGACTGGGGAGGCAGTCCAGAGTCACAGAATCAATTTTAAGTAAAACCGTGATTCAGCTCCAGGCTTTCTCAGCTCAACTCTACCATTCCGTTCACTGAGCCAAACTGATCCACAACTTCTAGAATGTTATTATTTTATTCAGGCCCTTTTACGCTTTAACGAAAGAGGGGAAAAAATAGATCCAAGTATTGCATCTTCATAAGCAAGTGTGAATTTCTGCCCACGTATCAAAAGGCCTTTTATGTAAGTTAATCTGTAAGATTATGATTCATAGAAGGGTTTTTAAAATCGTTATTTCCCATTCGGGGTGACCGAGAGTTGGAATAAATGGCTTGACTGCAAAGTATACAAATTCTCTTTTACTGATTGCCCACAACAACACACAGGCGCACCTTTTTCAAGTATCACACCTGTAATGGGAAATGGAGAAAGTGCTGTTTTGTTCAGCGTCGCTTTGACAGTGTCGCTGTGACTCTGGGTCTCAGATCCTGCCTTCTCATGTTGAAATTTGCATTTTTCCCTCTGCTCTCAAAAATACGGTAGGACAGAAAAAGCAGCAGACTCTCCAGGGAACAGCAAGAGCCAGATGGTGGCACATGTCTTGTGAATGCCTTCAGGTTTGGTTTTTGGGTTTTTTTAACGTTAAGCTCACAGCTTTTTCTCCCAACTGTTCTCTCTAAATTCCATTGGATTTGCTTCTAATAAAAGATAAAAATAACTCGGTGATGACTGATTTTTCCTGCTTGCGATACCAGATCATCACCCACACAAGCCAAGCTGTGAACCTCAAAGAGGTACGCTGACTAGAATGAATGATACCTTAGTAACTAATTATTCACCCAGAAAAAGATGGGGCAAAAATCCCATATTTGAGGCCAGGTAGGACAAACAGCCAGCCAATAGAACTGAAAGAGGGAATTTTTTTAAAAAATAAAATAAAGTAAACCAAGCTGCTTCGGTGCACATTTATCTTAAAGCTTTTATCAGGAGCGCGTGATTAAATTAATAACTGCAGTGATCCGTTTAACAACCACTGTACAAAAGAGTCATATAATCAGGCGTGAGTTACTTAACAACTGCTTTGCTTGGTCTAAACGGAAATTCCGGTCCCCATTGTGGTCATTAATTGAGAACTATCTGTACTATAAAGCAGTATTTTTCAAAGTTACCAATTTTGAAAAACACTGCTACAAACGGAAGTTAGAAGTAAGAATGTGAGATGCAGAGAATGGGGTTAGTAATATTTTTACAAACTTTGGGCAGGGGGCAGGGGGGAAATACCAACCAGATTTGTGTAAAAGAAGTTCTATTAAGATAGTCACCTCATACCTTGAGTTCTTGTTTAGGCTCAACATTTTTAATTGTAGTGTAGTAAATATGGTGACCGTATTGATAGGCTACTAGGTTTTGTTCCAGGTGATTCTGAGCAGGGCGCACAAACATCATCCAGTTGCAAAGAGCTTCGCTAGACAACTCAAACCAAAGATCCTCCTGTAAATCCCGGTCTTTCCTGTCACCTTTGTCAAGGGACACCTTTAGCAAAAAGTAAAAAGAGAAACACACACGTGACCCATAGCAATTTCAGGACTGTGTATTCACTGTATCTAGCATGAACGTTTTTTAAACTGCATTTTGAAAATTAGGAAAGCAATATTAATAGGCCAGATAAGCCGTGAAGCTGATGAATAGCAGCAAATGGGAGAATATTTTTTGGTCTGCCACTGGATCAACACAATAAACAGCTAAGTCATTACAGACTACTTAAATAACAAGCCATGTCTGGGCAAGCCATGTTTACAAATCAAGTACTAGGACAGAAGATATACAAAGAATCCCTCGAGACCAGCATGATCTGTGGGAAGGTATGACAGAGACTCTGTTCCTGGTTTCCTCCAGAAGTAAAAGCTTGCATTAAAGGTGGAAAAATACAAAGTCAACCTGAATTCACACTTGGGGGAGAGAGAGAGAGGGGGGGGGGGAGAGAGAGAGAGAGAGAGACCTTGACTGACGCAGGCTTCTGAGAACAAGTTTTGAACTGCTGAAATCTGAAACCAGCTACTTAACACTCAGCACCATTAACTGATATTTTGCAAAATCTCATGAGGAAGGATAGACCAAGCTTAGTCTGGAAAACAAATGATTACGAGACAATTTAACAGATGTCTTCCTTTGCTCTAGATCAGGGGTCCCCAACCCCCGGACCGTGACCCACTACTGGGCTGCGGCATGCCAGCAACCAGTCCACACAGACAACCAAAGCCCCATCCGTGGGATGCAGGCAGCACACAAAACCACACCCCCTCCAATCCATGGAAAAACCTCTCTCCAAAAAACCGGTCCCTGGTGCCCAAAAGGATGGGGACCTCTGGTCTAGATGATGGAATTTGAACTAAGAAGTTCAGATTGCAAGAAGGGAGATGTTAAACGCCCATGAAAAAGAACTTCTGGACGGTATGTGCTATTCAACACTGGGACAGAAACAACCTGAACTTAAGATTATTTTTTTTTAAGAATTAGAAGAGTAGGAGACTTCTTGCAATAGTAAAGGATGGGACTAGGACTTCCTTCAGCTACTTTTATAACCTGGTTTATCCATTGTATTCAGCCTTGATTTCCTTAATATTTATTTCTTGGATACTAATTGGCTAGATCAGACGAGACACGAAGCCGTAAGTTATAGCTTACAGGCCACAGTGGTCAGTGTAATGTACTACATTATGGCTTTATACACAGTAACGTGCAAACGAAGCCTGAGTCCATGAATAATTTTAAATGGATAGAAAGAAAGATAGATGCCCACAGCCTGGTTTTTTTTTGTGTTGTTGTTGTTGCCTTTGACCATTAGGACTTGTTTCATTAAAATGTGCTTCCTGGGCCCAAGGATGCAAAGATGCTTGTGACATTATACGAACATGTGTGTCTTATATCTGTACCAGCTGTCTCAACATCGGATTATATTTCCATGACTTATGAGGATCCCTTTCAGTTGAAAAGCCGTTTCTGGAAAGATACACGAAGGAAAATAGAAGCTAGGCGGTTACCTTTAGATGAATGTAGCAGTCCTTAAGCTCTGACAACCTAACCAGAGGTCCTTCCACAGGGCCGAATTGTGTGCGCTTGGGAATGCGTCGCTTGGAGAACACTCCTCCCAAAAATCGGTCTATGTAAAGCACCAAGGGAAGGCTGGCTCTGGCTCTCGTCAAAACCGGTCGGTTAGGGATGGGATGCAAGGGCCCGTGCTTTGGACAAACCGAAGGGTGTGCGTTATTGCATTCCTCGCACCCTGAAGGACACAGAGGGAAGAGACACGGTGTTAGCCCACAGGTAAGAAAAATAGATTTGAATAACAGAGTTGGGAGGGACCTTGGAGGTCTTCTCTAGTCAAGTAGGAAACCGTCTACCATTTCAGACAAATGGTTGTCCAATCTCTTCTTAAAAGCCTCCAGTGTTGGAGCAGCCACCACTTCTAGAGCTAGGCCGTTGCATGCTGATGAATTGTTCTCACTGTCAGGAAATTCCTCCTTAGTTCTTGGTTGCTTCTCTCCTTGATTAGTTTCCACCCAGTTGCTTCTTGTCCTGCCTTCAGGCGCTTTGAAGAATAGGGTGACCCCTGTTCTTTGTGGCAGGCCCTTTCTAATGAACCTAGAAACTCTGAAACAAATGTTTGGAGGCAATAACTTTCCATTCTTTAACTAGCTACAGGTTCCTTGTTCTAAAGGGCATCCATTGTTTTCAAGAGATCCTTGCTCTGGGATATCACCAGTTCTAACTGTGAGACGGGCGGCATATACATTTGATAAATAAATAAATGATCAGTAACTCAGGGTAAATGGAACTGTGTGGTGTTTTTTTTTCTCTCTGCTTTCCATACACACTTCTTATATGCATGCACATGGCAGTTCTCTTCAATACAGCATAAGGATAAAGGTAATCAAAATGATGTATGAAATTTGCAGGCCGCCAAAGGTTTCATAACTTCTGGAAGGTTACAAGGTTTTGACTTACACAGGTCATTTGGGTCAAAAGGACGAGGTGGATCAGGGTCCCATTCCTCCGTGTCTGTGTCTTCCCCTTCTTCCTCCTCTTCCTCCTCCTCCTCCTCCTCTTCTTCTTCCTCCTCCTCTTCTTCCTCCTCCTCCTCTTCCTCCTCCTCCCCCTCCTCCTCATTTTGCTCTTTTGCTTCCATACCACCCAATGGGTTGTGCAAAGTTTCTAGAGGGCCAGGATCATCCACAGCCTCCATGGGAGGCAATGCTTGGCTGTGAACTGGTATTGACACCTGAAAAACATGGGAGGCGGAGAGGGGGGGGAAATCAGAAATAGTCAGCGTGGAAAAACAATGCAAGTTGTATTTTCTTCTAAAACCTAACATGGATAACAGAGAACCAGAAAACAAGAGGGAAAGAAGTGTCAGGAAGGCTGATAAACAGTTGACTTTAAAAAACATTGAAGCTGATGAGAAAGAACATTGGAGAAGATGCCTTGTTGACATTAAGAGGAGGTTTGAGAAAACTGTAAAACAATTTATAAACAGTGTTATGATGGTTTCAGGTATGGTCAGTTTGCTAAGTTTATGAAATTCACATTGCTTTATTAATTAAGGTGTATAGTCAGGTGCCCGCTCATGCAGATAGATATGCTCTCTTTCATAATAACACAGGGGTGATAAAAATTAAATTTGAAATGAAATGAATAATGGTACAAATATGACATCTTAAATTTCAGAATTTCAGAAATGATAAAATGACGCAGATAAATGTTGTGAAGAAATATGACTGGTGGTCAAATTATGTATTCCAAACTCTTCATCTGAGGTAACACTGGGAACTACTAAATCTACTACTAGAGCCTTGGTGGAGCAGTGGGCTAATGCCTCCTTAAGTAACACCAGCTGCCTGCAATTAGTGCAGGTTCGAGTCCCACCAGGCTCAAGGTTGACTCAGCCTTCCATCCTTCCCAGGTAGGTAAGATGAGGGCCCAGATTGTTGGGGGCAATTAAGCTGACTTTGTAATAATGCCGCTTGGGGGTGTGTGTGAAAGCCCTAATAAGCGGGCATATACATAGAATGAAGGCTACTGCTAAGCTTGTAAGCCGCCCTGAGTCTTCGGAGAAGGGCGGGATATAAATGGAATTAAAATAAATAAATAAATAAATAAATAAATAAATAAATAAATAAATAAATAAATAAATAAATGGAATAAGCGATCCCATCTAGTTTTGGCTCTGATATTCCCATAGCCATCTGTAGCACAAAATGCATCCCTGAACGAATTACTGCTGCAGGAAGATGGACTTTAACAGATTGTCCACTCCTGCTTGCAGCCAGGTCAAGAGCTAACCAAAAAGAGCGCTCTTTTCTCTTCATTTCCATCTGCCTGATCTTCTCAGCAAAACCATCCTGCTTCAGCTTGTGCGATTCAGGATAAGCGGCATCCGCGTTTCAGTGGAAACCGAATCAAAATGGGGGAAAAAATGCACATAGTCCAACTGCTAAAGTCAACTGCAGCTAGTCCTCGACTCACAACAGTTTATTTAGCGATCATTCAAAAAGTTACAACGGCGCCGGAGGGGGGGGAAAAAAAAAGAGGGCCCTTTTCACGCCGATGACCGTTGCAGCATCCCTGTGGACGGGTGATCACAATTTGGGTTGCTTGGCAACTGGCATCCATTTATGACGGCTGCAGCGTCCCCGGGTCACGTGATCATCTTTTGTGCCCTTCGGACAAGCAAAGTCAATGGGAAGGCCAGATTCACTTAACAGCCACGTTACTAACTTAACATTACTCACTTCACAATTGTGGCAATAAAGGGTGCAAAATGGGCCAAAGCTCGCTTAACAACTGTCTCGCTTAGCAACAGAAATTTTGAGCTCAATAGTGGTCGTTAAATCCAGGACTACCTGTACGTACAGGTAGCCTCTTTAAAAGAAAGTTCGTTTACTACGCAGGCTTGACTGATTCGTACTCTATTTAGATTTAGCTTTAGCTAACCTTTTTTGTCATTTTTCCCCTGTGGGCACAACGGCGCACATTAAAAATGAAATTTAGTTACTTGCTGTCAAAGTGTACACGTACATAACACACATTTAAAACATACTATAGACAATATATGTATAGACCTACACCCTTACATATTAGGTAAAGGTTAGGGTTGCACTTATTTGTAAAGGTAAAAGGTAAAGGTTCCCCCGCACATGTGTGCTAGTCGTTTCCGACTCTAGGGGCCGGTGCTCATCTCTGCTTCAAAGCCGAAGAGCCAGCGCTTGTCCGAGGACGTCTCTGTGGTCGTGTGGACGGCATGACTATATGCCAAAGGCGCATGGAACGCTGTTACCTTCCCACCGTAGTGGTCCCTATTTTTCTACTTGCATTTTTATGTGCTTTCGAACTGCTAGGTTGGCAGAAGCTGGGATGAGTAACAGGCGCTCACTCTATTACGCGACACTTGGGATTCAACCCACCAAACTGTCGACCATCTGATTGACAAGCTCAGCGTCCTAACCCACTGAGCCACCGCGTCCCATCCCTTACATATTAGGTAACATATAAATATTAATCACTGTCCATCTTGAATACATAACGGAAGGAGGAAGCTTGAGAGTTCACAAGGTTAATACTGTATGGAACAAAGCTGTGACTGAATCTGGATGTTCTGCTTGGGATACCACAGAGCCCCCTCCTCCCAGAGGGTAACAAGGAAAACGGGTCCTGAAGAAGATGTGTTGTGTCCCAGACAATCTTGCGGACCCTGCTCAAGCAACGCTTATATGCCACGTCCTGGATGCGAGGGAGGGAACTGCCAATGATCTTTTCAGCCATCCTTACCACTCTCTGCCCCACCTTCCTGTCTGAAGCAGGGATGCTTCCAAACCAGACTGTGATGCTGTATTTATGGATTCAAAGGCCTCTCCTTAGACAGGCTTCTCAACACTGTGATCCTGAACTAATTCCTGCCTGCCTGCCAGGAGTAGGCAAGTTGGTTCCTCCCCAGTTATTTCACATTGAACATAGCCCATTGTCCAGAATGATAGAGATTGTAGTTCCAAACATCTGCTCTTATTCTAACGTCTGTTTTTGTCTGCGCAGTAAGTGCAGCCAACAAGACTTTTACTACAGAGCACTCAGGACAAATAAATGTCAAAATTCTCCATTACTGGAACAGCCTAATCTCAGCAATGACTTTAGGCTAATTACCCACAGTGAGAATACATTAAGGAGTTGAGTTTACAAGACCTGCTTGTGCCTCATGAAGAGGATTTACTATTGAGAAAGTGTTTAGCACGGCAGTAATAAGATGAGCTGCAAAAAGAATGCAGAAAGCATTAAATCAGAAAGGGGTTTTAGCAACTTGGTGTATCTCATATTTATTTAATCTTAAAAGGAAGCCACTCAGTTTCTCTGTTCCAACTGTTATTAGTTTGCCATTAAAATGTACCTTGCAACAATCCTGCCTATAATCTTCTCATTCCATATAGCAAAAAAATAAAAAAAAATACTCAATGCACTTAAAGTAGTTAAGAAACAAGTTAATTAATTTTTTGAACTTTTAACAACAAAAAAGCAACCTCATAATCACTAAAAGCCTAATTGGAAAGAACGCTGCACATTTTACATTTTGCAAAAAGTACTTTTAAAAGGTAACGGATCAGGCTGAAGTCAGTATTGTGTGAAGCCGTCCAATAAGAGCTTAAAGAACGAGCTTTGGCAAAGTTCTCAGAAAGTATTTTTAGTTTTGGCTAAGTTTGATAAAATGGCACCTCGAGGAACTTTTCAAGTTATTCTAGGCGTGCGCTTGAGTCCCGTGTACGGCTGGCTGAAGCAACCATAAAAGATCCCCAAATGCTGCTTTCTTAGAACTTCATATTTTGCCAGATGTGTCACCTTGCAAGAATACTAAACAACCCCAGAAGCTTAATTTCCTTTCTGTTTCTATTTGGAGACTTTCAATTGGGGGGGGGGGGGACATTGCTGCAAATCATACAGACTTGCAAAATTGAATAAGGGATAATTTCTTGCCCTTGACAAAATTAGCTTTAGTGGAGAGGCCAACCCAAGACGAAGCTAGCATTACAAATGGCACTTGCCAATTCCAGCATACTATACACACCACTCTTTCAACCCTCTGGGAAGGTAACTAGGCTGGACAAGCCCTGGCAAAGCTTTCACACTGAGAATTCAATCTCAAAGACTAATTACTTGACCTTATTCTAAAGGAAATTACACACTAGTCCATTGCCTTGATGAATAATAATGGGTAGCTCAGATGTGGCAAGGCAAAATGCAAACAATCTATAGCACAGCCAGTAGTAAGATGCCCTGGAAGATGGAGCTTATCACTACTTGGAGGACAATATATGTAGTCCTCAAGTTACAACTT
Source organism: Vipera ursinii (assembly GCF_947247035.1). Lineage (NCBI taxonomy): Eukaryota > Metazoa > Chordata > Lepidosauria > Squamata > Viperidae > Vipera > Vipera ursinii. The sequence continues at coordinate 19,624,141 of NC_139519.1, read as the reverse complement.
CAATTGAGCCCAACATTTATGTTGCTAACTTTTGTTAAGTGGAAATAGATATTTGTTAAGTCAATCTGGCTTCCCCCATTGACTTTGCTTGTCAGAAAGTCGCAAAAAGGGGATCCCGTGACTTTGCGACCGTCCTAAATAGGGGTCAATTGCCAAGCATCTGAATTTTGATCATGTGACCACGGGGATGCTACAACAGTTGTAAGTGTGAAAAATGGTCATAAGTCACTTTTTTCAGCACCGTTGTAACTTTGAATGGCCATTAAACAGTCGTATGTTGAGGACTAGCCGTATCCTGGGCACGTATGGCTGGAAGCTTGGACTATAAGGGACATATTTGCTAGTTCAGACATGCAAGCCCTTCATGGTCAAGGCTTGTTTCTGGATTCTGGTTTCTTCAGTTTGGTTTCTAACGTGGTTTAAGGCACTGCTCTACAAGGTATTAATGAACAAGATAACAGACAACTAAAAATAGGGAAGGGAGAAGTCATCAGGAAGAAAAGGAGATAATTTATTGATCCGCTTATAAATTCAGCCAGAATTCAGTTGTTAACCAATTTATATGCAAGGCACAACTATCAATGCAATGCTTGCTGCTACAGGCTATCAAGATGCAAGCAAACAAAGTCTTACTACTCTTGTTTCATCCTTTTTACCTATGGTGGGAGGATCAAGACAAGAGACAAGGGACACAACAGAGATTTTCCATCAGCAGAAATATATCTTGTAACATCTGCAGGGCAACAGCTACACTCATAATATGGGAACTATTTGAAAACAGACGGAAGTTCTTTCTCCGAAAATGTTTGGCTGATCAACAGTGCTGACATCTAGGCTAGGTTTTTGAGAAGAGGGATAAGGAAGTGACAAAAATACATTTAGATGCTTAAGAACGACAGGCAGATTAGTCTGTCCAGCCCACAGATTGGGAGACGATATACTGCAAACCAACAACTATTATTCTTCCTAGTTTTGTATTGGTGGATGGGACCGGTGTTCCCCACATTCCCAGCTTGGGATTAGCAGCCTAGCTACATATTACACTCACCATATGGAAAGCATCCACGTTTTTGAGAACTCAAAAGGCTTCTTCCCAACAGCTGACAGTGGTTGGAAGTTGAAGGTGCCCCATTTGAAGTCATACTAAAAAGGAAAGAGACATTCTAAGTTATCTCAGTCATCTAATTTCCTCCAGCAGTTGGAGCATGGGGACTATTAGATGAATGAGATTAGCAATAACCATGAAAGTCACAAGATCACGAGATCTCTTTCTATCTCAGTATGACTGTGGCAAGGGGGAGACATGCCAAAACCAAATGATGAAGCCAGTTTTGGTTTAACACAGGGTATGAACCCATCCCTAATAGTTGGTAAACCATAGTTTATAATTTAATGTATGGTTGTGAAATTCTCAAAAAAAAAACCCAACAATTTAATATGATATGTGAACATGGCCTGTGGTCAACACCAACCAGTTTCTTTGTCTGGAACAAGCCTTCGAAAACTGCTATCTTTGATTGAGGGCAGCCCAAGGATAAGAACAGCAAATCTTTAAACTACCATATTGTTACTTTGGAGGAGCACGCAAACACGGCTAAACATGTTCAAACTACTTACGGTCAAATGCAGAATACTGAAGTGAGAGCCAACTCATTTCATCAGCCACTAACACAGCTGTCAAGTTATTTGTCAACTCTACAACGAAACCCCCCCCCACCTCAAAAGGGTTGAATCTTAACCTGCGTCTCTGTTCCTTTCACAGGAACTGCTTTCTCCTTAGAGGGGTCAGACCGTCAACTCTACAACGAATCTGGCTGCAACCATCTTTGTTGTTCTAGGTTGCCAGAGAAGAGGGAGGGGGTATGAAGTATTTTTGCTAGTCTAAACATGAATAGATCCCCCCCCCCCGGGAACCAAGGTCATTTCCATACTGTAGTGAAGAAGGAGGGACGTCTTACAAGAAAGCCCGCCATGTAGTTCTATTGGAGAATGTGATTTATGGCTAACTTGAAGGGTGGGACCTATTACACTAAGTTACTCTGAACCTTTGAGCGGGGGGGAATTTTAGATATTTTTATTTTATTTATTTTAATTCCATTTATATCCCGCCCTTCTCCGAAGACTCAGGGCGGCTTACAAGCTTAGCAGTAGCCTTCATTCTATGTATATGCCTGCTTATTAGGGCTTTCACACACACCCCAAGCGGCATTATTACAAAGTCAGCTTAATTGCCCCCAACAATCTGGGTCCTCATTTTACCTACCTGGGAAGGATGGAAGGCTGAGTCAACCTTGAGCCTGGTGGGACGCGAACCTGCAGTAATTGCAGGCAGCTGGTGTTACTTAAGGAGGCATTAGCCCACTGCTCCACCAAGGCTCTTGGTTTCACCTTTGACCGTACCAACATCAAGTATCCAATAAACATGTTCTTTGAGGAAATCTTGTACCTCGGAGTTCTGATTTATTTGGTTCCATCAGTCGGAACCTTGACATTATTCTCATTAAGAATTCTCCATATAATTGTTTTCCGTGTGGCTTAAAAACTAAAAGCGTCCCATATTTTGCTGTTTTAGTCTTCTGATCTTCAGAGAGACAAGGAATTAAATAAGAAGCTACTGCTTTTCTCAAATATATTCTATTCTTTTCTCTTTTTGCATTATCCAGCCTTTACATCCCACAGCTCTCAATTTCATGCTCCTTCTAGTCAATTTCACACTACTGAGCACATCAAGCAAAAAAAACCACAACAACACTACTTTATACTAGTCACATCAGGAAATAATTGGGTTTATTAGCCTTTATATTATATTCCAAATAAAAAGTGAGATATATGGGTTCAGCCCATATATAAAAAAGCTATCTTTCAAGTGCTGTACAAGAATTTATAAAAAATAGTAATTTGTGTTTATAATTTAAATCAAAGATCATGGTTTCAGAAGGGGAAGCCTGGATTAAGTACGGTAATATAAATAAACATAAATATAAATAACCTTTGAACTAAAATTTCAGTAATAAAGGACTTCCACTAAAGGACTTTCCATTGATCTTTTAATGCTATTAGTCAGAGAGATTAAAAGAAATTTTGTTTAATTTTAATTTCCATAACAACATATAAGTTTCTTATGACAAGTGAAGTTGATAGGATTGAACCAGCATGATTTATGTTATACATCCTGCACTAATTTCATTTCCATTCTGTAATTAGTATTAGGTGCCTTGAGTGCTCTATAGATTGAAGGGTGGACAATAAATAAATAGATGAAGCAGGCCATGATTAAAACTGATTAATTAGGCTGGCATGCATGAGATACGATGGCTACATTCATACAACTTTAGTAATCTACTATTTGTTTAATCATAATTTTCTCAATCCAGCATAGCACACTGACCCTTAAACAAAGAAAAGTGGCTGGGTAACAAATTAAATGGCCACCTGTAGCTCAGCACATTGTTCAAACCTAGCCAATACTATTGTAGTGATAATCACAAGTAATAGAACTTCTTAGCACTGATGATGTTACCTAGTTGGATAATGAAATGTCTACAAGAAAACCAGCATGCTCAGAGCATCAAGGACTCCATAGGTCTCCTCCTCCTCCTCTTCCTCCTCCTCCTCCTCCTCCTCTTCCTCCTCTCCCCTGCAAACCCCACTCCCTTCAAGCATTGATGTTACCTAGTCTAGGTAATGAAACATCTGCAAGAAAACAACCATGCTCGGAGAGCACCAAGGGACCTCATTTCAACCCTGAGCTACAAATATTCTCCTTTGTTGATGAAATCAGATGAAGGCTAACTCATTTCATCCTTGTTTGGGGCAGGCCTTCCTCTTCAATGGCTGCTTATAATCAAGACTGCAAATAGCCAGCACGGCTCTAATATTTTCTACTTTTCTCTTTAAATAAGCATGTACCATACTATCCTGATTGTGTTTTGCCTTCATTCCTTTGATATGTCACTTAGGAGTAGCTATACATTACATTTCAATCCATAATCAAAAATGTGGAAACCCCCCGCAGCCTGTATGTACTATTTATGACTGTGAAACAATACAGTTGGGAAAGTACTAGCATGGCTTCTGGAACCCTTCCTATCCCATCTACCAATGGTGACCGTAGGAAGAACTGGAAATATTGTGTGTGTGTTTATATCGTGTATCCCGTTTCTCCTTTCCCCTCTCTTGCAGCTGTTATGGAACCCCGGAGTGGGCTATATGAATTCTTTATAACAATAGCATTTAGCTTTATACAACTGCCCCATAGCACTTTACAGCACCCCACTGGGCAGTTTACCATGTAAACATTGTTTGCATATTGCCCCCAACATTTTACCGACCTCAGAAGGCTGAGTCAAGCTTGAGCCCCTTGAGGATCGATCTCCAGGCTGTGAACAGAGTTCACCTGCAGTACTGCATTCTAACCACTGCACCACCAGGGCTCCTTATGCCATAAGAAGAAATGTTGAGATTTAGAACAAAAGAGTGGCCAAATTTAGGAATTTGCCCTGCCTATCAAACTAAACCTTTTCCAGTATGTTTATCTCAGCTCACTCCAGCAGAGATCTCATTCATTCTCAAATGTACTGTAATTGTTCTTTTGTTGGCTTTTCCTGCCACATCAAATGAGAATAGATGACTTCAGCCTGAGGAAGAACCAGAAATGAGGGGGTGCGTGCATGCGTGTGTGTGTGTGTGTGTGTGTGTGTGTGTGTGTGTGTGAGTGTGTATTTATTAGCAAGATTTGTCTCCAAGAAACTCAAAGGATGCATTTATAAATCAAGGAAATGGTTAAGCCTTACCTGCTGCGTATCAGCATCTTGCTGAATGTAGGTGACTTGGGATGGGTCTGTAAAAAGAGTCTTAAAAAATAAGTTAAGAAGGATTAAAATAATTTCAATATTCTTTGGATATTGGAAGTTTATATAAAAAAAGAAGTACTGTTGCTAAGGAATTGACACTGGATGAATGCCTCTTTCAATTTTTTGATAACGCCATATACCTTTGCCACTGTGGTGAACTCTCAATATTCTATACATTCATATGAAAATACATTTTGTTTCAGCTTCTAAACATCAACTGAGTTTGCCAAAGTGTTAGAGAACGTTAGACAGCAGCTTTTATCTAGAAAGCACTAATGTATATTTCAAAGCATAGCTATAAATATTTGAAATTTAAGACTGAAGGCAATCGCATCACAAGTTGCATGGCGATTTAGCCCAGGCGTATAAAATGACGTCATTCAAAAATGAATTTTGTTTAAAAAAATAAGCTGATCCACACAGCCTGACGTTTTATGAATAGCACATAATGCGTTTAATTTTTTTTTAAAGGTAAAAGTTGCTAGATTTGTACAGTCTTTTCAAACAAGGACATTCCCTAAACACTTATTAAGATAGGTTTCTCTGAAAGACAGTTTGTCAGCCATCCCATTATTGTACAAATGCACTGGTGTATTCTACAGCCGGGGTCTCCAAACTTGGCAACTGTAAGACTTGTGGACTTCAACTCCCAGAATTCCCCAGCCAGCCATGTGGGAATTCTAATTCTAACTCTAATTCTGAGAGTTGAAGTCCACAAAAGTCTTAAGGTTGCCACGTTTGGAGATCCCTGCCCTACAGTAATGGGTTTCCCAGTTCATAAGAGCCAACTAAAAAGCCTAACAAGGCTGTCTTATGTCCTATGTAAATAGGGTAAGGGCCTAGTTTAGTGGTAGAACAGCCACTTTGAATGAAAAATATTCAAGGCCTGGCCTCCCCTAGAAAGAATTTGCAGCAGAAATCCTGGAAAGCACAATGCAGACACCAGCTGCATTCAGAAAACGCTGACTTGCCAGACTCATCTGAACTCGTTTCAATCCAGAACGTTGGTTAAATAAGTTTAAGTTTAAGTTTATTATTATTATTTATTATATATATAATAAATAATTCAATGGGTTGTTGGGTTAATTCCATAAGCAATGATTAAACATGGATGTTGAATTTTAATCAGTATTAAGTCATCCAATCCTACTACTCGGTTTATGATAGCTAGTCTTCTCTTTTTCTCTCAATAAATCTGAATCATTAACCATATTACCTTTATCATGCATAGCACACAAAACTTGCCTAGAGGATGCACAGCAATCCAAGATAAAAGGACATTTAAAGCCACAATTTTAAATCATTAGATTTAAAAAATTTCCAAATGTAAGCTAACACACTGTTAGAAGCAACTATGCTTTGGTGAACTCATTACTGGCAGTTCTTCCAACTTGATGCACCACTAATGACTCAGGAAACAGTATGTTAAGCACCTTCCCTTTGTCTGCCAATGCCATGATGGCTGAAATTAATTTTTCCTGCAGTTTCACAAAAGCAAAATGGACAGGCTGCCTATTCAAAAGCTACCGGCTGCTTTTATTTACAACATCTTTGCCGTTATTTGGAGTGAAGAGGAAGGATTATGCATAGCTAAGAGCTCTTAGGATCCAGAAAGCTGTGTAGGTAGCTGGCCCTCGTCCTAAATGACATTATAACTCTCAGCAGTCATGAATAAGCAGAACACTGGTGGGGAATGGGGAAAAAAAATCACTTGCCTGAGTGGCTTCCACAGGATGGATGTAAACTAATGTGTGCTCTGAAGTATCTACAGAAGTGTAAGATGTGCCATCAGCTGTGTAGACCACTTGCTGGGAAGGACGATCTTGGTCATCACTGTACACAATCTGTGCCACTGTTCCATTTTCAGGGACAAAGTGCACCTGGAAGAGTATGGGAAGGAAGAAAATGTTTGTAAGAAGAGGTAGAGATGATAGATAGATAAAAGATAGATAGATAGATAGATAGATAGATAGATAGATAGATAGATAGATAGATAGATAGATAGATACGGTGGGTGGGTGGGCAGGTAGAGAGAGAGAGAAGGTAGGTAGATTAGATGGATGGATGGATGGATGGATGGATGGATGGATGGATGGGCGGGCGGGCAGGCAGGCAGGCAGACAGACAGACAGACAGACACAGAGAGAAGAGGCAGTTTGGTGCGTTAGTTAAAGATGCTGGCCTAGACTGTGAGTTCTAGTCCCAACTCAGGCTTGAAAGCCGGCTCAGTGATTTTGGGCCTATCACCAGGAGACGGTGAATTCTAGTCCTGCCTTAGGCACGAAAGCCAGCTGGGTAACTTTGGGCCAATCGCCAGGAGACGGGGAGTTCTAGTCCCACCTCAGACATGAAATCTGCCTGGGTGATTTTGAGCCAGTCACACTCTCTCAGCCCAACTCACCTCACGTGGCTGTTGTGGGGGAAAAAAATATGAGGAAAAAGTAATAATATATATGCTTGCTGCCTTGTGTTACTTATAAAGTAATAAAGGCAGGATGAAAATTTAATAAATAAATAATATGTAAAAGTGTACCGGACACAGCTATCCAAGTCGAACAGATAAATAGGGCAAACATAATCCAATGCCTTTGAATGGGAAAGTCCAACAAACAGAGTTCCTTTTTTACGAAACCGGGAAAATATAAGGTCCAGTCCAAAACTCTCAGCTGTTTCTGACATTTTTTAGCTAAGCTGAAAAATCGCCACGATTCAAATACAGTAATCAAAGCCCTTTCTTAGGGAAAACTGAATATTAGGAAATTTCACAGCATCAAGTGAAGCTTTGAATCAATTGTTGAACTTCCAAAAAAACGAACAAACCGTGATGCACATCCAATGAAAATCCATCTCCCACCTTCCTCAAAAAAAAATCAATTCAAAATATGTGTTAAACTAGTTCAGAAAAACCCAATTCATAGACAGACTCATAAAGTTTAATAAGGAAAGAATTCTATAATCACTTTGGGTTACCTGAGTAGTGTCCTGGTCCTGCTCAACTGATTCAGACCACACTTGAGCAGTTTCCGCTTTCAAATCCATATCATCTTGGCTATGGGTCTCCATCCTGGGGTAGTTAATCATGCAACTAAGCTTGTCTGGAGAGATTCATAGGTATGTTGTACCTTAAATCAATGCACTATAATCTGTAACAGAGCAATGACAGAAAAGAAAATTGTCGAAGTACAGCACATCTAGCATTCAGCATAAAGCTGTGATGCTTTCCTATTACCATGTATGTATAAGGAAGAATCTCTGCAGGATCCAATCTGAGTCAGTCACCAGGACCAGAGGTTTAGCCTTCCAAGCTTTGGGACTTGCGCCCAGGGAGTGTTATATGGAGAAGTTCCCCGAGATGGGCTCCAGCACAAGTCCGAAAGCTCGGAAGACAAAATCTTTGGTCCTGGTGACTGACTCAGATTGGGTCCTGCAACATTATCCTGGACCCGAAGTTGCTTTTTCACGAGGCATCTGGACTTGTTTTTCTTTGAAGACGTTTTGCTTCTCATCCGTGAAGCGGAAGAAGCTTCTTGGATGAGAAGTGAAAAAGCCTTCAAAGAAAAGCAAGAAAGCCCAGATGCCTCGTGAAAAAGCACCTTTGGGATAACTATGACCTGGGTGACTGAGAATCTCCATAGACATTAACCCGGGACACGTATATTCACCTTCATTTGTGGAAGAAACTCTGTCACACGCAAAGACACAAGTAAGAATCAAGCTCCTTGATTAATACAGGAGAGGTTAACCCTTTTTTTAAATAGATACTATTAAGCTGAACAGGAGACCATAACTGGGCTCATTCCTTCTGCTGGAAAGTTATTTTTTATTATTTTTATTTTATTTTAATTCCATTTATATCCCGCCCTTCTCCAAAGACTCAGGGCGGCTTACAAGCTTAGCAGTAGCCTTCATTCTATGTATATGCCTGCTTATTAGGGCTGTCACACACACCCCAAGCGGCATTATTACAAAGTCAGCTTATTGCCCCCAACAATCTGGGTCCTCATTTTACCTACCTCGGAAGGATGGAAGGCTGAGTCAACCTTGAGCCTGGTGGGACTCGAACCTGCACTAATTGCAGGCAGCTGGTGTTACTTAAGGAGGCATTAGCCCACTGCTCCACCAAGGCTCTTGGTGCTAACTAAGATCTGAAATCTAAATCAACAGACTGGATTCAAATATCATGCTAAGGAATAATGCCTGCTTGGTACTGTAATGGCTTACAATATTACTTTGTGAGCATGTAGCTATAACAAATTGAACCCATAATACAGACAAGTGTAAAATCGCTTTGTGTAAATATTTGTACCTTATAGGTGGTCAGAATAGAGCTGGAAGGGACTTTGGAGGTCTTCTACTCCAACCCCCTGCTCAAGCAAGAGACGCTATACCATTTCAGACATGTGGCTGTCCAGTCCCTTCTAAAAATCCTCCAGCACCCACAACTTCTGGAGGCAGGTTGTTCCACTGGTTAATTGTTCTCACTCTGAGGACATTTCTCCTTATTTTCAGGATGGTTCTCTCCTTGATTAGTTGCCACCCATTGTTTCTTGTCTTGCCTTTGGTGCTCTGGAAAATAAATTGACCCACTCTTCTTTGGGGCAGCCCCTCAAATATTGGATCACTGCTATCGTGTCCCGTCCCCACCCACCCCAAGTCCTTCTTTTCTCTAGACTGGCCATTCCCAAATCCTATCACCGTTGTTCATATGTTTTAGTCTTCTCCAGGCCTTTAGTCTTCATAGTGGCTCTTCTCTGCACTTTTTCCAAAGTCTCAACATCTTTTTTTATAATACGGTGACTAAACCTGAATGCAGTAATCCAGGTGTGGCCCTGCTAAGGTTTCACACAGCGGTACTAATACTTCATATGATTTTGATTCTATGGCTCTGTTTGTACAATCGATGACCAGGGAAGGACATTATAGGTTTTTGTGAGAAAGGGTAAAAACGCAAGAGGAAATGATATCAGAGATATTGCAAATGTTTTCCAAAGCTGTTTTCATTATGTCACTAGGTTCCCCCGCCCAAACAGCAGCCAAATCAGTGCAGATTTGGAGAGGAAAACGTCAATGGGGATCAGGACAGATCAGCAATAAAACTGTTTCCTAAGATGCGGAAGCATCAGCATTTCATTAAAATGCTGCACTTGCTGTGGTTTCTGAAAATTTCAGAATATTGCTGCTCCCTCTCGAGTGGGCAGAAACAGGAACAGTGTCTTTTCAAGGCCATTAAGTGCTTCTTTTCCCTCGCATAAATCCTAGAGTGTGCAGTCCTTTGACAGCTACCATCAGCAGAGGGCAAAATACCTGCAGCAGTATGCTAGTGTCAGCTGGTGTTATGTCAGAAAAAGCGCATGCAAGCGGCAATGCCAGCAGGATGGGAAGCCATTAGTCAATTCTCTGGATCTCTCCAGGATGCTCATGACTAGCTGGAGGTAGCCGTGTGGCTGTGAGGAGAACAAGACAGCTTGAAAATATACTATGCCGTTAAGAATGGCTCAAAAGGCCAACGGGCTGGAGGATAGGAATGCTTCACATCCACGCTGTGGAGAGGAAAGCAACGCGCACCTGACAGAAGGCAATATAAACCCTCCTCCACAGCAGAGAAAACACACCTTCTTCCTTTGTGTGGAGAAGCATCTGTTCCAGATTCAATGCCGGGATGCTCTTGAAGCTACATCCAGCATGGTTTAGAGCAGAGGTCCCCAACCTTTTGGCTACCAGGGACCGGTTCCGTGGAGAAAGGTTTTTCCACGGACCGGAGAGTGCGTGGTTTTGTGTGCTGCCTGCATCCCACGGATAGAGCTTTCCTTGTTTGTGCGGCCCAGTTGCTGGCATGCTGCGGCCCGGTACCGGTCCATGGACTGGAGGTCGGGGACCCCTGGTTTAGAGTAATCCTTCTTACAAGGAATTCGAGCTGGTGTTTGGACCTTACAATATGATGTTAAATTGAAGGGTGGTAGACCCAAACCAGTGACGGTGAACTTGGGACACGTGTCAAAGGTGAAACACCATAATGTTTTGGATGCCACGCCGACGTATCTTTGTGCCCAGTCCTTGCTTTTATGACCTTCACAGGTCTCTAAAGCGAAGGGAAAGCTGAAGTAAGATCATAAACACAGTTGACGTTTCACCTAGCAAGCGCATTGCTTAACGACCAAGCCGCTGGTGACAATTAGGGTTGCTAAACAAGGATCACCTCTATAGGAAATCGGGGATAGAGTAACACATTTGGGATAGAATAAGGCAACAGAAGATTGATCAGTTTTGCAAAAAAACTACTACGATCTGAAAATCTCCATTAAGTGGAACCGTTTCTTTTTCTTAGTAAGTTTTCCATATTCAAAACACCCAGCTGTGGATCCATTTATGATTAGTAACCGCATCCCAAGATAGTTGGGCATTAGTTGAAACCCAGGGTGCCAAAGAGCAGGGACAAAGCTTACAGCCCTTTATAACAAATTCAGGAGTGACTCTTTGTTATGCTGTTGTGCTGAGGCTAGAATATTTTCTCTCACTGGGAGCCAGGTACAACAACGGCATATTTTATCATAGGCTGATCTCATAGGTGGAATTATATTGTGGGTTATCATTTGGCCTTTCAGGTGAAAAGGGGTTCACTGGGTTTAGAGGCAGCTCAAGAAACGCTTGCAAAAGGTACATCCCATGTTTTATTTCATTACTGGGTTATGTAGGGGAGAGCCTTTGGCAAGAGAATGTCTCATAGCAGCAGAAGAGCTGAAATCTCTATTGTATACAGCAGGGGTCTTCAAACTTGGCAACTTTAAGACTTGTGGACTTCAACTCCAATTGCCTGTAGAAATGCGTACAATCTGTGAACAGTGGACATGAACCTCATGTGTGTGTGTGTGTGTGTGTTTTAAATATGCTGCTATGCAAAATGCTTGGGTTATTCTCAGACTAAATTCCTGTCCTTGTGGTAGGTTCCTGCAAATCCTGGTATTTGCAATCAGCAGACAGCCTTGGAGGAATAAAATGAGGTAAGGAAAAAAGGAGATGTGCTAAAATGTCACAGCGTTTGGCTCCAATATTGTTGCAGAATTGTTCGAAACGCAGGCACAGAGAGCAATGACTGGATCAGCCTGGAAACATTAGGAAATGCATGATGAGGCAGCTCCCTCCCAGAGGCTTTCTATTTTAAATTTCGCTGTTATATTCAGCATCTCACGAGATGCTTCTGATCATGATGGAAGTGGCTTTTATTTTTTTAGTTTGGTACTCTACTGAAATTGTGCAAAATCATTTGAGGAGGGCAGTTCCAAAACATTTGAATGGATCTATTTAACGCTAGATGTAAAAAATATGAAATCCTCAATTGCAGCTTGGTTTCTATGGGGGCGCATGACTATCCTTAATGTTTGTTTGGCAGTCATACAAGTATGGGATACTGAACAGATCTGCCCAAATAGCACAATGAGGACAGGCAACAATGGATAATAAGAGTTATGGGGTGGATGAGTTTGCACAGAAGACAAAAGCTGATTTCCACAACTGGTTGTTCAGCTGGAATTTTGAAAGCTTTGCAAAGATGTTTTGTGAGGATGCCCCTCGATAAATTTCTCATTATAACTTGGCCTGATTAAAGTTGAAGTCCAAGTTGCCAAGGCTGGGGACCTCTGCCCTAGGTAGGTTAGGTTTTGAAACGACCAACTTCAAAACTAACGCTGCTTCCTCTTCAGAGATTAAAGTTAACATCCAGGCTGCTGCAACAAAAATACAGCGCAGACAGTCCTCGACTGACATCAATTCACTTAGTGGCCGTTCGAAATTACAACGGCACTGGAAAAAGCGACTCATGACCATTTTTCAAACTTGTGACTGTTGCAGCATCCCCGGGGTCACGTGATTTACATCCGGACGCTTGACCACTGGTTCCTATTTATGACGGTGGCAGCATCCGGGGGGGGCGTCACCTGATCCCCTTTTGCGACCTTCTGACAAGCAAGGTCAATGGGGGAACCAGAGTCACTTAAGAACCGTGTGACTAATTTAACAATTGCAGCGATTCACTTAACAAGTGTGTCAAGAGAAGTTATAAAATGGGGCAAAACTCACTTCACCGAGTTCTCACTTAGCAACATAAATTCTGGGCTCTGTTGTGGCTGTTGAGGACTACTTGTAGTCAAACAGTCACTGTTCTGAGGTCCCATCAAAACGGACCATGGAAAAAGCCAAGTGTTTTATTTTCACCAGCGCTAAAGCAACTGCCGATTACAAAACAAGGTACTCAGCAATTCGAAACACACTCAAGACACACACAAACCACTGTCTTCTAATCCAGTAAAGTGATACATGATTAGGTTATGTTCTCTTCAATTGCACTACTTACTATGTCCGTAAACCCTTAATTAGTTTCAGGCAAAGCTCATGATTGTGAAGGGCTCTAACGTTGCTCAGGTTATTAAATTTCTAGAACTGGCAATAATGAAAAAGAATTTATCTCAAATGCTTTCAATTATTCCGGAATTACCGTGTTGGCTAACTATCTTATTTGCACAATTTTTGCCAAAGCGGGGGGGGGGGGGGAAAGGTATTATTAGACAGATTTTAAATCTGCTCTTTGCAGAGCTACACATTTGTTCCATTCATGTAAGACAGGGGTGTCAAACTGGCAATGGCACGTGACATGTCGCGACGCATCGCAACTTTTTTGCCATTGCCGGCAATGGGGTGGGCACGGTTTCGCAATGATGCATCCAGCCCGCGGGCCAGCATTTTGACACCCCTGATGTAAGAGGTGACTCTACCTGTCCCAGAGTTTCTGTTACCTTGGAACAAAATGTTGGTTTGATTAGCTCACAGTAGAGATAGTTGATTCATCTCATCCCACATAAATGGTGGGTGGTTTGAGCAAATGGCTTTTGTCGCTTCCATCTGTGGCAAATGCATTATTTGATAAATGAATTTACTATGATCAGTACGATTTTGGATTAGGCTATTTTGAGGTTTTTTTTCCTCCTAAGTTTTGAGGTTGTCTTAAGTTAGGCTAGGGACGCGGTGGCTCAGTGTCCTAACCCACTGAGCCTGTCGATCAGAAGGTCGGCAGTTTGGCGGGTCGAATCCTGAGTGCCGCGTGGCAGTGAGCGCCTGTTACTCGTCCCAGCTTCTGCCAACCTAGCAGTTCGAAAGCACATAAAAATGCAAGTAGAAAAATAGGGACCACTACGGTGGGAAGGTAACAGCGTTCCATGCGCCTTTGGCATCTAGTCATGCCGGCCACATGACCACGGAGACGTCCTCGGACAAGCACTGGCTCTTTGGCTTTGAAACGGAGACTAGCACACCTGTGTGGGGGAACTTTTACCTAAATTAGGCTACAGTGGTTCTACTCTTTCCTGATTTGGTAATTTCCATCAATGGCGTTAAGAGTAGAGCAAGGGATGCTCATTTGCCATGTGCCCCAAGGCATAATCCCCTTCCTCTTCCTGTTCAACTGTGGCATAAAAGGACACTTACAACCATAATAGAGCCTGCCCATCAACTCTGAATCGTGACCCTTGTAAAAATTTTCTTTTTCTGAGGCAGTCATTAAGTAGACCCGCTATGGAGGCGGTTCGGCTGAAAACTGGAAATGCTGATAAAACATGGCCGTGCAACCACAGGATGCTGTAAACAGCATAAATGCAGCTGGGTTGCTGAGCACCTGAAGTTCAGTTGGGATGGGGTGGGGAAGACTGTGGGAACCTCAAATCTAGGTCGTACTGAGCCCCAAGCTAGGTCCTTCATTGGCTAAACAATCAGTCATAAGTTGAGGATCACTTGTACACATCCAGGCTGTAGATGCCACGGAAACATTGATGCCTTGTGTAGAAGCAATTAGGATCTGGATGGTAGAAAGCAGTCTGAAGTCGAACCCAAGCGAGATGGGGCCCGTTTAAAAAAAAAAAAAATCTGCCATTTAACTACCGACAGGACTGCACTCCCCCCTTTGAAGCAGGTCTGTAACTTGGGCATCATTTTGGACTCACTGCTACCCCTAGATAAGGAGAAGGCTGGGCCAGTGGACCTTCACCCAACTTTGGCTGATGTGCTTCCTGTAGACCTATCTGGATTGGGAGACCCTGGCAAGCGCCACACATTAATCTCCAGGTGATTCAGCTATAGTACTGTAGCTGCAGGCTACCAAGAGCTGCCTTTGAAAACATCTGGGAGCTGCAATTGGGATAAAACACGATGTCTTGTTTGCTGGAGAATAAGAGGTTGTCCTAGCTATGTAACTCTGTGTTAGAAGTCGTGATGGGTTTCTGAATGCAATTCAAGAGAGCCTAACCTACAGTGTCATATCTGGCACGGCACCTCAGGACAGCCTTCCTTATGTAGAATGGTTTTGTTTGGTGACAAAATTTCTTAATGCCCCCACCACCACCACTAAGAGGGCAGGGGCTTTTACACAAGTTGCTGTTGTGGGGGCCTTATGTCACACAAAAGCCTTTCCTTCAGCTCAGATCAGCCCCCTGCCCAGCTTTCTACGACCTTTCAGAAGCTAATAATTTTTCCAGAGCATTTAGGAGATGGAGGACTATCAACGGTATTGCTGCAGCACATTATTATTATTGCATCGCCGTCTTTTGTTTTGGTAGGTTTTAATCATTGCACATTCTAACAATCTAGGCAAATTTCGGCAATACGTAAATACATAAGTAAACTGCTATATAGTACTTTCCTCTTGGGCATGGACGGCAGTATTTGTCCCATTCACCAAGAAACTGTCAGATTATGGAATGGATTTTTTTAAAAAATGTACCGTAAGTTCCCTTAATATTTATAGCACTATAGTGAAAAGGCAAGATATGCAATAATTTCAAACTGAAAAAAATAGGTTAGGACGTGGAAGCATTTGCTGATCAAGCGGTAAAGTTAATCCATATGTTAAAAAAAATGCAAGGAGCTTTTTTTTCCCTAGTCGCAATCTAAATATTGATTTCTGATAAAGCAGGGCCAGAAAGCTCCAGTCAACTGGCTCAAGAGCAAATACCCACAACTCCCAATGTCAAGCTTAAAACCCCTTTTTTCTCAGAAGAGGCTTGAAAGAAGCCTCTTTAAAAATGACTTAGCGCAGCCTTCGAAAGCTGGGTCCCCTTGACATTGGGGGAAGATTTCCAACACCATCCAGCTTGGCCATTGGGATTCATGAGGGTGGAAAGCCCCAAGCGGGGTTATTTCCCAGTGCCTTTTCAGATACGTAGCTAACCTTGGTTGTCATTTTTTTACTGGGGGCACATTGGCCCACATTAAAAAGGAAATTCTGTCGCTGGCTCTCAGAAGTGCAACACATACCTGACAACACACATAGACAAGCTATGCACACCCTTACATATAGGTAAAGGTAAAGGTTCCCCCACACATGCGTGCTAGTCGTTTCCGACTCTAGGGGCTGATGCTCATCTCCGTTTCAAAGCCGAAGAGCCAGCGCTTGTCCGAGGACGTCTCCGTGGTCATGTGGCCGGCATGACTAGATGCCAAAGGCGCACGGAACGCTGGTTACCTTCCCACCGCAGTGGTCCCTATTTTTCTACTTGCATTTTTACGTGCTTTCGAACTGCTAGGTTGGCAGAAGCTGGGACGAGTAACAGGCGCTCACTCTGCTACGCGGCACTCGGGATTCGACCCGCCGAACTGCCGACCTTCTGATCGACAAGCTCAGCGTCCTAACCCACTAAGCCACCTCGTCTCTACACAAATTCATAATATCTTCCCCTAATTATATTATAATTTATATTATGTATAAATAATAACATTTAGACATCTATAAATATTATTAACCGCTGCCCATCTTGAATACGTAGGAAAGGGGAAGCTCGAGACTTCACAAGGTTGTCACTGCGTGGAAACCAAGCTGTGGCCTGAATCTGGAGGTTCTGCTTCGGCTGCAAAGCCACGGAATCCCGCAATCTACCAGGCCGGAGGTGCCCGTGAAAAGCCGGTAAGGCAGGTAAGGTGGTTGGGGGGCTGCCTGCAACGTGGGGAATCTTATGGCCACGCCAGCCAGTTGGGACCCATAGTTTCGTTGCCAGTTACCCAACCGGCCCTAGAGCAGGGGTCTTCAAACTTGGCCCTTTTATAACTTGTGGACTTCAAATCCCAGAATTCCTCAGCCAGCATGGCTGGCTGAGGAATTCTGGGAGTTGAAGTCCACAAGTCATAAAAGAGCCAAGTTTGAAGACCCCTGCCCTAGAGATATTGCTATTCTATCCCGGCTCGCAGGCCAGACGTGCGCTATAGCCAACGGCCAGCCCTGCCAAGGAAGACGGCCTTAACCCCGCGCCCAGCCCTTTTGCACGGGGAAGGAGCAGCGCCCGTGCCCGGGCCTCGTGCAAAGGGCCACAGCTCAGCGCGGGCGTTGCTCCTCTCGCCCTGAACCCGTCTGCATCGGGCTCGCCCGGCCAAGGCCCGCATTAGCACGTGGGAACGCCAGCCCGGGCAAGAGGAGGCCCGCTCGCCCCGCCAGCTAATCCCAGGGAGGCGCCCCAAACGGTCAGTCCCGGCCGCCCCGACCACTCTGGACCGCGGGAGGGGGGGGAACGCGGGCCGAGGCGGGTGGCGGCGTTGCCTCAGGGGAAGGAAAGCCGACAGCCGGGCGAAGGGCGAAGGGCGCCGGCGTGGAAAGAGGACGAGTAGCCCTGGGCAGGGGAAAGGCCCACAGCGCTGGGAGGGGGCATTAAAATGGCTTCAAGAATCCCCCCCCCGTCCAGCGAGGTGCCGGGGTCCGGATTATACCAAGCAGGGAGGGGGAGGGCCAGCTGGGGCAGCTCTTTTACCCCCCCTCCGTCTGGGGCGGATGGGGTATCCCGATTAGGGCAGGGAGGGGGAAGCGGACTGTACCTCTCCGGCAGGGAGGGGGGTATGGCAGCGCCCTACACCACTTTCCCCACCCGCGGGAGCAAACGGTTTGTCCCGATCCCGGCGCCATCTTGGGTGCGACTATAACAACAACCCCCCAAAACCCTGCACGGGGCCTTTCCGAACCCCTGAGCCTAACTCCTTCTCCGGGACGGTCCATCGTTTTACCTGAAGGGGTTCGGTGACGGTTTCGTGTCCAGGCCGGTTCCTAGGGCCTCACCACAGACCATCCCCGCCCACCTGTCCTCACCTCACAATGGTAGCTGCAGAACGGGGGGGGGGGAGAAAGACCGCCCATGACTCATTAGAATAATCTGCCTAGCAACAGCTGCCAAAGACGTGAGATGATTGGTCGACACTCGTGCTCGTTTAAAGGAAGTATTCCAAAAATATTTCCACGCAAGCCAAATTAACAGCGTTCAGCAGAGACTTTAGACAGAGGGGGGAAAAAAAGATAGAGGGCGGAGGGAAGGGACACTCCTCTGCCCTGGATTTGGGCTTCCGTTGCTCGAGGACCATATTCGGCCAATCACAGCACAGCTCTCATCCAGTCGTCGCATTGCACTGGCGCCCCCCACCAATCCCGAGCGTCCTCTCTTCTGGCAGGCTGAATAAATGTGAAATAATCTAGCGACCCCTGTCGGCAAAACGGAAGAGCGTCAGGACGCGCGCCTCGATCTGATGTCCGTCCGACGTACTGGACTACAGTTCCCAGGATGCCTAGGGTGGACACCTCCGTCGCGAAGTCTCTTTTGGGTGGGGCGATCCGAGCTGGGCTGCAAAACCTCTGAGTGCCGCTAGGTGGCGGTAAAGAGATACGGAAATCGCTCTTTGGTGCCCCCTGTGGCTCGCCCGGATTTTATTTCTACCATCGGGGAAGAATGTAATCCAAATACATGCTCTAATCCCCATTCTATTTCCTGCAATTATTCACCCGGAGCCCCCAATAAATTCTTGGTGCTCTCTTGAGCTAGGGTTTTTTTTTCCTTGCAGACGTTACATTATCCAAGCTAGGAAACATCATTGGTTCTAATTCAATTTATCACAGATATCACTATGGATATTTGCTAGGCACTATTTGAATGAATGAGCCAAAAAAAACAACCGTGCTACCAATTAAAATGCAAACGTAAGGCCTTCCAACTTTTGAATCTGGATCCTGAAATTCAGAATTGCACCCTTCTTGGCGGTGGTGAGGATAGCCATGCTGGTTTCTGGGCAGCTTGTGCTGTTCAACCATCTTTGCAGGCTTTTGCTTTCAGGAATGCTCAAAAGGAAGGGGAGGGGGAGGAGGAGGAGGAATTGGACCTGGGCCAATCCTCCCTCCCTCCCAGCAGCTTCATTACCCATTTGCAGGACCATATGGAAAGTGGGTGATCTCAGCTATAAGAAATCTTTCCTAATACAAATCCAGATTGTTGCTGTTTGTGTCCGCACATAACCGTGCCTGTGGTAATACCGAGGGCAGTGCTAATTTTTCTGGAATTCTGATCTGAGCTGGTTCAAAGAAAGGCACCTAATCCTTCCTGCAGTGAACCGTATTTGGGGTGGGTGGGTGTTTAAAGAGCACATTTAATTCCCCCATTCCCCCCCCCCACACACACTCCTATAGAAATACCCTAGGCCTAGAGAAAAAGGAGGAATAGTGACAGCAAGCCAAAAGAGGAAGATTATTTTAGGATAAAAATAATTATTTTTTGTAATAGATCAAATAAATACTATAGAAGCAAAGAGAGAGAGAGAGAGAGAGAAGAGGCTGGCTCTTAAAACAAGAGACAAATGAAAGGCAGCGGGGTTGGGGGGGGGAAGCACAGGAAGGAAATCAATTCTCCGGTTTAGAAAAATAACTTTTAAACAAAGATTCATCTCCAGTTTGGGACTAGAAAAGGGGCGTCCAACCTTGGCAATTTTTAAGATCTGTGGGCTGGCTGGTAAATTGTGGAAATTGAAGTCCACATGTCTTAAAAGTTGCCAAGGTTGGAGACCCCCTGAATTAGAGCAAGCGTTGCTCACGTTTTCACCATGGTGCCTCTCTTTTAACACTCCTCCCCTAGAAATGCAAAATGAGCAATGAAAACAATACCACCTAACTTCGGGAAAAGTGGATTTATTGTAGGAATGGAACGGAAAGGTTCTTCCTGCCTCCCCTGCCTCTGCCTGCACCTTCCCCAGAAACACCCACCTCGGAGTCTGGGAAGCCCTGGGCTAGAGGATCCCAGGTTGGTGGTGGTCTTGCTTAAACAACAAGGGTGGGACCTTTGGCTAACATTAGACCAGGATAGCTGGCTTCCATCACCACTACTCTACCCCAGGAGCAAATACTAGAAAGAGTGGGGGGAAACAAAGTCATCTCCTCGCAGCAATTTCCTCTTTGGCAGACTTAAAGGAGTAATCAGCTTTTTTCAATGCCGTTGTAACTTGAGATGGTTGCAAGATGAGGATTACCTGTAATGAAAAATGTCAATTGGAAGGCAACAATTTATTATTTTATCCAATAGGCTAAAATCCCCAATGAATCTCCTTCTCAGGGCATGTCCTACTAACCCTGCTTTCCTTTCTTTTATTTTTATTTTTTTCTTTAAATGGATTTGCTGGAGGAAACCTGCTCCAGATACCTTGGGTGTTGAAAAACAAAGGTCTGTGTGACAAAACCTCCGTCTTTCCAGTTTTTCTTTTACCAAAGAAAGCAAGTCTGGCAGCCTTACTTTTCGATAGATGGCCGGTATTCCGTTTAATAGCTCACTAAAACATAGTTTCATTAAATTCCTTTCAGCGTATTACCTTTTGGAGTAGCTGCATTGATTCTTCGTTCCCTTCAACCTTTTCACCGCAAAGTTCTCATTATTGTCCTAGCTTCTGTTCGTGTGAGTTTGCTCTTTATGTGGTAATAAAGAGCATGTTCTGTTTCATTTAACTTGTACATAAAAGAGAATCCACTCTCTACATTTCCACGCTGTTGAAAGAAAAATCTTCATCGGGGTCCAGCCCAAGCTGGGAAGAAGCAAAATGGAGACTGCTTTAGAAAGAAGGTTGGAGTTTATTGAAGAGCAGGGCGAGACAGCAATGTGGCTCTGGAAAAGCTGACCACATGTAGTAGGATGTGGTGGTTTTTTATACCTTCTTGGGCTTTTGTTTGGAGTTGTTCCTGTGGCATGAACTTTGACCTGAGTCTGAGTGTGCCTTTCTGGTATTCTGATGATGGTGGGTTAATCCTATTATGTCCCAAAGGTCTTATCCTGCTTCCCTGATGACTATGTCCTGCGTTGGATTTTTTTTTGGGTGTGACGGATTGTTGATTCTAGAGATCTTTATCTTTCTAATCCAAGCTTTCTGGCTCCTATCTTTCTGACAAGATTATCACATCTGCATTTCTACAGACCTGGTTTCTGTTTGGTGCAGAGAGACTTGGGGGGGGGAGATATAGTATTCTGCCTTTTAAATATTCCCAAAATATTTCTTTCTCTGGGGGAGGAGTGTGCTGTCCTCCCACAACTCAGTAACCGTAGTGTGGCTGCATTTCCAGATCTGTTCCAGCCACAGTGCGATCTCTTTTACTTAAACCTGGTTCAATGGGTTAAGCCAGAAGCCATTTAAAGTTTGAGGTAGCTTATTCCGCAAAACCTAATTAAAACTACGAATCCAGAAACCCGAATACTTTTCTTACCTTGAATACAATCTCCAGCTTTGATTCTTGTAGGCTACTCTCCAGCTGAAGGAAAGCTTGGAACGTTTATTGTGTGTGATTTACATGAAAACACAAAATGAACCATTCTTTTTCTGAAAATTGCCATAACAAAACCACACTGATGAAAAGCTGCAAGTACAATTTTAAAAATGGTGTGTGTTGTGTGTATCCAAGGCTAGCATGCAACTTTGTATAGAGCAGGGGTAGGCAACCTCGGCTCTTTTATGACTCATGGACTTCAACTCCCAGAATTCCTGAGCCAGCCAAGCTGGCTCAGGAATTCTGGGAGTTGAAGTCCATGAGTCATAAAAGAGCTAAGGTTGCCTACCCCTGGTATAGAGATATAGATACAGACGAAGAGCGAGATAGAGCTATGACAGGATCATTTTCCTTTCCTAGGAAGACATAAGCAGAATTTACTAGGACCCAATAATTTCTTTTTTCAGTGTATGTCAGAAGCTAAATATGTCAAGCTGAATTGTGTTCCCTTCCTCGATTAATGAAAGAAAACTGAACAGAAATCATGCAGCTAAAGAAAAATACTTTGCAAACCCCTTTGATAGGCAAATTAAATTCTCTAAATTGGTATAACATGCCATCCAATCACAGTCTCCAGCTTGGCAGGATCAAGGCCTTGCATTTAAATGACTAGTAAAGGTTTCTTGAAACTAAGGGGTTTCTTTCGTTCTACAAATTCTTCATTTAACAACTGCTCACTGGGGCTATTAATGTACTGTATGTAATTGTTATTTGGATGAAGGAAGTTCTGGAGGATGAGCTTTGAAATTGTATCATTCATCACTCATTTGTCATTTCCTTGTTGTTTCTGTCTGATTATCTTACCCTTGAAGGAGCACCCATTTAATTCTCTCTGCTTTGGAAAAATATCCAAAGACACATCTCATTTACCAGGTTTTAGGGGAGGTTGACGCAATTTGTTTTTAATCTCTCTCCTTCCCTCTTATTTATCTGTTTACTTCTACTCTGTGTCCTTCGCTCCTTTTGCCAGGAGCTAAAAACCTGGCTATTTGACTTAGCCGGCCTGGACTGAGGGGTTTTAAGGTTTTAAATTTTAAATTTTAAGCTGTTTTGGGGGCTATTAATTTAATTTTATTTTAATTTGTACATTGCACTGTTTTAATTTGCCCTGTAAACCGCCCTGAGTCCTTCGGGAAAAGGGCAGTATTTAAATCAAAACAAACAAATAAATAAATAAATAAAATCTTGCTGCTCTTAACACAAGGTATTTTAACAGAATAACTAGAGCTGGAAGGGACTTTGGAGTTCAACCCCACTTCAGACAAAAGGTTGTCCAATCTCTTCTTAAACGTCTCCTGAGATGGAGCGCCCACCGCTTCTGAAAGCAAGTTACCCCACTGATTAATTTTCTAACTTTTAGGAAATTTCTCCCGAGTTCTAGGTTGGTTCTCTCCTTGATTAGTTACCATCCATTGCTTCTAGTCCTGCCTTCAGGTGCTTTGGAAAATAGGTTGAGCCCCTCTTCTTTGTAGCAGCCCCTTATATTTATGGAACACTGCTGTCATGTCACCCCCTAGTCCTTCTTTTCATTAGACTAGACCAGGGGTCGGCAACCTCGGCTCTTTTATGACTCGTGGACTTCAACTCCCAGAATTCCTGAGCCAGCTATGCTGGCTCAGGGATTCTGGGAGTTGAAGTCCACGAGTCATAAAAGAGCCGAGGTTGCCGACCCCTGGACTAGACATTCCCAATTTCTGCAACCTTTCTTCGTGTTTTATCCTCCGATCTCTTAATCCTCTTTGTTGCTCTTTTCTGTGTTCTTTCCAGACGCAGAGATATCAAACTCGCGAGTCACATGACGTCGCGTGATGTATCGGAGCTTTTCCCCCGTTGCCATCAATGGGGTGGGCATGGTTTCCTCATGACGCGTCTGGCCCATGGGCCGGCAGGTTGACACCCCTCTTCTAGAGTCTCAACATCTTTATTTTTTTTTATTGTGGCAACCAAAACTGGGTGCAGTATTCCAAGTGTGGCCTTACCAAGGCATTATAACGTGTTATTAACACTTTACGTGATCTTGATTCTATCCCTGTTAACGCAGCCTAGCACTGTTGACTGTTTTTGCAGCTGCAGCGCACGGCTGGCTCATATTTAAGCGATTGTCCACCAGGACTCCGAGATTCCTCTCACAGTTACTACTGTTGAGCACCTTTCTTGTCTAAATGTAGAACCTTAATTTTTTTTCACCGTTGAATTTCATTTTGTTAGAGAGTGCCCAATGTTCTCAAGTCTGTCAAGATCCTTCTGTATCTTGTGCCTATCTTATGGCTAGTCCTGCCAGCTTGGGGTCATTTGCATAGGTGATGAGTTCCCCTTCTATCCCTTTGTCAAAATCATTGACGGAGGCGTGGAAGAGTACTGGGCCTCAGACGGAGCCTTGGGCTACCCCGCTGCATACTTCCTTCCCTGTGGTTCCCTTAAGGACCATATGTTCAGTGCAGTTGGTCAGCCAGTTATAAATCCATCTGGTGGTGATGGTGTCTAATCCACATTTTTCTACCTTATCAAGTAGTACAGGGGTGTCAAACTGCTGACCCCATGGGGCTGGAATGCATCCTAGCAAAACCGTGCCCACCCCATTACCGGCAATGGCAAAAAAAGTCAGGATATGTCACATCACGTGAGGTTGCGAGTTTGACACCCCTGAAGTAATAGGTCTTTTGAAACAGAAAAGGCAGCATCTCAGTTCAGATCAATACATCACTACAGCACCTATCTTTTTTTTTCTATTTTGTGTGGCTTCACTTTGGGGCTGACTTAGGCACATTCTGTTCACTTTGGAAATGAGTCATTTTTAAGATTATAATCCTAGATCAGGAACCAAGGTAGCTGCCCCGGGCAGGGTGAGTCTTTCACCCTTCAGAATTGTTTTGTCCTGCTACCTAATTCCAACCATGACTGATCCATCCGGACTGTTAATCATAGAAATTAGGACACAATTCAGAAGATGCACTGGTTGGAATGCCTTTCTCCCTTCTCTCCATTCTGTGAGAAACCGGGAACTGATTACAGAGAGTCCTCATTTTATGACCACTGGTGGGACCAGAATTTCCATTGTTTAAGGAAGGCGGTCGTTGAATCATACCCAATTTTTATGGGTTGTTTTTTTTTTGCCAGGGTTGTTAAGTGAACCACTGCAGTTGTTCAGTAAATCAATGTGGTCATTAAGCAAGTAATAAAACATGTTGAGTTTGCTTGGCTTGGAAGTATACACGCTTGTTCCAAACAAAAACAAAAAAAATCAGAGAACTTATTATTGAAAGAATGTTGGGGTGGGGGGGCAGTCTAAGCAGTGTGTTTTCTGAGTTTTGCCTTTTGAAGAGGCCATGCCATTTTGTGCAAGCACCCTTGAACAGGCCTTCAGATTTCAAAAGCACCCATGAACCCAAACAGTTGCTAATTCCTCCATTAGAAGAGCTTGTTGAAAACCATCCAAGACTGGTCTCTTGTGGAGTTCTCTGCAGCGGGAAATTCATTTGGACTAGAGCTCAACCTTCTTTTTTCCCCCAAAGAACATTAGGACAACGGCTATAAAAGCCAATGAAGCTTTTCTCCTAGATCAGCCTCAAATTTTCATTCAAGTACTTATCTTTCCTCTTGGCAAGGAATATTAATTATATTAGCATTATCAATCAGAAAACATCATTAAGGCAGTTACGGCTGAATGTCTGGTTTAATAGTCCTCAGCTAATTCACTCAAAACTCTTACCTTGCTTAAACCAAAGTACTTCTGAATATATATATATATGTATGTGTGTATATATATATATATATATATATATATATATATATGTAGATCTAGAGTCTCGGGTTTCTTCCCGCGTTCCTTTCATCTTCAGAAAGTTGTGGCGACGTTTCGACGAAATCCCATCCGTCATCATCAGGCCGGAGTGTTCCTCCTGCTGCTTCTCGCATTGCTCCTGGAAGCAGCAGGAGGAACACTCCGGCCTGATGATGACGGATGGGATTTCGTCGAAACGTCGCCACAACTTTCTGAAGATGAAAGGAACGCGGGAAGAAACCCGAGACTCTAGATCTACACATACAGACACCCGCGAGAATCTACGAAAACACATATATATATATATATATATATATATATATATATATATATATATATATGTATATGTATATGTATATGTATATGTATATGTATATGTATATATGTTTCTCTGTGTGTGTGTGTGTGTGTGTGTGATCAGAAAGAATACTGTTTCTTCCAATTCCTTTTGCCTATGCTATATACATGTATGTAGATGATGGAGCAGCTATTTGCATCTGACCTTTCTTGGGGGAGAAAAACACTCAAGAAACGTGGGCAGAGCTGACACCACTAACATCCGTTGCTTCCTATTGCACAGACAATACAGGCGAATATTTTGACTTCTAGTTCGCAAGCAGGGTTGCAAGGTGGGTGGATTGATTAATCGGTTCAGTTAGCTAATTAAAAATCTTCTCAGCAGCTAAATATTTTGACTTCTACTTCAGAAGCCAGGTTGCAAGGGGGGGGGGGTAGATTGATTAATCGGCATGGTGAGTAAATTAATGTTTTCAACAGCTAGAAAGGAGTCCAACTGGTACCATTTGTGTATATGTATACCTATATGTGTATACACACACACACATGTATACCTATGTATATGTATACCTATGCATATGTATACCTATGTGTATGTATATGTATATGTATATGTACTCACTGGAGAAGAGCCTAATGCTGGGAAAGTTGAGGGCAATAGAAGAAGGGGACGACAGAGAATGAGGTGGCTGGATGGAGTCACTGAAGCAGTAGGCGTGAGCTTAAATGGACTCCAGAAGATGGTAGAGGACAGGAAGGCCTGGAGGAACGTTGTCCATAGGGTCGCGATGGGTCGGACTCGACTTTGCAGCTAACAACAAAAATATGTATATGTATATGTATATGTATATGTATATGTATATGTATATGTATATGTATATTGGCAGACTTCAGTAGCAAAAGAAAACAACTATTGCCACACTTATCATTCTGGATTGTTGATAGTTTGATGAAATATTTTACTCCACTAAAGCTTCTCTATGTAATTCAGGAAGCCTTAGTCAACAGAAGACTAAGTCAAAATCATAGAAGGTTGAACATGAGATTCATCAAATCCCCGGTGGGCAGAAACACAAACCACCAACAAGGGCAGGGGTTACAAACAATGAAGATTGAAGACCTGAAAATGAGACCTTCCTTGGCACCAAAAGCTAGCTAGCTCTTGGGCAATTAAAGGTTGCAGGGGGGCGGGGAGGATCAGAGATGGGGGAAAAAATGGGACATCTTGGATAGGGTTCTAGAAGATAGTTCCAAAGGTGGTTTTTCCAAAAGGCAAACTGGACATTCTTTGGTTTTTTTTCCCCTTGAAAACATTTTGCTTCTCATCCAAGAAGCTTCTTTAGTTTTTCAGTTTTCAAGGGAAAAAAACCATAAGTTCATTTTGCTTTGTGAAAAACACCTTTAGGACAACGATGACTTAGAGATGATTGAGAATCTCCATCGCCATTGGCCTGGAAGATGTTAGGCAACTTCAACAGGAGCCTTCCACTCTGCATTTGTGTTCCGTGCCCAAATTGCGTTGCAAAGATGGATACAAATGGAATGAGCCACTCCATGAATGCCCAGACCGTTGTCAAGGATCATTTTTCCTTTTTCAATATCTGTCCTATCTAAAGAGCCAACCTTGATTTAAGAAGGCTTTTTTTGAACCTTCAAAGCAGAGTTGCCCGAGATGTGTGTGCTCCCGAAAGCAAAAGATATGTCTGTCAGAATCTCTTTAGGGGCTTTACAAATCCCAGCTTTAGATCTCACTAGGGGGCTTTCATTTATTATTATATTGAGATTATAGTACTTTACTGTTCGGCTGTTCTTTGTATTTAGTCAACCCTGCTTCCCCCCCCCCCCCGCCCGCCAAAAGGCTGCTGTAGACAGAGGTGGAATTCCTGCAGCGCCAAGGAGAGAGGAAAACCAAATCAGAATTAAGAAAATCTTTCTGACATTTTCTCCTGGTTGAGAGTTCTTTGAAGCTACAGAACGGGGGTAACTTTATGGGGGAAAGGAGATATCAGCTGCTTGTCGTCTTACTTGACAAGGTGGGACCTAGTTCTCCCCAAAGCTTTAAGGTCCTGTGAGTGTGATGGGCAAAACACACTCTGGTTTGATCTCCTTTCCCTTAGATCTGCACAGGTAAATCTTCCATGGATACATGCACATGATCAGTAAGGTACCACACGGTGCATTATTTCACAGCCAGCCGCCACAGAGCTGTATTTTTAAAACCTGCATTTTAAATGCAGTCATTCTTCTCTATTGTAATTTCAGCTGCTACAACTATAAGCTCTTCTGGTTTTTTAATTCAGCAGAGGCCAAGGGATTGCAGAGTAAGTCCACCCAGAAAGCTGAATAAGAAAAGCCTTTGGGTTTTCCTTTGATTAAGTTCATGTTGAATCGGAATAGCCACAAACGCTTGGAGGGATGGCAAGACAAGGAGCAGTTGGCCTAATACCCATTTGAGAGTGAATCTTTTGCAAATCCAAAAACACCCACCCTTTGACAGGTGAAGAAATCAGTTTGCCTCCTTCTCTGTGGGAGCGCCAGCCCTATGGAATCAGCTCCCCCCTGAGCTTCGGACGGCCCAAAATCTCCAATCCTTTCGCCGCGGCCTCAAAACACTCCTGTTCCACCAGGCTGACCTGGACTGACAGGCATTTTAATTAATTATATTTAGAATTTTTAATTTATTTTTAATTTTAATTTATTGAACAGATGATTTTAATTTCATTTTTATCTTGATTTCTGTACTATTATATGTTTTGTTGTTAGCCGCCCTGAGTCCTTCGGGAGATAGGGCGGGATATAAATCCCATCAATAAATAAATAAATAAATAAATAAATAAATAATCTTTTGCTTGAAGTATGCAGACCAGACCACCAACCATTCTTTCTTAAATTTATATGCCATCCATCTCATTATCGAGTTACTCTGGGTGGCTTACACCACATCATACAAAAGGGAATACAAAGCATTAAAATGTTAAAAGGCTAAAAGTTAATAAAAGTTGGGTAAACAAGTAGCCCACGACTTACAACAATTCATTTAGTGACCGTTCAAAGTTACAACGGCACTGGAAAAAGTGACTTACGGCCATTTTTCACCCTTAACGGCTGTTGCAGCATCCCCACAGTCACGTGATCCAAATTTGGATGCTTGGCAACGGACTCATATTTGACGGTTGCTGTGTCCTGGGGTCCCCTTTTGCAACCTCCTGACCAGCAAAGGCAAGGGAGAAGCCAGATCCACTTAACAGCCGTGCTACTAACTTAACAATTGCAGTGATTCATTTAACAACGGCGGCAAAAAAGGTGGCCAAGTGGGGCAAGTTTCGCTTAACAAATGTCTCACTCAGCAACAGAAATGTTGGACTCAGTTGTGGTTGTAAGCTGAGGACTACATGTACACAAACTTTTGTGTTTTTTTCATCACTTTCTCTTATGACCTTGGGATATTCCTATGCCCAGTTTTCCTTTGCGATTCAAGAACTCTTAAATAGTTGCCCTCAACTCAGTAAGTAACCTAGGTTCACCAGCAGCATTCAGAAATCATTTACAAGTGCCTAAAACTGACGTCTCTTAGAAAAGTTTACTCTTTGTAGCAAAATATTTTTACTGTTTTATCCATGGCAAACATGACAGACACAAATGCACCCACAATTGTTATTTTTTTAAAAATGTATATAAGTCATGCTACATAACATTAAGCTAAGATTTGTAAACACTTCTGTGAAGGAGAGTGGTGTGATTTGCACTTAGTTCTAAGCCACAATGTATGAATTCACACCTCATGCTAAATTAAGAAAGTGAATAACAGCCTATAAAAAGTATACTATTTATGAATGAGGCCAGGAGGTAGGAAGCGAGGCTCTATTAAAATTAAATATAGATATATGCAATGACTGGGTCTCGTATTTTAAACTACAGTTTGTTCAATCATTGTTTATTGAATAATTAGCTGAATTCAAGATATTTTGGACTAGTGCAGGGGTAGGCAACCTTGGTTCTTTTATGACTCGTGGACTTCAACTCCCAGAATTCCTGAGCCAGCCATGCTGAGGGGAAAGAGAGAGGTTTCCATGCTGAGCCATGCCGGCTCAGGAATTCTGGGAGTTGAAGTCCACGAGTCATAAAAGAGCCAAGGTTGCCCACCCCTGATCTAGTGTTATGATTAGGTCATTGTAGCTCGATAAATGAATCCTGGTTAAAAGTGGAAGCTAGCTAATCCAATCATTAATATAGAATGTAGCCCTCGATTGATGACCCCAAATTTTTGTTGCTAAGTGAGACGTTTGTTAAGTGAATTTTGCCTCATTTTACGATTTTTCTTGCCATAGTTGTTAAGTGAATTATTGCAGTTGTTAAACTAGTGACACTGTTGCTAAGTGAATCTGGCTTCCCTATTTCACTTTGCTTGTCAGAGGATCACAGAATGTGACGATGTGGTCCGGGACACGGCAACCGTCACAAATATGAGCCGGTTGCCAAATGTTTGAATTTTGATCACATGACCAAGGGGATGCTGCAATGGCTGTAAGCAGTGGTGGGATTCAAATATGGGAACAACCAGTTCTCTGTGGATGCCGCTTCCGGAAGTCCATTCTGGGCCTGGGCAACAAAAAATTAGCTACCGGTTCTGCCGAAGTGGTGCGAACTGGTCGCTAAACAAACTCTCGTAAGTCAAGGACTAACTGTATTAGATGTATGTGGGGTTCTGACGTGCCAAATCTATTTCGTACTGTTTGCCTGACAGAAAACAATTTTTCATAAATGGCGCCCAAAGAATACTTTGCAAAAAGCCATAAAATATTTGATATTCAGCAACTAAAAGGGCCCGGGTGAATCATTTCATTTGCACAGCAGATGTGGAATTCATCACATTTTTAAAGCGTTTTTAATAGATTGTTATGAAACCAAATCTTTGAAAAGACATTAGGGCCTTAAGTGGATCTCTGCAACCACGTGTTATGGAGCTCAACTGGATAGCGTAAAAAGAACTAAATCCTCTTTCAAAAGTAAGATATACCAAACTTGATTAACCCTGTATCTAAAAAAAAAAATTCAGGAAAATTTCCTCAGCAGTGGGAGTGAATTTCTGAATTTTGAATTATCCTGGTTAGTCCGGAGAAGAATGATCTAAGAAGATCTGAAGAAGGTAAGAAGAGATTGATGGATGAGGCTCATATCCCATCTCACTTGGCATTCTGCTTCCAAAATAACCAGAAAGATATCAAGACGTTCCCATATTCATTTTCCAACAATTGTTATTTCGGGGAACCTCTTTGCAGAGGAAGATCAAGGCTGATGTTGGCCCAATATTAGTCTGTACGGTTTATGGCTCCATTACTTCATTCACTGGCTTTTCTTTTTTTTAAATCTTTTCAGTTTTGAGGATCTCTTTAATTCCATCTAGCCACAAATTCATTGATCGTTTTCTGTTCATCCATCCAATATATATTCACGTAAAAACAAAAGTTGTTCCTCTTTTACAGATCCCTTCTTCCTTCCTTCTTATTTGTCATTCATACTTTCTCTCAGAGAAATCCCTGATGGGAATAAAATCAATTTATCTATTTGAGCTTTGCCCTTAATTTTTCTTGCTAATACCTGATGAAAGTTTAGGTTTCTATAAAAAAGATCTACTCTGTGCCCTGGGTGAGACTCTGACAGTTAACCTATACATGGATGACTCCAATTTTCAGAGTTTACATTTAGTGAAACTCAAACTGGTCACAAGCCACTGGATTTACACAAGGGCCTAAGAGTAAGTTATGGTTGGTTGGGCAACTCAACCTATGTGCTTCTGTAATTTATGATTCAGTAAATTATGCAGTTAGCCTCTTTGACTCATTTTTTTCAGCTTTTTCTTCCCCATTTTATGGACCAACTTTATTGATATCATGCCTTTTGTGTACATGGGTGTATGAATCTATGCACAAAACTGGGATCCACTGGAAAGCTCTGGGTGATCTGTAGTAGAATAGTGAGGGTTGGTTTCCTAGATATCAAAGTGGCTTTGTTCACACATTATGTAAAGCTGTGACTTAGTTTGCTGACTATACTATAGTTGGTTAGAATTATAGTTGGTAAACCATGGTTTACCAATATGTTGGTGAAGATTCTATTCATCCAGGTAGAATTGTCTGCAAGTTGAATCATGGCAATTGAACTTCATTTCTTGTTGGTTCAAAATGTTTCAATCTTTTTCCAAGTAGCTTCATGAGGTCCTCCTAACCGTCTCGCTCTGACTGAAGAAGCTACAGGGATAAGCTGTGAAACGTTTCCAACCAGACGTTGGAAAAGAAAAGAAGCCCCGTTTACCGCGACTCAACTTCCAAACATGGCTTACTAACTACGGAAGATTCACACAACATTGGAAGCCATCAATAAAGAAACCATTTTTGCCTTCATAGGTTATATGACTTCAGCAATGCTTCCCTGAAGATTATAGTCTTGAAATGAAGAAATGGGGTGGAAGAGATTGGACTGTCCCGTCTCTGCTCTGTTCTTCTGATGTAGAAAATATTTTTTTGGTTTTAGTGTCTTCCATTTTACATTCCTATTGTTCGGCTTCAGACCCCAGCGGAGCTTCTAACAAAAAAAAAACACCCCCAAATCTGCTCATTCCTAACACAATAGGATACTACCCCCCACCCTCCCAACGAAGTAGCTTGCAAGTTAAATTTAATCTTGCTTGGAACACAGAGATTGAAAGAAAGAGGAGTGTGATGGTAACAAAGGAAAAGCTATTTTTTTTTCATGCATTCATATGCAAAGTGCCCTTCTTTCCCTATAACTTTATATTTCGTGATTATATTATTATAGTGTAACAAATGGAACAAAAGAAACCTGTCTCTTTTGCAGAGGAAGGCTGGGCCGGACTTTGCTGGCTAAGTGCTATTTTCATGCTGCATACCTTATGGCCCACTTCCAAGGCCAGACTCTGGCAGTGTTTCAGTGGAAAGCCGGCCCTGCAAGAGACACAACACACACATATGCAGGCTATCCACGCGCCCTCCTTTCTATCTCTTAGTGCTTTTGGGGGAAAAAAAAATTACTTCCATTTTTGCTGGTTGAAGCCACAGCTGGAAATAAGAATGCAGCGGCTGGGCCGAAAAGCATCTGCTTGCTGAGACAGAACCATCATAATCCATCAGTCTAAGAGAGAACGTAAGCCACCGTTAGACTTAAAAAAAATATTTTAATTAAAATACCTGTCTGGCATTCCTAGCTTGAAAGCCAGATGGATGGCACATTACGGAGAAGTGGAGAAGCTATAAAACGGAAAATAAACAGACGAAGGGATGTCTCCACTGAAGCCTTCAGTCAGCTACTGCCTGAAAGATGGCGCTTCCAAAGCACCTGCCCAGCATCCTTTATTCCAGTAGAAATTTGGCAGGATCTTGACTATAAGCTACAGTACTACTGTTAGAAGTTCTAGATAGATAGATTCCTAAGGCTTTAATTGTAGGTTGTTAAACGAATAACTACAATTAGGAAAAGTGGTTGTTAAGGGAATCCGGGTTTTCCCTCTTGATTTTGCTCGTTGGAACTCAGCTGGCAAGGCTGAAAATGGAGATTACTTCACCCCAGGATGCTGCAACTGTCATTAAATATATGCCAGTTGCCAGGTGCCTGAATTTGGGCCACTCTAGTTCCACATCAGGCATGAAAGCTGACTGGGTGACCTTGGGCCACTTCCCAGGAGATTGTGAGTTCTAGTTCCACATCAGGCATGAAAGCTGACTGGGTGACCTTGGGCCACTTCCCAGGAGATTGTGAGTTCTAGTTCCACATCAGGCATGAAAGCTGACTGGGTGACCTTGGGCCACTCACCAGGAAATGTGAGTTCTAGTTCCACATCAGGCATGAAAGCTGACTGGGTGACCTTGGGCCACTTCAGAGGAGATTGTGAGTTCTAGTTCCACATCAGGCATGAAAGCTGACTGGGTGACCTTGGGCCACTCACCAGGAGATGTGAGTTCTAGTTCCACATCAGGCATGAAAGCTGACTGGGTGACCTTGGGCCACTCACCAGGAGACAGTGAGTTCTAGTGCTGCCTTAGGCATGAAAGCTGGCTGGGTGATTTTTGGGCCATTCAGTCTCAGCCTAGGAAGAAACAAGCAAGGGCAAACCACTTCTAAAATCTTACCAAGAAAACTGCAGGGACTTGTCCAGGCATTCTTCAGAAACCAACATTGCCTCAAAGGCATCAACCCCCCCCACCCCCACCCCGCCCACAAAAAACAAAACAAAACACCAGGAAGATAATAGGTAATGAAGGCTGGTATGTGGAATATAAATTAGTCATATGGCTAGAATATACTAGCAGTGAGCTTGTTCATACATCACACTCAGCCATGATGGTCTGTGAGTGTATAATAAAATGGATCTGCCAAGCCATGACTTCATAGAAGATCAGTCAATAAACCACAATGCTTAGGCTTATACAGGTAGTCCTTGACTTAACAACAGTTCATTTATTGACCGTTCAAAGTCACAAGGTCCCTGAAAAAAGTGACTTATGACCGTTTCTCACTTACGACCGTTGCAGCCTCTTTGTGGTCACGTGATGCTTGGCAACTGACTCATATTCACGACAGTTGCCATGTCCCAGGGTCACACGATCCCCTTTTGCAACCTTCTGACAAACAAAGTCAGCCAGATTCACTTAACAACCGAATGACTAAGCTGAAAACCGCAGGGATTCACGTAACAACCGTGGCAGGGATGGTCGTAAAACGGGGCAAAAAAATTCCCTTAACAGATGTCTTGCTTTGCAACAGAGATCAAGGACTAGCTGTAGAGTGTTTTAAGCTCAAGCAAGGCAGTATAATGCTTAGTGTAATGCATATATATCAAGCAAATACTCTATATCCCGCTCACATATAAAGCGGTCATTAGAAAAGCCTTGGGGAATCAAGCGACCTTTGCAAGATTTCAACTGAAAATTCCAACCCAGCACTCCCTTGCAGCAGTCCCCATAAATTAACATTTTTATCTGTATCACAGGCCTCCCTCTCCTCCTCTGCTTATCTTAGTTCCTCCCTTTGTGATTAAAAAAGAAAAGATTTCCAGGGATGGATGTGTTCAGCCCTGATCTTCCATTCTCCCTGCATCCCAAACTGCTTTGCAATTCCTGATGTCAACGTTGGCTCAGGCTGGCAACTATCTCACCCACCTGGATTATTATAAATGATATCATTTTCCATTTCGATGGTCGGGTGGGAACTCCTAATTAAAGCCCTCACATGGCTGCTTCCTTTCCACTGGAAGGTTTCCCTCCCCCCACCCCGCCCCCACCCTCCCATCATTTCCCAGGCATAGACATTTGGGATAAATGTCAAGAGAATGACAAAAAAGCTCCTGCATATTTTTCCATTGCCAGGGGCTTCAGGTTCTTTTCAAATGGAGTTTCTAGATGCCTGCAGGGAACACCTGGCCTCTGCAAACAACTTTTACCGTAATCAAACTGTGGAACCAGTAGAAATTGCCCATTCCAAAGTGCAATATTTTCAGAAATCCGCCCCCCACTTCCCATCTCTGTAGCAAGAGGCAGAGCACAAGAAAGTCTTAGGTCAGGGGTGGCCAACCTGGCGGCTTTAAGACCTGTGGACTACAACACCCAGAACCCAGATTCTAGGAGTTGAAGTCCACAAGTCTTACAATTGCCCAAGTTGGATACCCCTGCCACAATGCATCCCTGGTTTAAACCCTAAGAGCGACACAACCGCTGCATGTGCCCATCACACTGTCCCAAAGGGGCTTTTTCAAAAGGCAACTGGACTTTTGTTTTTCCCCCCCTTGAAAACGTTTCGCAGTTGAGACCAAATTTTCCATTGCTAAAGCAAGGCGGCCGTTAAGTGAGCCGTGCACAATTATATGATTTGTTGTGTGGTTTTTTGCCACTGCTCTGTCACTGCAGTTTTTAAGTGCAAATATGGTTTCCCTCCCTTGTCGGAAGCCAGCTGGGAAGGTCACAAAATGGCAATCACAGAACCCTAGGACACTGCAAATGTTGTAAACACATGTGGGCTGCCAAGGGTCCTAATTCTGATCACATGACCATGGGGAGGCTGCAACAGTCATTAAGTGGGAGGTGATAAGTCGAAGACAACCTGCAGGCACAAAGCCAAGAATGGAGCAAGGGGAGAAAAAACCCCCACCTTTTTTATATTCCATTGAAATGAAACCAATTAAATACAGTTGAAAGGACGGGGCTATACATTTAAAAACTGTCCTTGTCTGACCTCCTAAAATCTACCCATTGTTGGAACGTTTGAAGGAACTCAGCGCAAATCCAAGTTGTGAACTCCTTGCTGGCTTGCAGGTTGTGTGAACCCACTAGTTGTGGTTGACTCAAATAAGGGTTAAAAAAAGAAAATGGAAATAAAGATTCCCCCCTTCCTTCCTTCCCTGTTCGTTAATGAATGCCTCTGCTTCCAGATGTTGTCAATGCCCAGCCCCAGTTTTGCAGCTTGGACTCTGAAATGCAAACTCTTGGGTCAAGAGGCCTCTCTATCAAGCCATGTATCCTTCCTGCAGCTTTGGCCATGAAGATGATAAAGAGAACCAAGCTTTCAAACACTTGAGCCCTGTTGCAGGTGAGGTTATTGATCGAGTCAGCAAAAGGTTGTCTTCGAAATTCCACTGGAGGGGAAAAAAATCTATAAGTAACTGTATTACAAATTGCAGGGAAAAACTGCATTTCGGATTAATCCCTAAGCAACAGCATTGTAATTCTTTTACAGAATGGTTTGTTTCGTAAAAAAAAAACCCTTTGTAGTATTCGCTGAGAACAAAAAACTGGAATTTCTCTGAAATACGGGACTCAGTGGTCCAACATTCTCCTAAGAATATTCTCGTGCCTGTAGCAGATGCCCTGAAAAATCTGAAGTAAGGAAAAAAAATATTTCAGGAGTGCCCCCCAAAGTTGACTTTTTTGCTAAATTTCTGTTAGTTAGGAAGCTCTGCAACATGGCTGCATTTACATTTGTTAGCAGCGTCCCATGGTTACGTGACCGCATTTTAGGACGTTTGCTGAAAACCAGTACTTACCACCCTGTTTGGTAAACAACCAGCCCCCCAAAAGATCATAAAACTGGGTCAGTCATGTAACTGACTCCCTAGTCATATGTAATGGACTACCCATCTTTTCATATGAATTGGGGCAACATCTGTGTTAAGCACTTTGATAAATCTTTATCTGCATAAGTTTAAGCCACATTTATGTTATCTTGGTGACAAATCTTCCTTCTTTCTGCCAAGGCCGTCCTTTTATGTTCTCTTTCTATAGACATCGCTTGGCGATGATTGAATTAAGACAGTAGGATGCAGAAAATGCACTAGATTGGAAATACAGACTTACAGCCACACCTGAGTCCAAAAACCCTAAACTTTTAGAAACTTATCTAATTTTTTTTTGAGAAGGATATAAAACCATTCAGGTTGCAAGAATAAAACACTAATTAGGGCTCAGCCAAGAAAGATAGCACCCTCTTACATCTGCCTTTTAATGGGCTTCTGGATTATTGCAACCTTACATCAAATAAAAGGGTTTTAGGTCCCCGTAATTTCTCTAGCAACCTTGCAATTCCTTCCAGCCGCCCTAGGTCGTTTTGATATGAGATGGGGTAAAAGGTAAAGGTGAAGGTTCCCCCGCACATGCATGCTAGTCGTTTCCAACTCTAGGGGCCGGTGCTCATCTCCGTTTCAAAGCCGAAGAGCCAGCGCTTGTCCGAGGACGTCTCCGTGGTCATGTGGCCGGCATGTCTAGACACCAAAGGCGCACAGAACGCTGTTACCTTCCCACCGGAGTGGTCCCTATTTTTCTACTTGCATTTTTACGTGCTTTTGAACTGCTAGGTTGGCAGAAGCTGGGACGAGTAACAGGCGCTCACTCTGCTACGCGGCACTCAGGATTCGACCCGCCAAACTGCCGACCTTCTGATCGACATGCTCAGCGTCCTAACCCACTGAGCCACCGCGTCCCTTGAGATGGGGGGAGGGGGGGCAAATAAATTCAATAAATAAAGTGGTCTGCTTGTCAAGCAAACCATAAGCTTCCCACAGCCCAGCGATTGGGATTGTATTACCATTTGGCAATGGCCCTAAAGCAAGAAAAGAATTATGGTTCATGATTCATGATTTGATGTTGATATTTTTTACATTACCTATAATTTAACCCCAAAACGGAATATGAATAGCTTTAATATTATTTATTTATTTATTTATTTAATTTCTATACCGCCCTTCTGCCGAATAATATAATTTAATGTACCGTTGGAGGGATTGAAGGACCAGGTTAGGAACACACCTCCATCGATCTATTCTATGCGGTCTTCTTAGCCCATAATCCATCAATAATCAATTCAATCAAAGCTTCGGCTCCTTTCTGGACCTGTCCTGTTGCGGGGAGGCGGGCGTAGAATGCCAAACTCCGCTAAAGTCCGCCTGATTGGTCCCTCTGAAAGAGGGCGGGCGTAATGAAAAGAAAGAAAGAAAGACTCTCACCCTTCGGTGGCTTCTTTGGTTGCGCGCACCGTCCGTCTTCTTAGCTCCCGCCTCCGCGTGGCGCGCTTTAGCCAACCCAGCGACGTGCTGGCGCCGGGGGGGGCGGGGCGTGTGCCCGGCCCCTCCCTCCCGATGACGAAAGCGCGGCTGGTGGTGGCGCCGCCGCGGTCTCGGCGCGGCAGTTGCTCCTGGACGGCGGCGCGGGATGAAGGCGTGCGGGACGGCGCGGACGGGCGGCGCTCTCCCGGCCATGGGCCGCCGCTGCGGCGGGTCGCTTCTCTGGCTGCTGCTCCTGGCTCTCGGCAGCCCCGCGGCCACGCTGGCCGGCTACATCGAGGTAGGCGCGGGGGGGGGGGGGGGGTTGGAGACCCGTGCGGGAGGCGGCGGAATCCATCCCCCCCCCTCGCCCGGATGGGCTGCTCCAGGCGTCCCGACCTGGAGGGCGCGTCCATCAGCCGCGGGGAAAGGGGAGCGCGAAAGGGTCCCGGTGCAAGAAGCTTTCCAGGCGGCTTTGGAGGTGTTTGAAAACTAGGTTTGCCTTACACACACAAGCACACACACACCACACACACACACACACACACCCCACACACACACAGCCAGCCCTTTTCCAGCTGCTGATTCTGCAGCGAATCTCCCTCCACCTGCAGTCTCTCTTCCTTTGCTTTTTTGCAACCCACCGGCTTCCTGCAATACGGACACACACACAATCACACACTTCGGGGGTTGCAATATATGTATGTATCAGGAGACCAATGAATTGCTATATACATATATACAGGCGTGCACGCGCACACACACACACATATGCAGTCCACCTGCCTCCTTATTTTTATATGCATAAACATATACATATCATTTTAGCCATTGTCTATTCACTGCAAGATGCCTCTTCCACATGTTTTCAACAAATAAGGTCCATACATATACCTGTGTGTGTGTGTGTGTGTGTGTGTGTGTCTACACTCAGGAGGTGCTGTTAAACATCTCTGAGCATGGGTATGTGTGTGTGTGTGTATATGGGACATTTCCCCCCCTCTCCCACTACAAAGGTGACTTTATGTCCCCTTATCAGGCAGCTCAAAAGCGTCTGAGCGAAGAAGAAGCATGAAGTCTCTCTTTTCTTTCGCTCCTCCTTTCCATCCTGCTGGCTTTTACCAGGCTCTCAGGATGACAGATAAGTGCGAAGGAAAGGTGGGAGGCCCCAGCGATGGATTCCCTTGTGGGATTTCACAGGGTGAAGAAAAACACAATTCCAATGAATGAACCTTTGTAAGATGAATCATCTCTGCTGTGTTCGATGTATTGGGGCAGATTTGGGAAAGGGGAGAAGTTACCCGTTTCTGTAACGTTTATAACCTCCTTTCTGACCCAGACCAAACAACACTGCAGCATCCATCCTTCTCCAGAATCTCCTTGAAAAATGTACTTTTCCGCTTTCCTGGAGGCAGAATATTTGCATTTTCTTGATCTGCCAGGACTTGCCCCCTCCCCCCCCTTGTTTGCTCTCTGTGTTTACACAAATCTGATCTGTTTATAGCTCTCTCTTTTTAAGCAAGTGTTTTGCATTTATTCAGAGTTGTTGTAATAGTTTAGTAAAATAAACCGGCCAAATTCAATTACTGGATTGCCCTTAAACTACTGCTGTGGTTGTTCAATAGAGACCTTGTACAGAACAGCAAAGCTGGCTCCTGGTTCTGGTTTTTTACCTCCCCTCTGGCCATTTTATAACTGGATTTTGCCTGTTTGTGGAATCAGTTTAGGATTCTCTCTCCTTACAATATATCCCCATGGGTCTGTTTTCTTTTGAGATGTATGGAAAAGACATGGCATGGTGTAATTTAAAGCAAAGATTGCTTAAATCCTTTCTGGGATAAAACTAATTGGGTGGCTGAATGCAGTTTGTTTTCTTATAAAGCTTTTAAAGAAGTGGTGGAGCTTAATCAGATTGGTTACAGAGGTAATTGCCTGAGTCTTTTGTTTTACCTTGTGTGTGCGGACATATTTATGAGGCCTGACCTCTGCATTCTTGGCACAGGAGCAAGAAATCTGGTTTCAGATCAGTCTAGAAGCTTGCATTAGGAAACAGTTCGCATGGGAAAGCATCTGTTTGATCAACCTGATGTTATCTAGTGAACAGAGCTTGACTGTTTTCCCACTATCAGCTGCCTATTGCATTGGCTTTCAGACTTCAGATTTATTAGGGAGTATAATTAAGGCATACCAATATGGTTACTCTTAACTGA
Source organism: Vipera ursinii (assembly GCF_947247035.1). Lineage (NCBI taxonomy): Eukaryota > Metazoa > Chordata > Lepidosauria > Squamata > Viperidae > Vipera > Vipera ursinii. The sequence continues at coordinate 19,583,877 of NC_139519.1, read as the reverse complement.
GAGGATGCTTGCCCTCCCTTAAATCAAATCTGCCTTAAAGCTTATGGAAGACATTCCTCTCTGGTTAAATGGCTTTCAGTCCCAACCTGCATAAGGTTAAATAAAAAAGAAGTAACAAGTCAAATTCTCAAAATGAAACACCTCTTATTAAAATGGAAGCACTTGCTATTAACAGTTCTCCAAAGCATACAGAAATAACTTTCCAGTGATGTGTGTCTCCTCATACCTTGCAGGATTAATTTTCATACCATGCTGGAAATATTCTTAGGAGATCCTGCTAAGATGCAATAGATCTGTGTAGAATATTTGAACTGAAGATGGGGCCCCTCTTCATGTTTTCTTCTTTAAAGATTCTGTGGCCTGGGTACATACGCCAGTACTCGGATAATTTTGCATAAATTAATTGCAGCCCCCCCCCTTGAGGGACTAATTCTTCATACCATGCTTGAAATATTCTTAGGAGCCCCTGCTTATGATTTATTACCTTATACAATAATAGATCTCTCTGGAATCTTTATTTTTTTATTTTAATCCCATTTATATCTTTGAACTGAAGGCAGGACCCTGTTCACGTTTTTTTTTTCCCATTGGAGATTCTGTGGCACAGTGCACATCCTTATAATTTTAGGACAATTTTTTTTTCTCCCCTGGAACTTGCTGGAGAATGGTTCAATTTCCTCCGCATTTGCAGCATAGTGGTGATTCGTTGGTCGCTTTTAGATCCCTCTCAAAAAAAAATTGTCCAGCCAGCGTGATAACGCGGCACGATGAGAATGGGATGCAGGATTCTAGTAAAAGCCCCTATTGGGTTGCTTGGCACGGATAACGTGCCAATGGAGAGCTGTCATGTGTCCACTTCCTGATGGGGAGATTAAATCTCTGCACCTGTTAAAGCCTTCTGACGGGATGGCATTTCCCCTCTTTGAGCAAACGCAAGCTCAGCTGCTTGTGGGTATCCTGTCTGGATGCCGTTTCCCCGATTATGAACTGATGGCACGACCTCTGTTTCCTTCTTGGCCAGCTTTGATTTAAAAAGAAACTAAAGCTGAGCTTGCTTTTCATAAGATTTAATAAAGGGGTGAGGGCTGTATTTTTCTCCCCATTAGAGCTCTCCATTAAGTCAATGATTTGGCATAAATGTATTAGGTAGATTTTTTTTTCCCCCTCTCAGTTAAGAAGTCTCCGGCACCAAGTCGGACATTAATCTGTTTAACGTTAACAGTTAACACGTTTGTTTCTACCTCATCCTGTCTGTGTAAGCACTTGTATGTGAAGCTTAATCCTGCATAAATATTCATAGCGCACGTTCCTGGTTTTATGAATATTAATAGGATTCCCTCATTTTTTTTATTAGAATGTTTCTGTTTCAAATGCAATACACCAGCAGAGTTCTATGGCCTTATGCATTTATGGTATTTATATCCTTTTTTCTCCGACAGCATCCGGAGAGCGGTCTCCTCTTCCCGTTTAACCTTTGAAACATTTTTCCAAAATATATATAGTAAGCAGACGGAGCTGAGTTTCGTGGCAAATTGAGATCCTGATGGTCACAACTGGACCCTTTGACCACCATAAACAGTTTTTAAAATGTGATAAGCAGAGAGCTAGGATGCAGTAAAATGAAATACTACTTATATATATATTTTAAAAAAAACCATTTTGAATTAGATTGCAGTTCTAAATCACCCTGGGCAAAAAAACATCACCTGGATAAAAATGAAGCAGTCCTTTGGCCAGTTCTCTAAAACCCGTTGAATGGATACGGGGTAAAGTTTTCCATGAAATCAAATCAAATCAAACTGAATTTCTTTTTAGTTGGTTCAGGAGGGTAGCTGTGCGGTTTTCCCAGTGTTTCTGGGCTATAACTCACAGCTGCCTCCCAGTTGGCTTTGCTAGCTGGGTCTTATGGGAGATGTATATCAGTAGCAAGTAGAAGTGCAATAATCTTATCTCTGCTTCCTTCTGCATTGGTGCTGGTCAAGAAAAGCATCCCTGTTGCAAGCTGAAACACAGGAATAGATCAAATGAACCAAACTAGATGTTTACCAGCCGGGCTATTAATACAGTTTAGAGCTGTCACGCAATGGAGATACTTGGAGTGCTTTGAAGAGGTTAAATTCAAATTATTGACCAAGAATTGCTGTTTAATTTTGGGAGTGCATTGTTTTCTGTTTATAGCTTACCCAACAGCCTGCCTCATTTCATTGAATACTTGTGTCCTGAAATCTGAAAGGTGTCATCCAAGCAAAAGAAGAGCTTCCAAATTAAGGATAGTAGTTTGGGTATCATTTATGTGTGGAAATAGCTTTACATAGTTTACCTTGACAGCACCACAGCTAGGCCTCCCTTGTAGTTACGTTGAGCAAGCTGGTTATACTAACTTCTGAGCAATGGGATGTATATGCTGACATGCAGTGGTCCCAGTTCGGAGCGGGACTGAAGCAGGGAATTAGCTTGGACTCACTATGTAAACACAAGAGGGCAAGGTCTCCCCCCCCCCACACACACACACCTTTGAGCCTTACTTGGTCTTACCAAGATGTCTAGGGAGATTCCTGTACTGTAGGCAGAAAATAATAAAGTACAAGGACTTACAACAGTTCATTTAGTGATAGTTCAGAGTTACAACAGCCCTGGAAAAAAGTGACCTCTGGCCCATTTTTCACACTTATGTGCAGCCTCCCCATGGTCACATGATCAAAATTCAGATGCTTATCAACTGACTTATATTTACGACGGTTGCAGTGTCCCGGGGTCTTGCGAATCCCCTTTTGCGACCTGGCAAGCAAAGTCAATGGGGAAGCCAGATTCACTTAACAACCATGTGACTAGCTTAGCAACTGCAGGGATTCACTTAACAGCTGTGGCAAGAAAGGTGGTGAAATGGGGCAAAACTCACTTAACAAGTGTCTCCCTTAGCAACAAAAATTTGAGGCTCAATTGTGGTCGTAAACTGAGGGTGCCTATAGCTAGTTTGAACTCTGCATGCCTAGGGTCTGGTCATTCGTTCCTGGCACTGTCCTTTAGAATTATATCTTAACCTTAATGGAAATTGTTGTTAATTATTAGTTTTTAAAAATCCTACTAGTTGGGTTAACCGTCTGTTGGCATGACTGACATATTTGCTTCCTGATGGGGTGTTGCTTTTTTGAAAGATGCTGGACAGATAAAAACAGCAGAAGGTGGGTGGGCCTAAAAAAATGTGATGCGTAGGTTAATCAGAAATTTCAATTTGTTTATGGCCCTTAGCTACGTGCTTTCAGCATTCAACCTCTTTTATAACAGCTCATTATGTTCAATTGCTCAATAGGTTTTGAGCCAGTAACTTTATCCTTGAAGTATTACAAGTGAGGTGCAGCTTTTGTGTATCGCTTCGTTAGCTTCACTGCACGCATTAAGGTTTAGTTCCCATTCTTAAGATATTCTCTTTTTACTTCTTCCGGTGGTGATCCAGAACGATCCCAGGCAGTCTCCAAAAATATATATTCTTCTTACTGGTCTACTTTCCTGCCCTTCATTTGAGTTTCCATGGCGTTATAAAATGTAAGCCAGTCTTGCAGGGTCTCTCAGTGCTTCAGTACTTGCCTTATCCTGCCATAAATTGTTTGAATTTTTAACAAAGAGCCTAGGGTTCTCCCCGATGAAAGCTTGAATTTGGACCCAGCCCAACATTTTCTGATGCTCCATTCCAGTCTTCAGAAGTTTAAGAGAAAGTTGAAACAAACAACCTTTTATTCAAGTAGTGGATAGCATTAACATAAACTGATTCAGTTCCTCCACAGGCTTTTTAATTGTTTAATTTAACATCCACCACCTGATTTTGATACAGCTGTGACGCAAGAGGCCACAGACGTAAAATGTCTTCGTGATTCGTTCCCCCGTTCTGCGCTTGGCTGCAAGTGAGCGATTCGCTGCGAAGAAGGCCGGTGTTTGCATTCTTTGAAGGATTAGTGAAGAAATCATATTTTGGTGCCTTATTACAAGGTGACATTGTTTTGTAAGATCGTAGTGGGAGATAGAAGTAACTACGAAGTTAATATCACAATAGAAAATGAGCTCTTAGACCAGTAGCTGGTGATATGTTCCATTCCTCACCTGATGATGATTCATTCTCTCTCTCTCTCTCTCTCTCTCTCTCTCTCTCTCTCTCACACACACACACACACACACACACACACACACACGTGTGTTCTAAACAAAATTATCCAGGACTGTCAAATAATCTCTAGCTTAGGCAACAGACTACCCTTTTCTGAGACCCTAGTAATCTTCTTCGTAGTCTTTTTGTGTCTGCTTTGGGCTGAAGTACAGCCTGAGAGCGAATTCCTTTCCACCAGATTTGCTCACCCCTCTGAAACGCCTCCGTGCCTCCCCTCACCATCCTGCCCTTGCAGCAATCAAGTTTTATTTTACTGCACGTCATTGTTTCTCCTTCCCGGCGCTTAGAGTTTGCAGAGCCAGATCTGGTTGAGTGCAGCAGTTGCCAGCTTGGCTGCAGTCTTAGCGAGATTCTATGAGCCAAAAATGATTAGACAAAAATTCCCCAATAGCAGTGTTTCTCCATTTCTCTTGCAAGTTGTGAAGGTGTATCCTCCACCCATCATATCAGCAGCCTTCTACCTGGTGCTTACCAGAGGTAACCGATGAGAGCAAAGGTGTCCAGTCTTGGCAAGACCTGTGGACTCCAACTTAACTCAAGGTGGATGACTGAGCAATTCTGGAAGTTGAAGTCCACGAGTCTTACAAATTGCTAAATCTGAACACCCATGGATTAGAGTGTTTTTCATCTTTTCAAGCTATTGGGAAGTGTAGAAGCTGGAGTGTAACACAACTGGAGAAAGCTAGACCCACTTTGTTGGGCCTTTTGTGTGCATGAATTTGCGTGAATTTGTATTGAGGTGGACATTTGAATCTATTTGTGTACAGGCAGGCAGTCCTTCACTTACAACTCTAATTGAGCCTGCAGTGTTGGTCCTAACTCATTACAGTCATAAAGCATGCCTTATTTTACAATCTGTTTGGAGTGCTGGTTAAGTGAACCCGTTACACACACTATGGACCATTTCAGAAAGCATGACATATGTGGAAAACTGAATATAACAAATTGCAAAATAATATGGCGAATTAGATGGTTTGTTAAAGCAGCATTTGCAAACCACCTCGGTGTTATTGCCAAGACGATACATAGTCATGGATATGTTCACCAGCAGTTGAGGCTGACTCAGAGAGCTTTTATCTTTACTTTTTGGATCCCTGAGTTAATGTGAAATAGTATGTCCTTGCTCCAAGTTGTCCGTCATAGGAATGATTTTCCAGATTATGTGTAGAATAGCATATCTGATTGTGAATTATTATTATTGTTTTCCTGTGTTACATAGTGGTGAGATTAGTGATAAGCCGTATAATGCAATTTGTTAGGTTTTGGTTTAGCACTGCTGTGCAGCAGACCCAACTACTATGGTATATCAGTCCGGTTTTCCATAGCTCGAAATGATTAAACATTTGAAGGAAATGCTAAACTTGTGAACATTGTTGATTGCAAGAGCTTGCTCACAGCTGTGGTTTTGATAAGAACGATCAAGGGAGGAAAGATTGTGTGTGCCACATTCCGCAACAGAATTGACTTGGAGAGGAAGTGGGAGGAGACACTTAAGTTGAGTAAACTAGGATTGCTCTGATTTACAAAGAAAACCCACAAAGCTTCCTCTGTTGAGGGCAAAACATTAACTAGGCAGCCTGGCAGCATGTCTCTCTTTCTAAAGAAATGTCTGCAGTCCCAATATAAAATGCGTTGTTCTTCTCACCATTGGCTACGTCCGGTTCTGTACTTGTATGCGTCCGTGTTTCATTATTATTTGGTTTGACTGATTGACATCTTAACACTGATCACTATAACATTTCATTTATAATGAAGTCATTCTGTCCAGCCCTTGCAGCATCGTTGGGTATAACAAAACATAACTGCAGATGAATCCCCAGAGAGTATTCAGACTCCTATTTACAACCTGCAAGGTTTTCCTCCACTCTTATTGCAATGGGAAATAGAGATATTAAACAGGAGATTTAATGGCTGGTCCACAGCAACGGATGTCTGCGTGGCCAAAAACAATCAGAGGCGCTCCTCATGTAAACAGAAATATTTCAGAACCATATTCATAAAGTATTTAACCAACCTTTCATGCCATTGTCCAATAGAAAAGAGCAGCGGAAATTACATCTACGCATTTCATTAATCCACGTATTTCTGTGGCCATTGCCATTTTCCTGTTAGGGAATTAGAAATTTAGTAATTTACAACCCAGCGTGATTTTTGCAAAATTCCTGTGAAATAAAATGAATATGGCACAGTTAGTTAAGTTAAAATCTTTACCTTAGATATAAAAAAACTTGCCATTGTTTTGTTATTTTCCTTCCACTTTTTTTAAAAAAGTGTTAATAGTTCTTGATGGTGCTATCAATACTTGTTTTAAATATGCTCTGCTTGATGTTAAAGTTAGATATTTCGTCAATTCAGTAGAATCTATAAACATAGGAAGGCAAAAGTCATGTCTTGCCATGCATATCTTATGTTCTGATATGCCTAGAAAGAATGTTCCGAATTTGCTTTAAAAACGTGATGGCAATAGCATTTAGCCTTCTATACTGCTTCATGGTGCCCTCTCTAAGCCATTTACAGTGTCAGCCTATTGCCCCTAACAATCTGGGTCCTCATTTTATCAACCTCGGAAGGATGGATGGCTGGTTGAGTCAACCTCGAACCGGTCAGGATTGAACTCCTGGCAGTCAGCGGAATTAGCCTAAAATACTGCATTCCAAACCGCACCACCAGGGCTCTGAGTATGTGACTCTTTGTCTCCAATGAATGATTTTACAAAGCGGAGCTCTGTCTATTATATTGTTTTGCCATAGCCAAAGTAAACATTCACATTTAATCCCATAATTTATTGCCAGGGTTTTAACTCCTGTTATTTTTAAATGTATGAACATGGGAAACACGCCGAAACACGCCGTGTCCTTGTCATCTTTTGATCCGGTGCGGTCAAGTGTAAATATACGTTAGCATTTATATTTGTTTGATATACTGCTAGTCTTCTGCTTTAAAACCATTTGTAAATCACAACAGCACTCAAAAAAAAAAAGTTGCAACCAGCCCTCACACTTGCAAGCATCATAACATCCCCACAGTTATGTGATCCAAATTTGGGTGCTTGGCAACCAAGCACGTTCAGGTAGTCCTCCACTAACTTATGACCATTTTTTTAACCTCTATGACCGTTGTAGCCTCCCTGTGGTCATGTGATTTACATTTGGATGCTTGACAACCGGTTCGTATTTATGACGGTCGCAGCGTCCCAGGGTCACGTGATCCCCTTTTACGACCTTCTGACAAGTAAAGTCAATGGGGAAAGCCAGATTCACTTAACAGCCGCGTTACTAACTGAATGACTTCAGTGTTTCACTTAATAACTGTGGCAGGAAAGGTCGTAAAATGGGGCAAAACTCACTTAGATGTCTCACTTAGCAGCAGAAATTTTGGGCTCCACTGTGGTCGTAAGTCAAGGACTACCTTGTATACACTCCTCACTTTGCCACCAGATCTTCATCATTTTGTACAAGAACGATCTTTTAAAAAATTGTTGGTCAGTTTTCGAAGCGTGGTCCAGGTATGCTAGCGTTCATTACTGGGCCAATCCATGTTTTCTGGGAGCTAAGCAGTTCAAAGTCCACTCATTGGTTCATTTCTGAGTTTCTTACAGATGGGGAGAAAAGATACAACCATTTTTTAAAAATAATATATATTTTTAAACTTTTCATATTGTGGAAGGAGATAGGTGCTAGAGACGAAGCTCAGGTTGCAAGGTTGCAGGATGTTTCTCGATTATTCTTTCTGGCTTGGCCAAAGTCGAGGAGGATATATATATATATATAAATTCAGGCTGTGGTAAAAAGTTGCTTCTAGAATTGTCCTGTCAGCAAGTATCCTAAATGGAGGTGCTGGCCAGCAGTTTTGCAGCCTGCCTGTATTGCTGGGTCTTAGAAAAGATGCCATGGGAATTGGTCCTTATGTGCCAAAGCAACTCTTTGAATCTAAAACCCTACATAGTTCTAATAATTGGGAAGATGATCATCTGTCTAAGACAAGAGCCGGGGAACTTTGGCCCTTTTATGGCTTGTGGACTTCAACCATGCCGGCTCAGGAATTCTGGGAGTCGAGGTCCACAAGTCATAAAAAGGCCACAGTTCCCTCGCCTCTGGCCTAAGGCCTGTGCACCTCCAGGCGCAGCAGTTGCTCAGTCCAATTAAGCCGATTGCCATAACTTGTTACTTGAACGGTTAAAGTAGGTTTGGAGAACCTTTGCTCTGTTCAGCCCCTCCTCGTGAAATAGATGTCTTAGTCTGATTTCTTTCTTGCAGTCTTTGAGTGACTTCAGCCAGATCAGTTGGGAAAGTCTTTATGCTCCGGTGTGTGTGTGTGTGTGTGTGTGTGTCTGTCTGTCTGTCTGTCTGTCTGTCTGTCTGTCTGTCTGTCTACACTACAGCCAGGGAAGCCGGTTGGCATAACTTCTCAAAATGTTATTTTTTAAAAACCAAAACAAAATACAAGCAGAGGATGACCCAAATTAACATAAAAATGGTACAGTAAGGATTCCTCATGGGCCAAAAACTAGGCCAGCAGCAGGAAACTGTAGCCAGCCTGCTCTGATAATTGGGACGTACCATCGGAAGACATAATGTTAGGCTGGGTGACCTGTTTTTTTTTAACCTTTATGGCCGTTGTAGCCTCCCTGTGGTCATGTGATTTACATCTGGATGCTTGACAACCGGTTCATATTTATGACGGTCGCAGCGTCCCAGGGTCACGTGATCCCCTTTTACGACCTTCTGACAAGCAAAGTTAATGGGGAAAGCCAGATTCAGTTAACAGCCGTGTTACTAACTGAACGACTTCAGTGTTTCACTTAACAACTGTGGCCAGCAAGCAAGGAAAAAGATGAGGGTTGGTTTTTTTTACTTGTTGACATCATGAGTAGGTTTGTAAAGAAGGATACAAGGATATTATTGAACGATGCAGCTTGCCGTGCTGTGTCCTGCTTTGCTAGAGCTCCCCTACTCATACTGGTGAAGAGTTTCTATAGATCAGTGTTTCTCCAGCTCAGAAACTTTAAGCCGTGTGGACTTCAACTCCCAGAATTCCTCAGCCAGTCATGCTGCCTGGAGAATTCTGGGAGGTGAAGCCCATTCACCTTTAAGCTGCCAAGGTTGAGAAACACTGCTATAGATCATTGCAGGAAGAGTAACACAATATGTTGCAACCTAGAGGGACAAAATGTTTTCAAAAATGAATTTGCATATGTTGTTTATATCATAGTCCAGGGGTCCCTAAGCCTGTTCAGAACTGGGCCGTGTGAACGGTGGCTGGCATGTACACGTGCACAGCTCAACTTGTGTGAGCAGCAGGCCAGGACGTGCGTACATGTTCGTGCAACTCAACTTGCGTGAGGTGAGCTGTCTGTGCGTGTGCACCAGCCGGCTGCTCACGCAAGTTGAGCTGTGCACATGTGTGCTGGCCCGCCGCTTGCGTGGCCTGGTTCCCTTCTTTTTCCCTCCTCCAGCCAAGCTGAAAAAGTTTGGGTCCTCTGTCATAGTCTGTTGAGTTAAACCATAGTTGTTGACTACATGCTGAAGTTCCATTTGCAAGCCACAATGGACAGGCTTATACAACACGCTGAGGCAAAAACAAGCAACCCACACTAAGGTTTAAATAAGATGTAAATCCATTTTATTGTGCCTTAGTTTTAAAAGTATGGTTTAGTGCAAGATAGGAATCTAGACATAATACTATATTTCTACTTGGATCAGGAAATAGCAAGGATTATCTCTGTTTTTCTAGAGAGTTAGACTTTATGCTAGTGTTAAGCACACTATAAAGTGCTTGCTTAAATTACTAAGACCATTTTATTGCACAACTGCTTTAAAATGGTCACACAAGTGTTTACTGAAGACCGTTAAACTGTTTTTAAGCAACCAAACAAAACCAATACAGCTCGTAAAAATGCACTCCCTTTTGCCAAGATGAGTAAATTCCTTAATTCTGTAATGTCGTTAAAGCAGTTTTCAAAGCAGAAATTGACATTAGTCTTTGGAGAATCTATCCTTTAAGTTTCACAACAATGCTAACAGGCTTAGATAGAACTTCTCATTACATAATTCAAAGAATTGTTTGTGGATTAGCTGTTTAATGTCAAAAATAAAGCTGAATGGCCTAAAACCTTTAAGACTTGTTTCTCCCAAGTCCTGGAGCTGATGAATACATATCTGTTGAGGAAGAAGAATATGTGGAACAGCAGCAACAATTCTTTCCACTTAATGTCATAAAATGATTAAAAGCCTAGTAATAACTATGTATAAATTGCTAAAATATGGTAAATTGGATGTTTGGCCATATAGGGAGGCATGGAGAACTTCAGTGATAGTTCATTCTGGCATCTATAGGGTCATAATTTTATAGATCTAAAATTACGGTTAATTGAACAAAGATGATTATTTTGTGTTCTGTGAACATCTGCCTCTTTTTAGTGACAAATTGATGAATTTAGCTCAATTGACAGAGAAGCGCTGCTCAGAAGCCACATGACATATTCATGAGTTTTAACGCCTCTGTCTTGAACGAAAATGATTTCACATAATAATTTGGTCTCTGGAAGGCTTATCCTTTTTGTAGATGATCATGCTCTTCTGAAAGTTTCATGGCCTCTGTCTGGAACAGGAGGGCAATAAAAGTGGAAATGGTTCACTTCTCTGGCATATTTCGGTATTTTCTCCTGGAATTTAATTTTGTGAGATGTTCAACAGACATAGTCTGTTCAATGGCTTGTAAATCAGCAAAACAATACTAACCTACCAGGAACAGGGTAAGTGGAGATAATAATAATAATAATAATAATAATAATAATAATAATAATAATAATAATAGACTGAGTTTCATGCTTTATGAATAAAAGTTTAGTAGTAGTAGTAATAACAACAACAAACAATAATAATAATATAAATAATAATAATAATAATAATAATAATAATAATAATAATAATAATAATAATAAAAATAAAAGTTGGAAGCGACCTTGAAGATCATCCAGCCCAACCCCCTGCTCAGGCAGAAAACCCTATACCGTTTCAGACAAATGGCTGTCCAGTCTTTTCTTAAAAACTTCCAGTAATTTTACCTGATTCCTGAGGGCTCGCTTCAGTATTCTTGTTCCCTGTAGATTCAAATTCTCACGGACACCTTCTCTAAATGAAAGAATTTAGACCTGAAATACGGAATATCCAATCATGATTACTCAACTTTCCTGAGCAGCAAAGAGCTGTGGGAGGGTTCTTAGGCTGAAGGATTGTTGAATGTTTTGTGCCGTTATTAGTCAAATTAGTTTGATTTAATGAACAATGTAACCACTGTAATTTCTTTCACGAATTAGTTGTTCACGATTCCCATAGGAAGGCACGATGAAGCTGAATGTTATCAATCTACAATGAACTTGACTGAATATTCAGATTTTGTAAGTTAATTCAGTAGGTAAACATTGGCTTCAAGAGTTCAAAGTAAACGACACTTCCAATTACTTGCCCCAAATGTCAAGTACAAAAAAGAAGAAAAAAAAATCAAGAGTTGGAAGCTACTGTAAATTTTTAAGGAACTGATTATCAGTAAAATGGTTATATACTGAGATGCTTTAGTTTAAGAGGCAATTAAAGAAACCCAAACACAATATCTGAATAATTTGGAGTGTTAAATCAGATTTATAGTGGCGTAAGCTTTCATGGACTATACCAGGGAACTTCAAACTTGGCCCTTTTATGACTGGTGGACTTCAACTCCCAGAATTCCTCAGCCAAAGGTTTATTTTCAAACAATAGTAATTGTCAGTAATTGGACAAATTATTATTATACATATTATAAATTACACGTATTGTTCAACCTACGACTATAGTTGAACCTAGAAATATGGTCATACGTTGGTTATGCTCATCATTAAGCAGGTCAACACATAACTCAATTTTATGACTTTTTTGGGCGGTGGTCTTTAAGCAAAACACTGTTTTTGTTAAATAAGCTCATTGTCCATAATGGATGGGTGTTTTTTCCCCAGAAGCTGGAAGTAAAGACCAGTTTGCGGCCAACCCCCCCCCCCCCAAAAGCAGATCACAGTCATGTGACTGTAGGATGCCGCAAATGGTCATAACTTCAGATACCCAAAATGTGATCACGTGACTGTGGGGCGGGCAAACCTCAGGGCATTGAATCTGGTTTGTAAGTGCCCTTTTTTTGAATCCGTCCTTTGGTTGCTAAGCAACCGATTGTAAGTCAAGGACTACCTACTATATAGGGCAGCTGTACTAAAAGGAAGCAAAATCTGACATTTAATACTGCCCTGTATATTAGTAGATCTTAAATCTGCTTTTATAGTGGGGAAAAAAAAACCTGCCAGGGTTTCACGTTGTGATGTACACCTACCAAAGTGAAGCCTACAAGAAACATTCAGTTCTGTGACAGTAAGCTTTCATTCATTTAAAAACAAAAACCACTGTTGTGCTTATCTGAGATTTTCTCTAGAGCACGGTTTTAAACCACATCCGATTCACTCTCACTGCCCAAGTCTTTAATTTTGGAATTAGTGGTTTTCTTCGGCGGATCCCGCGGCCTTCAAACTTTCGTAAGTGAACCTATGGCGTTAGTCTTACTCTAGAAACCATGGGAGGAAGAGGACTTAAAGCAAGCTCAGGATGACTCATCTGAGGTTTGCCATTTAAATTCAGAAGCAAATACTGGCCCGGTGTTATCTGTCCTTTCCAGATCTGACTGCTAATAATAACTCTTCCCTTCTTGGACACCCGCCTATGTATCGTATTGTAATTTTCAGCAATGTGGGATGGCGTTGTTTTTTTTTTTTTCGAAGAACAAAAGCAATAAAACTTGGATGAACTGTTCATTTGCAGATCTGTTGCTTGCTGTGTCAGGCATTATTAATCAGCCTTCCTGAGTTCAGGGAAGCTACCTGTTAAATAATAATAATAATAAAAAAATAAAACAGGAAGAATAGCTAGGAAGCCACCACCCACCCCTCTGAAAAAAATATTAGGGATCTGTCAAAAATATTAGGGATCTTTCTATCGGAAATTAACCAAGCAAGATTCTACAAGTAAGCTACTCGTCTGTTCATACCTCACTAAAAGGGGTTGCTTTAGAAGGATTTGGCAGATGAACTGAAACCGTAAATCTATTAAGTTTTTTTTTAAAAGTCCTGTGAATGACATAATAGCAATAGCACTTAGATTTATATACCGCTTAATAGTGCTTTACAATCCTCTCTAAGTGGTTTACAGAGTCAGCATATATTGCCCCCTACGGTCTGGATCCTTATTTTACTGACCTTGGAAGGATCGAACTCCTGGCTGTGGACAGAGTCAGCTTGCAATACTGCATTCTAACCACTGCGCAACCACTGTAAACATTTACAGGGATTTTTTTCTACTCTACACTACTAGGGCAGAGATGGATCATGGAATCAGATTTTTCAAAGAGATGGGATGGGAGAATCTACTGGAGAAATATATCTGGGACTGCTTTTTTTGGGGGGGGACAAAATCGTCCCCTTAGCCCAAAAGCCTGAATTATATGACTGTAATAAGGACATTGTTTGAGCTTCAGTTTATTTAAATAGATTGAGGCTGCAGGGATATATTTGAGATCTGAAAATTGTTTTGGTTTTAGAAGTTTTAACTGAGTTAAAATTCGTGACTTATTCTCTAAAAGATCTTCAATAAAAGTTAATAATTCAAGGGCATTTCTTAATACAAAGTTTAACTCAGGTTGGGTTTAATTTGCTTTCTGCTTCATAAAAATGTCTTAATGTGATTAATGGGGTAAGAATGGCTAAAATTGGTTTTGTTGTCTGAACTAGCAGTAAATGCTGAGTATGAACGGATAAATCAAAATCTTTTTCTCATCTTGGTTTGCCTGTTTATAGGCACTCATAGTGCGGGTTTTAATATTTTATAGCCCTTCCTCTTTGGAGCCTTGGTGCCATTATTGCTGTTGATTTGGGCCTTGATTCTATGTTCAGAAAGCCTCTTCAGATGCCTCCTTTAAGTGAGATACAGTCATTAACTTGCTATCAGTTAAAGCAGGGGCCTTCAAACTTGGCCCTTTTATGACTTGAGGACTTCAACTCCCAGAATTCCTCAGCCAGCATGACTGGCTGAGGAATTCTGGGAGTTGAAGTCCACAAGTCATAAAAGGGCCAAGTTTGAAGACCCCTGAGTTAAAGGGTTTGGTCTGTGTTGGCACCTATATGTGGGAATACAGCACCTTCTAGAGTTGATTTAGCTGATATTTCTCTTTATAGCATTTTAGCCACAGGTTGCTGCTGCTTTTGTGTCGGAAGTGCTTCCAGGTTGAAAGGATTAGCTGGTGACATCACTGTTGCCTGGGTGATGCCCCGTCGGGGGTTCCTTTTATTTCCCCATTAATGATTCCACTGAAGTGTAGGTAACCCCCTTTGTATTTCGGAACCCCTTTTCTGTTGTACTATGTTAGGTCTATTGTTTCGTATTACGTTCTCTTATTTGGGATGCCAACATGCTCTATTGTATTGCATTTCTAAATTTTTTTTCCTGTGAATACCCAGAGAGCTTGCTGCAAGCCAGCTCATAAATCATGTAAATAAATAGTGACATAAGTACATTTTTCTCAATATAATTCTGGTATTTAACCAATTAGAAGATGTCAAATTGAGTGTTTGCTTTGTCTCTCTCTCTCTCTCTCTCTCTCTCTCTCTCTCTCTCTCTCTCTCTCTTAAGTGGGGGGGGGCAATTTCTGGACGAACTTGCATCCAAGTTCTATTGGAAACATGACAGCTGAGAAAGAAAACATTGCAATGTTGTGAGCATATTACTGCTTGTATGGTAAACTACCCTTTAAGTATAGCATTCTGTACAAATAGCCTTTGCTCTACCATTGTTTGTTTAATGAACATGTGAAGGACACTGAAATTTCTTCTTCTTCTTCTTCTTCTTCTTCTTCTTCTTCACTATTATTATTATCATCATCATCAAATTGGGCATATCTTACTAAACTGCATGGAGTTTAGCAGTGGAGGTTCTGCTGCCATCCATAATCGTAAATTGAGGACAGCCTTGCTGTTGAAAGAAGTTGAAATCAAAGCACAAATGATGACTGCACTAAAAAAATTAGTTTTAAGATTTACATTTAGCTTTATTGGTTATGGTCATATAAAAATAATAAAACATACATCTATGAATACAATGGACAGGCTAAAACTGTCAGAATATTTGTAAGACAAAAATGAACAAAACACAGTTGATAGTTACTCTGGTTGAATACCTCAACCCCTGCTTTTGAATGGACCATTCTCAACTTTGCATGCTTCCACTATAAATGCCATTATGATGTAGGTTTCTATTAATTTCCTTATCTCACAGAACAGCCCTGGATCCTATTCCATTGGAAATTACTCTTTTATCTCTTCATAGCTGCCACCAAAAATTAACAGCCGATTCAATCATTTTTAGTATCACTGTCAAATAGGTTGTACATCCTTCATTTTTCAGAGTGTGATAAATAATCTAGATCTTACAGTCCTGCAAGAATTATAAGAAAAGAGCGTATGAATTACACTTCTTCTCTCTAAGGGCAGAACCAATTATTATATGAAATGCACATAACAATATCCGTTCAAAAGGAAGTAGATCTGGTTGTAGAAAAGAGAGAGCCAGTTCTTCAAGATAATTAGCTAGTTTTTCGTAATGTGCAGGGATAAAAACCCTTCTCTGCTTTCTCCAAGAGAGGAACCCTTTGGGACAGAAGGAATTCCAAAGATGTTATGTAGAAAGACGGAATGAAGATTTTCCATTAGCAAAATCATATAGTTGGGGAGTTCCGTCTGCTTTTTTCATATTCTTAGAATATTACAGAATAACAAAAGTTGGAAGGGAACAGTAAATTAAACAATGCCATTTATGTTCATCTTGGGCATTGCACATGGACCTTCATTATGGATGCTCCTTCACAGCTCTCTTCGTTTTTCTTTTTTTTTGGGGGGGGGGGGAGGATCCAGCAATGGGTGGGGGAACCCATGAATCTGTTTGTTCTCTTTAGGTAATTAAAACATCTTGAGGATGAGTGACTAAGTTAGCTGATGCGCTTGTGAATAAACTGTCACTATGGCAACAAGTCTCCAGTGATTTGCAAACTCTTTGAACAATTTGAGGGAGATTGGGTACCCTTCCTCTCGTTTCTGTGGTGATGAGCTGAAGAGAGGCCAAAAATAAACACTACAACTCTAATGTTTAAACATGCAGCATCTTCGTTCAAAAGTATGTTTGAACAAGGCTTATATTGGTTCAGAATATATTTTGGAGGAGCAGCAAATAGGCCGATTGAGTCCTTTGCTTCCTGTTTTTCATTTTACCATGTAGGTAGCACCTTCAAAGAAGTGGCATTCCAAATGGAGAAAAATGACCCCTTGGAATAGGACATATAAACACTTTTCATGCTATAATTCAAAGTCCAGGACTATTTTTGCACAATGCAGCATAGGAGTATCAAGGTTAACATTCTGAACACACCCTGTCTCCTGTTTCTGTTGGCACCGAATGCTGTTCCACCCACTCTTTCTAAAACATTTTATTTGCTTGCTAACATGCTGTTAAAACTGTAGGTGCTTGAGCTCTTTGCTATCTGGATTATTCCAGATTGTTCTAGGCCTGTACAGCAGTAGAGCAACTTATAGAAAGATCCAGCTAATGGGCTTTGAAAGCAGACGTCAGGAGGGCCTTTTTTGCTGTTGTGTTTTAGGTGCAGCTTTTCAAAACTATATTGGAGCGTCCATGCAGTGGAGAAACTGAGGCCCAGAAGAACAGCCTTCATTTATCATTTTTTTGACATTGGATTCCTTCTAATCCATAATCCTTAAAGCAACAGAAAAGACATCTTTGAGATCAGGGCTCTTCAAACTTGGCCCTTTTATGACTTGTGGACTTCAGCCGGCATGCCTGGTTGAGGAATTCTGGGAGTTGAAGTCCACAAGTCATAAAAGGGCCAAGTGTGAAGTGCCCTGTTTTAGTGTCTATGAAGATTCTCAAATCATCCATGGTTGCCCCAAAAGTGCTTTTTTTTTCAGGAGGAAAGTGGACTTTCTTATGTTTCTTTTGAAGATGTTTCGCTTCTCATCCAAGAAGCTTCTTCAGCTCTGACTAGATGGTGGGGAGTGGAAGGAGTTCAGTTTGAGATTGTGCTTGTGCCTCAGATTGAGAGTTAGACAACACAGACTCATCCACACTAGGCTGTGCCTTTTTCAACAGTGAGGGGAGCCAGGGCAGAAAACATTCTGCAGCCAAGAAGACCACACATACATTTGCACTTCTCAGGTGACCCTGAGGACACAGGCAAACCTCCAAAATGGTTTCAACGGTGCTTTAAAGCAGGCGCGTCAAACTCGTGACGTCGCATGACGTATCGCAACTTTTCTCCCATTGCCGGCAATGGGGTGGGCGTGGTTTTGGCGTGACGCATCCGGCCCCGCAGTTTGACACGCCTGCTCTAAAGGAATGCACACAACCAGCTGTCTGCAAGGAATATAAATCCTTCCACTCCCCACCATCTAGTCTAGAGCTGAAGACGCTTCTTGGATGAGAAGTGAAATTCTTCCAACAGAAACACAAAAAAGTCCAGTTGCCTCCTGAAAAAAAAAAAGCACCTTTGGGATGTCTTCTAGAGTTGAGGTTTTTCAGGCATTAAAATAGGGCTGTTCTTAGTCAAGAGTAGTGAAAAAGGTGGATAGAAGTTTGCCTGGGTCCAGGGTTGTCGACCATCTTTTGCAAGGCTTCTTTGCGGGGTCATTGCACAACACAAAGGGAAGATGCAGAGCTCAAACAGCTGGGGAAGGCAGTAATAAGCCTATGGCATACTTCCTGTGCAAGGCACATGGTTCTGATGTAACTCCCATGCCTGGGTGGACTTCTTCCTGAGCCTAAAAGCCAGCTTGTTTATGAATTGAAAGTGGAAAGCAGTTCCCCCTAATATACTCCTGAAGAGAAATGTATTTCTCCGTACCTTTGAGGTTTCTTCACTTCCTTCTTTTCCTTCAAGGCAATCTGGGATTGTTTTTCTTGAAATGTTAATTCAAGGATATTCTTGGTGGTGTGGGTTAAAAGCAGCTTTCTTCTAATTTAAGGAAATTCGTAGGCAGCCTGAGAAGGTTTAGCTTCTGAGAGTACAGAGCAATTTAAAAAAAAAAAAGACACACCAACCCACTAAAGCTTTTAAGATTCACTGGCTAAACTGAGATTGATAGTTGGCTTACACGTCCTACATGCGTCTGGATCCCCACATCTGGCGAGCGAACCAAACCTTTAGGGCCCAATACAAAAAGGCCAATCTCGTCTTTGGTGTGTGTGTGTGTGGGTTGCAAAGGGCACCTGCAGGCGACCGTGGAAAAGACTCTCAACGGATTAATAGATCATACTGGAATCAAAGAACGTTTTCCTATGCATGAATGAGCATAGGGTCCTGAAAATGGAAACCTAGGTGGAAAAATCCTCTCATAATGGTTTTACAATGATTATTCCCCGCTGAGCAGACTCGAGTAATTAAAAAAGAGCCAGTTTGGTCTACTAGTTAAGGCACCAGGCTAGAAAGCCAGAGACCGTGAGTTCAAGTCTCACCTTAGCTATGAAAGCCAGTTGGGTGACTTTGGGCCAGCCACTTTCTTATTTGTAAGAAAACAACCAAGCTCAGAAAGTACCGAGGAATCCACATATCTGTAACAGACACATGCTTGCACACATACACTTACTCAGGAGTCTTCAAACTTGGCCCTTTTATGACTTGTGGACTTCAACTCCCAGAATTCCTCAGCCAGCATGCCTGGCTGCAGAATTCTGGGAGTTGAAGTCCACAAGTCATCAAAGGGCCAGGTTTGAAGACCCCTGCACTTACACACACATACACTAGTACATATTTGGAAGCTTAGTGGTACTTGACAAGATCGATATTTTTTAATGTGGGTCGGGTCCCGACCTCTGTCATCTGTGGGGCACTTCTTCCTGGTCCCACTTCAAATACATTTGATATTAGCGATTAGCTGTGCTTTCTGTTTTAGAACCTCTACTACAAAATGAATCGTCCTTTAGAGATGAACCCAGCCTCTCATTACCATTTAGAAGAAGTTCAAAAACGTATTTATTTTCCCAGGGCGTTTGAATGCTACTGTTTGACTGTAGTGAATTTGGGGCGGGTTTTTTTGTGTGTTTTTGCTTTATAGTTGTCATTTTTAAACGCTGGTTTTTATGGAAGGTTCAGCCGTATTGTAATCTGCAGGGAGCCATTAAGAGAGGGGGCAGTGTATAAATCTTGTCAAATAGAGCTTCGGAATAAATAAATAAATAAATACACTGGATGTTCAGTTTTGTGGTGCAGATGGTGGTTTTGATGCAGATGGTGGTTGCGTGCTTAGTGCTTTTAGTAGGCTGATGGCCGGATTTAGCAGTCAGCAGTGTACCCACATCTAAATCTGATTGTGGTGTGTAAGCATCAAGGACGAGTGCATTAACCCTCAAGTGTTAAAAGATGGAAGAAATTGCAGAGCTCCTGTTGAATTGCAAGAGGTTGGCTATGAAATGTGAAATCCTTTTTTTTTTCTTGGTTTCAGAGGTGCCATTTACAATGGCAGCTCTGTTTAGGCATCCAAGCCAAAGTTGGTTGTGAATAAAAGAAGATTTCTTTTCCCGTTTAGGCACTGGCAGCCAATGGTGGCATCGGGTTTGCTGTGGCTGAGCCTCAGATTGCCATGTTCTGCGGAAAGCTGAATATGCATGTGAATATCCAGACTGGGAAGTGGGAGACCGATCCTTCCGGGACGAAAAGCTGCTTTGGAAGGAAGGAAGAGATTCTGCAGTATTGCCAGGAGGTAAACGAGCGTGCTTTGCAACTGGTTTCAGCCAACAGCAAGAAGCTTGTGACTCAACTCCTACTATCTGGTCTTCTCCGCAGTGTGATTCTGAAATGGCCACTTGAGAACCCTTTTGGTGACATGGAGTTAGTTCCCCTGCATATGAAAGCACGTATAGGAGAGATGACCAGGCTGAGCCTGAGGAAGGGGTGAAAAGTGTCATCAGTCACGAGTCCCTTTGCGCCCACAAGAGATTTAAATCCCGCCCACCTTAAATTCCATTGACTCTTATCTACCGCCAATTAGCTTTGGATCATTCGTAGTTCAGATTCTTGTAGAGGGCTTAAGCTTGCAGTAAATCTTTATACCCATTTGAACTGCCTGGATCTCCTGATTTCCCTGGCGCTTGACAGCATGCATGCGGTGGGACATCTGTGTCAAACTTTGGCTAGTGAGTTCTTCCTTTTAGTGAAAGTTCAAAAGCGTTGGTTGCTTTATATCTAGCTCTTCTGAAGCATTTGGCAGGACATTTGTTGGGATCCAGGTCTTAACTCGCCAAGCTTTGTGGGCTACTTAGAGGTAGTTCCTAAATAAGCAAAGCAAAACAAAACAAAACAAAAAAAAACAACAACAACCCAAGCCACAGTTGTTTGTTATGTCTTCTAACATTCAGGGCTTAAAATCGGTGGGCAGATAATGATGGCATTTTGCTCCATGTGTTTGACTGGGTTGTTCTCCAGGCGTATTTGGATAGCCAGGCCAAGCCCAACAAGATACTGCTCTGATAATGTCAGGCACAAAAAACCAGGTCCACATATGAAGGTCCAGTTAAATTGATTTATTGCACAGGAATCTTCTCAAATGACGGGTTAACACTTGATTGGACTTAGACAAGGGTTCATGGAATTCAAAGTTAGACTTAGTCTGCTTGTGACTACATAGGAATTCTAGGCTGCTTCCTTTTTTAACTCCACCCCCAGGTTCTGCCACTTCTTCTCCTACATCTAGCAGTAACGAGATGAAGTTGCTGACTGGGCAACCGTGAAGCTTTATTAAGGCTCTTCCTTTTACTGCTTCCTTTCTTCTTGGCAGGAATCTCTCAGTTTCTTATTTGTTGCCTTGTTTTATTTCATTTCATGCTTTACTCTTAAAAATAGATTTATCCACACCTTCATATTACCAACGTGGTAGAAGCCAATGAACCCGTCAACATTAAAAATTGGTGTAAGAAGGGGAAGAAACAATGCAAGGGCCATACCTATATTGTTGTACCCTTCAAATGTCTTGGTAAGTATTTATTTATCTTGATTTATATGGCTGCCAATCTCACTGTTGCAACGCTGACTGGCTAACAAGAATTAAACTACAGTATAAATGCAATATATATATTTGAGAAAAACTAAATAAATAATACAATGTTCTCAACCGACTAATACAGAGCGGTTCCTGAAAACGCAAGGTGTACCTGCTTGATTTACCATTCAGACTTCTTTTTACTTATTTTCATTGCCAAGATTTGTACATATAATCCTTGTACCAGCATGATTAGTGCATACTGATCTTCGCAACTTTTAACAGAGTTTTGTAAATATTTAAGTACAACATCAGTACTACATTTGTAAACCTTTAAATGCAACATCAGTACTACATCGAATTGGTTTAATTTGTGCTAACATTGGCAGCTGGAATTAACTGCAGTAGGACATGTTTTTGATTTAACTCAATTTAGCTGAATATTGCCTCCCACGGAGATAAACCAGAAAAGCCTAAAATTGTGTAGTCTGTTGCATTCTTATCCCTGATGATAGATAGATACATGATAGATAGATAGATAGATAGATAGATAGATAGATAGATAGATAGATAGGATGAGAAGTTTTTTAAAATGTAAGCTTTTATGTCCGTTATGTGAAAGATACTGTTTCAGAGACTATCTCCATTTACAATGGTTTTGTCAAAAGCTGACATGTTTGCTTACAGTTTTCCATCCTGCCTGTAGTTTAATGGCCTTGGCAGCTGTTTTATGACCACTACATTTGCTTCCCGAGTGCTGCAAACGAACAAGTCATGACTTACGATCAGGGTGGGCAGGTTCCATTTATAGTCGTAAGTCGAGGTTGCCTCGTGGAAGCCGTGGGGGATGCAATTTGTCTCCTCAGCTTTCCTAAGCTCTGTGTGTGTGTGTGTGTGTGTGTGTGCGTGCATTCTCACAAATATAATTGCCCAATACTTGATTAGATGGCTCCACCCATATAACAGAAGGGATTATCGACCTCAATCCTTTATCTTTTGCAAGGGTTTTTCCTGTAAGGAAACAAACCTCGTGCGCCATATATTATGCAGAAGGAACACCAACGGAAGAAATGCTGTTCTTAGGTGTATTGGCAATATCTAAGAAGAATGGCTGTGCTGTCTGTGGTTTTGGAGATTTGAATGCTGTGTTGATGCCCCTAGCAACCCTCAGAAAGGAACAAAATGTTGCTTCTGAATAGTTTGCAGGTCTAAGGTTTTCATGTATCTGAATAGAAAAAGTCTGGGTGTTTGTTTCCCTGTTTGGAAACAATTGCTTGCTGTTTTCAAAAAGAAATATTTATTGCAATGGTTTCTAGCTTGTCTAATCACATATAAAGCTTCCTTCCTTCCTTCCTTCCTTCCTTCCTTCCTTCCTTCCTTCCTTTCTTTCTTTCTTTCTTTCTTTCTTTCTTTCTTTCCTTTTCAAAGGGGAGGGCCATTTCCCCTAATTTAGTGAATGAATGTACGTTGGTACTGTTGTGCGTACGTTAGATAGCTTATCCTATTTAAAGATCAGGATTATAAAGCCTGATTGGAAATTGGAAATATTTATTTATTTTCTTCCGAGATTGGTAAAAAGCCCAGCTGAAAACATTTTTCAAGATGGGGGAAAAAAAGAAAAAAAAAACTGGTTGAAAATCAAAAATGCTGTGCCCAAACTAAAATGCACAGTTGAGTTATAGAAATAAACGACAGAGTTTTGCCTTTCAATATTCTGAGGAGTGTTCTGAAATAACAAAGGTACGTTTGCTATGATGTTAATAGTATCTTGAGCTGGAGAGTGGAAGTTGAGGTCAGTATATGTGGTGGAGACCATGTTTGACATGCGTTCTTGTAATTATTTATTTTGCAGTGGGAGAATTTGTCAGTGATGTCCTCTTGGTTCCTGAAAAGTGCCGCTTCTTCCACCGGGAGCGGGTGGATGTGTGCAAAAGCCACCAATATTGGCACACCGTAGCAAAAGAGGTAGGCTTCGGGACCACAAGCACGCCTACATTTTCCCAGGAGATACACAGTATGTGGCAACCTTGAAATTCAGAGTTACAAATGTCCTTTTCCTTGGAAAGAAACCAGCATTAGGTCTGAAAGATGACTTAAAATAACACGAAGCCTTTTCAAATGTGAACATAGGTTCAAATGCCACCCCCCCCCCCGGTGCCCGGTTTAAAAAGCAAGAGTTGCTTATTCAGCTGCAAGGGTCATGTTTGCTTATCCAGAGCCTGTACGGTTCTCTTCCCATGAGACTCCTTGGTTGGAAGACCAACTGAAGGCTTAATCTGGTGACACAGTTTTATCTGTCCTTTTGGGAAGGAAGAAATAACTAATTTGGAATTTTTATATGATAATCTTATTTTTCCAGATTTCTACAGCTGCTTTCCAAAACTTTCCTTCCTTCCTTCCTTCCTTCCTTCCTTCCTTCCTTCCTTCCTTCCTTCCTTCCTTCCTTCATAGTACCATGAACAATGAATAGTCCTGAATGAACAGGCACATTAACGGCTGTTTGCAGCATCCCAATGATCACATGACTATATGATATTTTTTCTGAAAATTGGCCCTCCCATTACAGCCGTAATTTGACGATTATCTGTAGATATCTACTATTCTAGTATACTGTATTTTCCGGCGTATAAGACGACTTTTTAACCCATGAAAATCTTCTCAAAAGTCAGGGGTTGTCTTATACGCCGGGTGCTGAAACTTTAGGGACAGGGCTGGCTAGAAAACCTGGAGTGGATCTCCCATTTTGTCTGCGCAGGGAAAGTGGGACCAATTGGAGAAGAAGCTGCAGTCTGTGATTTTTTACAGGCTGGGGTCTGGGTGTCTTTCCTTCTAAAGTTGAAGAGCAGCTGTAGTCTATCCCAACTTGAAAGGCAGGTGGTGAATGCAGCAGTCAGAGCAGCTGCTTAGCTCTAAGGACACATTTGAGTCAGGAACTGGGTGGGCTGGCTGGAAAACCTGGAGCGGATCTCCCTAACCCATTTATATCCCGCCCTTCTCCGAAGACTCAGGGCGGCTTACAATTTAAAGCACAAATCAATGTGCTTAGCAATAGCCTTCATTCTATGTATATGCCTGCTTATTAGGGCTTCCCCCCCCAAACAGCATTATTACAAAGTCAGCTTATTGCCCCCAACAATCTGGGTCCTCATTTTACCTACTTCGGAAGGATGGAAGGCTGAGTCAACCTTGAGCCTGGTGGAATGCGAACCTGCACTAATTGCAGGCAGCTGGTGTTACTTAAGGCTCTGCGCAGAGAAAGCTTTAGAGTGAATTAGGAAAAGTTTAATCCACTTGCACTGTTTTATGTTTACATGTTTGATGACAAACAGCCTTATGTTTACAACTGACAGTTTTCCTACTAAGTACCTGCATGTCATAAGCATTTGAATTAAAATTACCATATTAAAATCAAATCTGATGTTTTTTAATTTTTATTTGGTGTGCGTTGGAAGAGGGGTAGTCTTATACGGCGAGTATAGCCCAAACCCTATAATTTAACAGGAAATGTAGGGGGTCGTCTTATACGCCCAGTCGTCTTATACGCCGGAAAATACGGTAGGTCTGTCTCAACACTGGATTTACATCCTGTTCCTTGAGCACCTCATAATTCATTCCCATTATTCAGCCAGATCTTTTCACCTTCCTGTGTACCATCTGATAATTGGCCGACCTAAGAAGTCCACATTTGAAAATAATCTGGGGACATGAATCTCATTTTTGGCTTTACTGCTTCCTTTAGGCCTGCTTAACTGAGGGTATGATCCTGCACAGTTACGGGATGCTGCTGCCTTGTGGTATAGACCAGTTCCGTGGCACAGAATATGTGTGTTGCCCTCAGGCCAAAATTGTAGATGAAGCGCTCTCTAAAGAGGAGGAGGAAGATGAGGAAGATGAGGAGGAGGAAGATGACAAGATTGGTAACAAAAGGTAGCAATGGTCAAATCTCTGTTTTGTCAACATGGTTTTTCCATGGTGGGTGGAGCAAAAAAGAGGGGTTGAGTTTAATTTTTTTAAAAATGGCATGGTTCATTTGCCATTTTTTTCCTAGAATGAGGCAACTGGAGTCTCCTAAATCAGAGGAGTATGGTGTCTGGAGGACCATGACCAGCTTCTTGTTTCAAAAGACCCCATTTAGGAAATGCACAGTCCTGTCCATTTTATGAGGGGGGGGGGAAAGGCTCTCAGAATTTGTTCCCTCTTTGGTATTTCCTGGTATCTCTTGGGAGCATGTTAAAGAAACCGAACTGTATATTACCTATTTGTTAGCTGCTGAATATGCAGGGAATTTCAATTCATCTTGTAAAAGTCCGCTTTGACATTGTTGAAGGAAAAGTCTTCCTCAGGGTCCAGTCCAAGCCGGGAATAAACAACATGGCGACTGCTCTAGAAAGAAGGTTGTAGTTGATTGAAGAGGAGAGCCAGACAGAAAGATGGCTCTGGAAAAATAGAGAGATCACATGTAGTAGGGAGTGGGTTTTTATACCCTCTTGGGCTTTTCTTTGGAGTTGTTTCCTGTTCCTGTTTGAGGCTTTGTATTCCCTGTGTCATGTACTTTGACCTGAGTCTGAGTGTGCCCCTTTGGCATCTGGGGGTTAATCCTATTATGTCCTGTCCTAGAGTTTGGGTGGGGTATGTAGATTTTAGGTGTCTTCCTAAGCTTCCTAAGCTTCTGGCTGGAGGGCTCCAACCTTCCTGAATGGATGATCACATCTGCATTTCTACAGAGCTGGTTTCTGCTTGGGGGAGGGAGACATGGGGCTGTTAAGAAAAACTGGGCATGCTTTTCTGCCTCTTTAAGATCCTATGAGGAAGCAGCAAGACTTTTGATAGGTCAATATTGGAAGAAAGAGGAACTGCCGACTATACAAGAGTGGATTTTAAAGGTTTCCGACTTGGCAGAGATGGCGAAGATTTCGGCCTATTTGAAAGATTACTCGCAAGAACATTATATTATGGAATGGAGAAAATGGATTGAGTTTATCCAGAATAAGTATAGGGTCAAGAAGTTTTATCTAGCATTTGAATAAGTCTTCTTTCGTTTTCTTTTTTCTTTTTTTATTTTGTCTTCTATATATATTTAATAATGCTAAGTTTTGTTTGATCCTATATAAGTTAGAGAGTGATGGATTTTAGAATTTATAGTTGTTAGTATATGGTTGTTTATGATTGCTTTTTTATATATATATACCTTGTATTTAGCTCTGGGAAGTCCGGGGGGGGGGAGGGGGGTTGGGGGGAGGTGGGGGGGGGAGGAGGGAGGGGGGGAAGGGGGGAGGTAGGGAGGGGAGGAGGGAGGGGGAAGGGGGTTTTTTAAAGGAAAACTGTATTTTTAAAACTTTTCAATAAAAAAAAAAGATCCTATGAGGAAATATAATATTCTGCCCTTTTAATATTTCCTTCTCTTGGGGGGGGGAGCTGACTTCCCACAACATCATGGTTTAAAAGATCACTGATCACTGATTCTAACCTCTAATGTGGAGGTTATCAAGCCAACGTTTGATCAGCATTCAAGATCTCTGTCCTTGTTTCGCAGTGCATTTAAACATTTGAGAGAAAAAATGTCTTTTCACATCCGGTTTCTCCTTTTGCCTCTCCTAGTGAATTGCCCACTGAAGCAGACAGAGATGACTTCACAGTTGGAATCATGGAAGTAAATGACGACGATGAGGAAGAACAAGAAGAAAATGAAGAAGAAGTTGTAGTGGACCAGGATTATTATTACGATAGCTATAAAGACTACAACGAAGAGCCTCCAACTGCACCAAGCAAGGAAAGAACTTTCTCCCAGAAGGAAATCATGAATGACGTCAAAGGTAATCGGTCCCATTGCATCTTCAATCTTGATTCTGTCAGTCGCAACAATTATCACTTGATCCTGGCGACCCATAAGTTGTCTTTCTTGTTTTCCTTTTTGGAATGTTTAATTTTCAAGTAGGTCAGCAGATTAAAAATCTTGGCACACTGTTTACTGAAGATCTCTCTTTCCTGCTTTGGAGGCAGGTGACTTTATAGTTTCCCAAAGTACGCATTGTCAATTTAGGATAAGCCCCCTTTCCTAGGGCAGTATAAAATATATATTTGTGCAACCCCATTTTTGCAGAAATGGTACAGATTGATTCTCTGAATGGCTGTTACCAAAATGAGAAGCTCCTCATATTTTCTCCGTAAAAGGAACACTAGGAAGCAAACAGATCCAATCAGTGATACATTTTTAAAACTAATCTAGCAGGTAGCTGTTATGTTTCCCAAAGAAATACACTTGATAGAATTAATGCTGCTGCTTTTCAATAGCTGCTTTTGTTAAATAACATGTCTAGAAGAACAAAGTCATGCTAAACTGCAACTTAACAGCTTGGCAGTTCTTTTACAGAGAAAACTCCTTTTGTTGTGTTTGTCCATTTTCAAAACCTGCAGGTAGCTTCAGCTGTTGAATGAAGCCTGTTAAGGAATTTGTTGTGCAGGGTCTCCTTGTGCTACCAAAGAGTTGCACAGACAAGGAAGGGTACTGAAAGTAGTAAAAAGTCACACACAGAAATACATTGAGTTCTAAAAGCAAAAAGTATTTTACTTTTGAGGTGGTGTAAGAACAAAAATGCACAGTCAAAAAATAAACAGTCCAAGATCATACACAATAGCAACAGTCCAAAGCTACAAAGTCTTCTTACACAGTTTAGGTTACAACAGTAGTAAACCAACAGCAGAGCAAAAACAGTAACAGTAGAGATCAGTGAATTCAGAGAGAGAGAGAAGCTACGTTCCTAGCTTCCTCTTATGGCCATGAGAACACTTACACACCCATTGGCCAATTAACATCTTAAAGACATAGCATTATGGTTAATATATTTTCAACCCAACATTGTAGGCTAACACCATATGCCTAACATTCTCCCCTTTGGGTAGAATAATATATAACTCTTACAATCTTATGCACATTCTTTCACAATTAGCATTGTGTTTCACAGCACTTTGTACCTTCGTAAAATGGTCTGCAATATTTACATCAGATGGGCAATACTCTAGCTGTATTAATTTATCTTTGACACATTGTCTGACATTTAAATAACGAAGATCAGTATGTTTAGATCTTGTTCTTACTGCAGCATTATTAGCCATCTTTATCGCAGCTTGATTGTCCTCATACACAATAAATGGATCATTTACATCTAAACCCATATCTAACAATAATTGTTTGTACACTAGCAGTTCTGTACATAACACTGATAGACATGAAAATTCAGCCTCCATTGTAGATAAGCTTATGTGTTTTTGTCTAATAGATTTCCATCCAATCAAAGAATCACCCAACATTATAGCCAACCCTGAGGTAGATTTACGAGTGTTTGTATCAGAGGCAAAACTCGCATCTGCATATGCTGTAAGGATTAACTCACGATTTGGCTCTAAATATAACGAGTAGTGAATAGTCTGTTTCAGATACCTTAATACTCGTTTAGCTGATTGCCAGTGTCTAACAGTTGGATTATTGTTGTACCTGGCTAATTGATTTACACAGTAAGATATATCAGGTCTAGACCAATTACTCAGATACATAAGACTTCCTATCAAAGATTGGTACATAGTCTTATCAAATACAGGACTCTCAACATTAGTGTCCTTAAAATCCATAGCCATTGGAGTTTTTGCTGGTTTACACATTTCCATATTGTATCTCTTTAATAACTGAGATATTTTACTGGCTTGCGAAATCTTAAAACCCCTATTTGTTTTCACAATATCTAACCCCAAATAGTGGCTTATTTTCCCAAGATTTCTAATTGTGAATTTATTTTCCAATCTTGAAATGATAGTTTGTGCATCTAACTCAGTTTTTGTTATTATTGCTATATCATCTGTGAATAATAAAAGAAAAGATAATGCTCCGTTGTGTTCTCTTCTAAACAAACAAGGATCAGCATTACTGGCTACAAAACCTAATGCACTTAACTCATTAACTATACATTTGTTCCACTCATAGCCTGATTGTTTCAATCCATAGAGGCTTTTCTTTAATTCCCAACAATCATGGTCTCTATCACTGGTCAATCCTGGTGGTATTCTTAAATAAATAGTATGTTGCAATGGAGCATGTAAATATGCAGTTTCAACATCTACATGGGTAACCATATATTGGTTTTTAGCCGCCCATACTAAAGCTGCTCTTAAAGTAGTTGCCCTTAGACTGGGTGCAAACATTTCGTCATAATCCTCAGTAGTTTGGGCAAAACCTTGTGCAACCAAACGTGCCTTATGGGTTATAGTTCCATCTACTCCTTTCTTTATTTTATACATCCATTTACAACCTATAGCTTGCTCACCAGGTGGCAGTTTTGCTTTCACATAAACTTTAAGATCCCGCAAAGAGTTCAACTCCCTGTTCATTGCAGCTTTCCATGATGCCTGTTCCTTTTCAGGATACATCCTGATCTCATCATAGTTAGATGGCTCTACACTAACTTGACATATTATACTAGCTTCATAGCGATCAGGTGGATGTCTAATGCGCGTTGAACGCCAAGGAATTACAGGGCTTTGAATTCCTGACTCCTTTCCTTCCTCTGATTCCTCTTTTATCTCCCCTATCTCCTCTTCATCTTTTATATTTACAGGAGATGTATTATCATTACTACTTACATTATCAGAGGAGTCCTCAAACACTAGAGGATCAGTATTAACAGTTTCTTGCTCTAACCTATCCCAACCAACGTGCTCAAGGAATTTTGCACTCGCACTATTATATACATTAGTTGTGCCTCGTTCCCAGAAACGATAGGATCTATGGTTAGCTTCATAACCTACGAAGTATAATTGCCTAGCCCTATGTTGGCCTTTACTCCTGAGTTGTGCAGGAATGTGGACCCAAGCTGGGGTGCCAAACGTGTGCAGGTAATTAAGGTTTGGTCTTCTACCATGCCATATAGTATATGGTATTTTACCAGTAGAAGTATTAACAACTAAATTCAGAACATGGTTTGCACATTTTGCTGCCTCCCCCCACAGTCTATCTGTTAAGCCAGAATCTTTTAACATGGTTCTAATCATGGCTTGTAACGTTTGCCCACGTCTCTCAACAAAAGCATTATGTTGAGGCCTATATGGGGCTGAACGTTTATGCTCAATGCCAGCTGATTCTAGCATATCAAAAAAAACGCTTGTTTGTAAATTCAGTACCATTATCAGTAATTATGCACTGAACCTTTCTCTTTGTTTTTCTCTCGACGAACTTCAGCCAGTTTGCAAATTGTTGGTAAGTGTCTGCCTTTGACTTAAGCAGATAACAAAAACCATAACGAGAGTAATGATCAAGTATACTTAAAATATAACATGATCCTCCTAAACTTGGCTTCATGGGTCCAATTAAGTCAGCAAACACAACTTCCAAAGGTACAGTTGTTTTGAAGCTGTTTATCCTGTTTGCCGGACTTGCCTTACTCTTTTCCTGATTACAGGCATTGCAATTCAAATACTTACTACATGGCTTCAGTTTAATTCCTACTAACTCAACTGTTTTACGTAGTGATTTAAAGTTTACATGCCCTAACCGCCTATGCAATAAATGTATACATTCATCATGTGGCTTCTTGTTCTCACATATTGAGTTAGCTTTAACTGTACTAACCTGGTTACTTGTGAGAATGAATAAACCATCTTTCAAATTAGCAGTTACACAGGTTCCATTCCTCTCAATAGTGCATTGCTCCCCTCTGAATGTTACCACAAACCCAACTTTAACCAATTCCCTTACAGATAACAGGTTGAATCTTAGTTTAGGTATATATAACATAGGTAACTGTTCATCAATGCATGGACAATAGGAATTACCTTCACCAGAGGCCTTCATCTTCCAACCGTTGGCTAGTGAAACATATTGGTTGCTGTTTTTTATATTAACAAACCTCTCTTTCACTTTAGTAATGCATTGTGAAGCCCCGCTATCAACAACCCACAATTCATTATTTTTGGATGTTGATTCATCAGAAATAGCCAAACCAATGCCCTTCTTAGCCTTTCCACTGCTATTCACATTCTGTTTTCTATCCTTTCTACAGAATTTGGCTATATGCCCTTTAGCCCCACAAGAATAACATTTCTTGACGTTGTAAGCAGTGGTGAATGGCTGCTCCTCTTGTAGCTGTGTCTCTCTCAGCTGGTCTCTGTCACGCCTCCTTCTGGACTCTTCCAGCAGTCTCCCAGTAATGTTAGTCAATGTCAGTTCCTCTCTGGTCAGGACTTCCAAAGAAGAAACATACCCATCATAACTCTTATCCAAAGATGACAGAATAATGTAGACCTGATGCAACTCTGAAAAAATCAGCTCCTTTTCATGAAGCTCTTGAAAAGTTGCCTTCATGTAATTTAAATGGGTCAGCATATCTCCATTCTTCTGCAGACGAGTCCTAAACAGCTTACGTGTAAGGTGTATATGTGCACCCACACTGTCACGAACATAAAGCCTTCGCAAAATGCCCCAACACCTAGCAGCAGACTCCTCACCACGAATATGGACAAGCTGCTGGTCATTCAGTGTTAGTCCAATAATGCAAAGAGCTTTTTCATTGCTACGTTTAAAGTCATCTAACTTCTTTACATCCTCTTCATCATCTGGATCCCAAGCAGTAGTATCTGGTGGGTTATTTACAACAGACCATAGTCCTTCCTTGCGCAAAAGCAAGCAGCATTTCGTGGACCAGGAAACATAGTTTGTCCCATCCAACCGGGTTATCCAGGAGATGCCTGACAACAGTTCCTGTGCCATTTTACACCAAAATAGCTAACACAAACTCAGCTAGGAATACTGTGTGTACTTACTCTCAGTACAGGCCTGGGCCCATAACCAGTGTTAAGGAATTTGTTGTGCAGGGTCTCCTTGTGCTACCAAAGAGTTGCACAGACAAGGAAGGGTACTGAAAGTAGTAAAAAGTCACACACAGAAATACATTGAGTTCTAAAAGCAAAAAGTATTTTACTTTTGAGGTGGTGTAAGAACAAAAATGCACAGTCAAAAAATAAACAGTCCAAGATCATACACAATAGCAACAGTCCAAAGCTACAAAGTCTTCTTACACAGTTTAGGTTACAACAGTAGTAAACCAACAGCAGAGCAAAAACAGTAACAGTAGAGATCAGTGAATTCAGAGAGAGAGAGAAGCTACGTTCCTAGCTTCCTCTTATGGCCATGAGAACACTTACACACCCATTGGCCAATTAACATCTTAAAGACATAGCATTATGGTTAATATATTTTCAACCCAACATTGTAGGCTAACACCATATGCCTAACAAAGCCGAAGTTATACATTTGCAGGGCCAATTAGGATGCATTTGTTGCAGTGTGTAGACTTGTCTTTTAACGGGTTACTCTTTGTCCCTTCCGAATTTCAAATTGTGCTACTGAAGCATTCTTTGTTCGAAACAGCAATTCATTAACTAGAGTTTAACCTGAAAAAGCTGCATTTTGCTGACTTAAGTAGCCGTTTTAATGAATGTTTCCTAAAGCCCTTTGAATGCAGTTGAGTTAACACATTGTGACTGCTTCTGGTGTTTAAAATAGTCCTCCTGATTTCTCGGTATCATTGTATTCCGGTCCCAAAACCCGCATGATTTTCTAAAAGAAATCATTGCTGGCAGATAGAGGTGGTAAATATCTCAAGACAGTTTGGGAAACGAAAACCCTAGGTTTCAGAAAGTTGGATGGTCGAAGTGATCCCCAACTCATTCCTAGTTGTGAATACAACAGAAATAATTGCCAGGCGGTCTGTCCTTCTGCATAAAAATGCTTTCTGTGGGAACCGAACAGCTACGTTGAAGCTGTGGGGCTGTCTGCTCTCATTGCTGATCCTCTATCTACTCTTCCACCCTGACTTTTTAAGAAGTAAAGCAGGTCAGGCCTATTGAGAAGTAGAGCAAGGCGAAAACCTATCAAGTAGAGGTCTTCAGAGCTCCACCAAGATTGACCTAAAGCCACCCTTGATGTTGACCTAGCTTAGCAAAGCTGTGCTTGCCACCAGCTGATGCTTTAACCATCTCCACACAGCTGTCTGCTCCCAGGAGGCGATGACCGGTCCCTGCCGGGCTGTGATGCCTCGTTGGTACTTCGACATGTACAAGAAAAAGTGCATTCGCTTTATATATGGAGGCTGCGGAGGCAACCGAAACAATTTTGAGTCAGAGGAGTATTGCATGGCTGTGTGTAAAAAGATGAGTAAGTTCGGCCTCGCACTGGTCCTCTTGAAGCAAGCTGTTGTCCTGTCTGTCTTCTCCTCCTTGGCCAGGTCAAAGGAAGAGTCTGTGTAGCTTTGTCCTATAGATCCTGGTGTCTCTTCCACAGTAGTTCCTCCCTTGGCTTTGCTGCTTTATGCTCAGCTCTGCTGCTGCAGCCAGAGGAGTCTGCCTTGTCTCCCTCTCCTTAGCAAATCCTCCTCTGGATTCCACGGGAGAGGGTTGAGCTTTGGGCTTGGAGGGCTAACCTGCTGCCTGCCCCCCCCCCCCCTTTACTCCCTTTTCTTGATGCCTCTTCCTGGGATCTGTGCATCTCTTCCACCATTTTCGTCACGTTTTCCCGTGCAGTGAAGCTTTTCCCCACTGCTCTTTCTGCAAACTCGAGGTTCTGTTTCATATTTCTGATATCTGAAATATGGTCCACAGTCTGATGATCCTGTGTGATTTGTCTGAGGTTTTCTCACCATTTTTACTGACTTTTAGCCTAGCGTTACTTGTTATCATTACCTGTAAGGTTCATATCCTGCTTAAGCCTAAGGATTGTAAGCGGCATACCTTGGGACGTCAGCAAAAAAAAAAATCAAAGCAAAATGAAATATCAAATACAGTCAGGGCCGAAATTGTTAGCACCCCAGAAATTTTTTCCAGGAAATCAAGTATTTCTCACAGAAAAGTATTGCAGGAACACATGTTTTGCTATACACAGGTTTATTCCCTTTGTGTGTATTGGAACACAACAAAAAAAGGGAGGAAAAAAAGCAGAGAGCTCGAAGAGCCAGGTCTTCAGGTCCCGGCGGAATGAACGGAGGTCGGGGGCAGTCCTCAGCTCCACGGGCAGCTGGTTCCAAAGGGCAGGCGCACCCACTGAGAAGGCCCTATCCCTGGGTGTTGTCCACCAGCAGTCTCTTACCGGCGGCACCCTGAGAAGACCCTCCCCGTGGGAGCGCACTGGACGAAGGGAGCTTGATGCCGGCAGCAGGTGTTCCCTCGGATAACCCGGACCCAAGCCATTTAGGGCTTTATAGCTTTTTTGCTACATCTCTGCAAGGCAACCAAACAAATAGCACTAGCCACTGCTGTTTGCATTCAGATGGCCTAAACCAGGGGTGGGGAACCTTGGCTTCTTCTGGGAGTTGAAGTCCACAAGTCATAAAAGAGCCAAGGTTCCCCACCCCTGGCCTTAAACGCAGCAAGCAAGACCTTCCTTTGATCGTGATGCTCAAGTAGGCTTGTATGGCAGACGGGGGCCTCTCGGAGAGTGTTGTGGTTCTTAATGCTAATTACTCTGAATTTCAGAGTAATTGAGCATGCCTGCCTCCACACCGTGCACCCCTATGATAAGCTGGCAAAGGGGGAAGCACATCACACTGAACCTTCCCCGAAGGATGGTACGGATTGGCCAGTTGTCGTTAAAAAAACAAAACCTTGTTCTGCCTTCTTTTGCCTTGCTTCACCACCCTGTTTGTGTCCGTGTCCGTGTTAATCCATCACCCTACAAGGCTGTTGGGAACAAGCGAAGCCTGAGATGCAAAACTTCCTGAGGATTGAACTGTCAGACAAATCCAGCCATTTCCTTTCCTTTTGCAGGCGGGGTGGGTGGGTCACTTTATTGGCTAGCCCCATATGCTGCAGTCCTTAGCAGTGCCCACCTGGAGAAGCAGGACAGCTGCATTCTCAGCAGTCCTTTACTGTTAACTGATCAGTCTTCAGGACCGACCACTGCTGGAGAGTGGGAAAGAGCTGGGGGACACACATCAGCACGCACGCGGGCAGTGCGTTAGCTTGCAGCTTAAAGCGCTTCAGAAAACTGACAATTGGGCTGAGTTCCAAAGAGGGAGGTTTAGGTTTTTTCCTCAGATGAGTGGGAAGCCTGTGTTTCCTTGGCCCTATCGACCCAAGCTCAACCAGAAGCAACCCTTTAAATCAGGACGAGTGATATAACGAGTCCTCGCTTTTGTCATCTTCTAGTTCCCCCAACTCCTCTGCCTACCGATGACGTTGATGTCTACTTTGAAACACCCCCCGATGACAACGAACATGCCCGTTTCCAGAAAGCGAAAGAACAGCTGGAGATTCGACATCGTAACCGCATGGATCGGGTGAGCCTTTCCTAAACGGTTGGGACTTCCTAAACTTACTCTGAGACTCTTTGGCCACCTCAATCCTGCTGCGTTCTTGCCATCCATTTCACTTGTGGGTTTTTTTTAGCTGAGCCAATTTAAAAAAAGCAAAACACAAAACATTTTTTTTTTGGTGGGGTGGGACTTTTTTTGCTCTTCAGCAGTAAAAGCCACAAACTTCCTAAGCCAGGGGTAGGCAACCTCGGCTCTTTTATGACTCATGGACTTCAACTACCCCTGCCTACCCCTGTCCTAAGCTGATTGTCAGCTTTTAAACTGGAAACATTTATCCGTCTTCGGAGTTCTGACCCAGTTTTATGGAAGGTGCTGCTGTAGAAATTGTATGGGAAAAGGGCATTGTGGATACCAAAATGGAGATGCCACACTACCTGGTCCTTATTCAAGCAGACCCGCATGAACCAGGTTTCTGATCTTGTATCTTTTAGGTAAAGAAGGAATGGGAAGAAGCAGAGATTCAAGCCAAGAACCTTCCAAAGGCAGAGAGGCAGGCCCTGATGCAGGTTAGTCACCATCTCTCAGGAAAGAATGAGGCTATTTTTTTCCCCTAGATTTGAAATAGATTTTATAAACTGTAACACTTTTGTGGAAATTGTTTACTGTCAAACTAAGGCTAGGTAACTCTGTTTTCACTGAATGGATGTTGGACTAAGGATATGTTGTCTCACTAAGCCAATCTTTCCCCACCTTGGCAATTTTAAGATGTATGGACTTCCAAGCATTGAATTTATATTTATATTTTATGTACAGTATGTCAGAGCATGCAGAGTCTTATTGCGCTGAGGTAACTCAGGAGTAAATACAGTAAACAGTGGTTTGTAATAAATGGTGATTTATATTGCACTATCTACAAATATACACTTAGAAACAAAATGCATGCACGTGGTGAAGCAGCAAATCCAAAACACAGCAATTACAACAGGAAACTGGCGAGAGAGAAAGACTCTAGCAAGGCCTTCCCTTTTATACTCAAGCTCTTAAAGGGATACACACACCTGAGTCATTCCTAACATTGCATCATTCATCTCACTTTATACAAGCTGGTTAGCTTCTAAATCATTACCTTGACAAATACTATATGTATAGTGTTAGGAATATCTATTATCTTTGCTAATTTTTGTCCTTGCGTTCATTTGCTGTGTGTACTTCATCTGGAATAAGCCTGCAGATGTATCTGAACTGAAATGTCCATCCAAGGAGTTCCCAGCCATCTCTTCCAGACACAACTTGAGAAGGAGCAAAAGGAGCTGAATTCTGTCGTTTTACAGTCCATAGGCAGTCAATGGATCCAAAAGCAGCCATTTAGGGTGAAAGCAGCTGATCTCTTTGTCGCCAGCTAACAAAGAGTCCTTCCCCTATCATCCTTCTCCAGCGATTCCAGACGATGGCCAAGTCCCTTGAGAAGGAAGCTGCTAGTGAAAAACAGCAACTTGTGGAAACTCACCTGGCCCGCGTAGAAACCATGTTGGAAGATCGCCATCGGGCCGCCCTGGAAAACTACCTTGTGGCTCTGCAGTCCGACCCCCCACGGGTACCGTACCCCTTAGGATGTGCCATTGTCAGAAGTGGGGAAATGATTGGGAATGGAGGAAGGGAATTGTTACTGGAGATGTCTGTGGAGTTTCTCAATCATCCAGGTCATGGTTGCTCCAAAGGTGCTTTTTCCAAAAGGCATCTGGACTCTCTTGGTGTTTGTTTCCCCCCCCCCTTTGAAAACATTTCGCTTCTCTTCCAAGAAGCTCCTTCAGTTCTAACTCACTGTTGGGGAATGGAAGGATGTATATTTCTTTGCAGTCATCCGGTCATTAGCACTCTGAGGGTCGGTTCTTAGCATTTTGAGACTAGTTGAGGCTACTTGGGGGTTTATCTGTATCCTCAGAGTCACCTAAATCAGAGTGCAAAAAGGTGTGTGTGTGTGGGGGGAAAGCACCTTTGGGATATTATTGGAGATGCTGCAAAGGGAGCCTTTGAGGCTTAGACAATGGGTGTTACCTTGCAATTGAACAAGAAGTGCTAAATTTAACTCCAGATGTGACCAAACGCCCTCAGTTTAGCTTAGGGCTGCCTATGTCGTTTTGTCTGGTTTGCTGTGACTTCCTCTTAAATTGAAGAGGGAGGAATGATCGTCAGTCTCCCACAGAGGGGGGGGGGAAATATATATACATGATTCGGCTCACCCATCTGATTTGCCTTCTGCAGCCCCACCGTATCCTCCAAGCCTTGAAACGGTACATCCGTGCTGAAAACAAAGACAGGCTCCACACAATCCATCACTACCAGCATGTTTTGGCTGTGGATCCGGAAAAGGCTGCTCAGATGAAATCACAGGTACAAAGAAATTCCTCTGACGGATTTTAGCTTTTTTTTTTTTAAATAAGCCCATGCGTCGGTTCACTGTCCTGTCCCAGTTTGGTTTGTGTGAAGTAAGCAAAATATTTTAAATATTTCAGATGTCCTTTTTAAACCAGCCTGGTGGTAGCCTAGAGGTGAAGCCTCCCTAGTTTAATCCTAGGCAGCAGCAGATGTTTCTCTTATCAGGGCACAAAGAAAATATCTGCTGTGAACACCGCATAGGTGTCAGGAAGGGTATCCAGCCAGTAAACTCTCAGCTCCATTCAGTCACCCCGACTCCACCTTGATTAAAGGGTCGTAAAAAGGAGGAGGAAAAAAAAAATCAAATATCCTCTTTACCAATCCCAGAATATTGCCTCTCTGAAGAAAGGGCGATCCTTCTTCTAGAACACCCACGTTGTAGTTCTTTAACGAGCAAATGTGCAGATTTGAAAATGGCTGATACACCATAATGAACTGCAGCTTAGTGCTCAAAGGATGTGCAGTAAATCTACCCTCTGGGCTAGCAAGCAGTTATTAAGCGGGTAGAGGACCAATTTTACAACCTTTTTTGCCACTTTTGTTAAGTGAATCATGAATTAAGCGTTGGTCACAAGCTTTAGGATCTGCTGTAAGTCACTTTTTTTCAGGACTGTTGTAACCTAGTCATTAACGAATGGCTGTAATTCAAGGACTAGTATTGCCGCCCGCTGCCACCACTATCATGGCTGTATAAAACGTGAATGTGTGGCACCCCCTTCAGGCCAGATATTTAGAGAAAATAAATTAAAGACAGGAAGGCTAAGCCTCTACTGGCTCAGGAGAAAACAGGAATCTGGTTTGTGTGGTCAGGAAACCACACCTAAGGTCTATATCCCTGCAAATCTCTCAGTGCCAATAGGCTGTTATTGCCTCTGGCCTGAACGTTCCTTGAAAACAGCACTCTGCTTTTCGGTCCTTCTATTATGTGGTGAAGTTAAACGTTACTCTGTGTGTAATCAAAGCTTGAGCCCAGTTCCCAGATCAGTGGTTGGAGACAAAAGCATATTTTTAGAATGTTTTCTTTCTCTTCCCTGAAAGAATAATCATTGCTTAGTCAGGACGATATCTGCTCTTAAAGCCACATCTCAAACAAAATATTTCAGGATAATATCTTAAAAAGGAAAGAAAAATCAGGGTTATGGATTCTCACATGAACCTGTGTATCATTGCTGTCTCTAGAACCGAGTTCTTTAAAAAATGGGAGTGTTGTTGTAAGCAGAGAGCTAATAATCTCAACAGTATGTCACACAGACACACACATAGGCACAGAGGCACATTAGCCACCTTAGGGTGGATAAAAATGAATGAATGAAAATTAAAAT
Source organism: Vipera ursinii (assembly GCF_947247035.1). Classification (NCBI taxonomy): domain Eukaryota; kingdom Metazoa; phylum Chordata; class Lepidosauria; order Squamata; family Viperidae; genus Vipera; species Vipera ursinii. Next base: position 19,544,565 of record NC_139519.1, on the reverse strand, counting down.
ACAGTACCTTCAGAGCTGATGAAATATTAAGGGCACATACTGAATCAGGAGTCCCGTCCCACTGCAACAAATCATGTTGAACCTCTTACCTTGGTTGGCTTAAAAATTGACCTTGGACTTCAGCATGATTCAGATTAATGAACTATAAAGCTGTGTTATAGAATTCTTTATGGGAGAATTATGTTTTTATGTCAAAGTTATAATGTGGGTTCTATAACCATGAAGATTGATTGATTGATTGATTGACCTGATTTTGATGGCTGTCCCTCTCAATCAATGACTTTGGGTGGTGAACATCATGAAAACATTAAACCATACAAAAGAATTCAGTTACTGAATATGTATACGTGGTCGCCAAGTAACATTGTTGCCATAGATGTTAATGTAGACTATAAATGGGGCCTTAACACACTTGTTGTTTTAATCTAAACAGTGCAGATGCACAAATTGTTTGAACTTTTGCCCTCTGTTGAAAGGTGATGACACACCTCCGTGTAATAGAGGAGAGGATGAATCAAAGTTTGTCCCTGCTGTACAAAGTACCATATGTGGCTGAAGAAATCCAGAGTGAGATTGGTGAGTATTTTTGACCTTTGGAGTCCTTGGTGCTGGTGTCTTGATTGGGGTTTGGCTTCCTGGAATTTGGAATTAACCAACTCAAGCAAACAAGGTAACAGTAAACACAGCCTAAATCACCAAGAACACTCCTACCAACACCACAAGGCAAGATAAACAAGAGTACACACACCCACTCCCTTCCAGCACTGATAACCTAGTTGGCTAATGAAATGCCTGCAAGAAAACAACCAAGCTCAGAGAGCACCAAGGACCCCACAGTTCTACCCTGAGCTATAAATATTCTCTTCTATTGGGACTTTTTTTTTTTACATGTTTGCCTCCATTCTTCTCTTGACAGGATTCTTTTCGCTAGATTAGCTGGGGCTGAGTTCGCTCCGGAGATCTTGTTCACTTCCCCAGCCCTGTCAAGCCTTTGCATGTTGTTTTTAGTGAAAGAAAAGTAATATTCTTAATGGATTGGAAAGGGTAACAAATGCAAGAAGTTGAATTAAATTTCCTGGAAGCAACATCTTAGAAAGAAAGGTGTCCAATGAAAGGGTTGGGAATAGAGAGAGGGTATAGCTGTGAATTTTTCCTGGAGCTATGGGTGCTCCATTACTGGACGTTTTATTTAAATCTGTTTAAATGTATTTAAAGCTACTTAATTGAAACCCATTAAAACTAAGCAAATCTATGATGGCATGGTGATTCCTGTCCTACACAGAGGCTTAATTAGATCTCCAGAGGTTCCTTTCAATCCCATAGTTCTGTAGTTACCTGTCACTGCCAAGATTTTCCCCTTGATTCTCTGTTGTAGATGAGCTGCTTCATGAACAACAAACCGATATGGACCAGTTTACTTCTTCCATTTCCGAATCCCCGGTGGATGTTCACGTGAGCTCCGAAAAAAGCGAAGAGTCTCCCCTCTTTGATGGTAAACCTTTCCGTCCATTCCAGGTGAAAACTTTCCCAGCTTCTCCCAAAAGTGAAGGTATGTCAAAACTACAGCACTGCACTCCTATCTGGCCTGCGCCGGTCAACGCCCAACTACTTAATAGAATAAACTTGGTCTCCCCTTCCTTCTGGACAAGACTTTTTTTTGCCAGAGCTTTTCAAAGTAATTTGAGGTGAAGGACCACTTGGTGATTGAGATGTTTTGAGTTTTATCGTTCTGGCTTGATTTCATGCCATTTCGGTTGTTCTCGTGTTATCCCTATTTTGTGCTATATGCCTAGCCAGCCTTCCCATCTTCGCACCCTAAAACTCACGGGGAGAATTCTGCTGATGGCTTATTATAGATAATATTTTCCTAGTTCCCTGGGGTTCATAAGTCGGGATGGCAGGAAAGGGAAGTCTTGAATCTGCATTTTAATCTCTGATGTAAATGTTGTCCAGAATCTAAATCAGAAATCGCACACAAGCCTTTTTTTTTCCTTTTCCTCCCCTCTTAATCTCCTTTCTCTCTGCTATTTCTTTTTTTTTTTGTTCTTGTTTTTCCCTCCTGCTATAGATTCTCAGCCGGATTTGTACCATCCAGTGAAAAAAGGTTGGTTCCACCCTGATCCCTTTTAAATGCTCTCTATCATATACCCTTCCCCTTTTGAGTGGATTTTAATCCCTTTTAATTTGATGTTTTCATAACTTCAGCTTCATTTCCCTCTCCCACCCACCCCCACCCTCCTCCTGCTTGTACAGCCAAAGTTGCATTAGCTGTCTCTTATGCCGTAGGAGTCAATTTGGTGGCCCCTGAACTATTAGTTAATCACACATTATGACCACGGTAAAAATTCATTAGGCTGATGATATCTCAGTAATTAAATCATGATGAGAGCTTTCTGAAGTTTTGAAGCAGCTATTTAGGATCAGGTCATAGATGTCAGCTGAATTGGCTTTGAGCAGATATATGCAGTTTCAAGATTAAAATGCTGATTTTATTACAGCAGCAGCGTTGCCTCTCTCCTTTTCAACCAGATAAACTTTGTTAGAATGATGTTTGTGAGGAGGATTTCAACTGGGCTGATATTTAGAACTCCTGAAGGGAAAAAAAAATTGTGCAGGCCTGGATAATTAGGATTATTATATAAACCTATATAAACGAACTTGGAATGGATATGGGGAAATGTATAAGAAACATTAGACGGGATTATAGAAGTATTGTAGGCTATTGTCAATTTTTAGAATAAGAGTTCGATCTGTTTTTTAATCTAGATTTTTCTCCCTACTGTTCTCTCTACCAAAGAGAATCAGAAGCCATTCCTTTTAGTTTTCTCTGCTTTTTTTCCTCCTCTTTTGCAATTTTATCTTTCCTTTTTTCTTTGCACTTCTGTTTTGCTTTTTTTGTCTCTTTTCTCTTTTCTACTTTTTCCTTTGCTTAAAGGTAAAGGTAAAGGTTCCCCCGCACATGCGTGCTAGTCGTTTCCGACTCTAGGGGCCGGTGCTCATCTCCGTTTCAAAGCCAAAGAGCCAGCGCTTGTCCGAGGACGTCTCCGTGGTCACGTGGCCGGCATGACTAGACGCCAAAGGCGCACGGAACGCTGTTAGCTTCCCACCGTAGCGGTCCCTATTTTTCTACTTGCATTTTTACGTGCTTTCGAACTGCTAGGTTGGCAGAAGCTGGGACGAGTAACGGGTGCTCACTCTGTTACGCGGCACTCGGGATTCGACCCTCCAAACTGCCGACCTTCTGATCGACAAGCTCAGATTCATGTTTTTGAAATTTAATAAAATAATGCTTTAAAAAAAAAGAAGCAGCAGCAGCATTAGATGTAATTAAAAGAACGGTGCCGGACTTTTAAGATTTTCAACCTGTCAGAGGATGATTAATATTCTATGGGTAAAAAGCTCTTCAGAAAGTTCACTGTTATTTGTCAAAACATTTGTTCTTTAGTTAAAGAAAAAAAAAACACAGCCTAAGGGATCTCTAGAATTAGATGTGTGCCAGGCTTCCCGCACCCATTGTCCTACATGGATTACAGCTCCCACGATTCCCAACTAGTGAATGAATTATAGTTAGTACAATTAGTACTAGCAAATGTAGTGAACACAATAGGTACAAAAACGCTGACCTAGAGTTTCCAATTCTTAGGACGGTGCTGCAAGCAGCAATGTTTTCTTAGTTCCTCTTGTTCTTGATTTTACTGGATTCTGTTGGAATCCCGTGTGTGTGTGTGTGTGTGTGTGTGTGTGTGTGTGTGTGTGTGTGTGTGTGTTTGTGTGTTTTCATAACAAAAGATACAACAACATAGCTATGGAGAAATTGAATCTTCTAAATATGATTTGTGTCCTTGGTCAGAAATTATTGAGTTGATTTTCACGGAGAATCTGCCAGACGTTGCTGTATAGTCGTTTTGATTCTAACAGCCCCGGATGTCAAAATTTGTAAACCGTTCACTTGCAGAACACAGGGGCAGCTCACTTGGCTCCTGAGAAGTCTATAAGATTAAAAATCAACGTCAGTGGCCTCCCTATTTGCTTCGGGATTAATTAGAAAATACCAAATAATCAAGACGAATGCCGTGTTCTTTTCCTCCGAAACGTGCCTATTTCTCCCTTGGGAAAACTGGAAGTAATTCCATCCAGCTGGCTGGTATCAACAAGGATATTTTCGAGTTCACTTTAGCTAAACTGGTAGAGCTGGGCTGGGGCATTATTCCTCCTTTGCTTCCCCCCCCCCCCTCTGATTTTCTTTATAGCTTACTGCTCTTTCTTTCTTGGCCTGCCTCGTTTCTAAGAGCTTTTCCTCTGAGCTGAGCGCCAGTCCAATTAGGGCTGGTAAGCTGGTCTAATGGTACCCATTTAAAGTCTTTGCAACAAGCAGATAAAGCATAAAGCTGAATGCCCGAGGATTGATTGATTGTTAGTTGATGGCCTAGGGGTTTTTTTTGTGGTGTTTTTTTTTTTTTTTTGGAGCTGGGAATCATTTGAAATAAAAAAAAATGTGGTTTGTGGCAGCCTTGGAAGGCAAGCTGGGCAATTCCGAATATGTCTGGAATTTGAAGGAGTCTTTTTAGAGACTTGAGAGAGATTTTAAAGAGATAAGCAGTAAAAGCAGATGTCCTTGAGTTTCCTTTGGAAGTTTAAAATAATTTTCAAAAGAAAGGGGGAGGGGGAATGCTTCCAAAGGCAGCATTATGTCTTAATAGATATTGTTGATTGGTGCCTTCCAGTCTGTGTTGACTCCTCAAACTACCTGGAGAAACAGACACACACAGATAGGCAAAGACTCTGCATTAGATGGAGCAAGACTTTTAATATTCAGGGCTGGCAAGTGAAAGTCTTGGATGGTTTGAAGATAGCCCCAACCTCTTATGCCAGCGATGGCGAACCTTTTAGAGACCGAGTACCCAAACTGCAACCCCAAACCCACTTATTTATCGCCGGGTGCTAGGTGGGACATGGCCCACTGGCTGGGCGTGACTGTGGTGGTCATGGCAGACTGGATGGGTGTGGTCAAAGTGGGCGTGGTCACCTCGATGTTGCTCGTGGGGAGGGATGCCTGTGGGGGGCAGGCAGGATTGGGGGAGATCCAGGGGGTCTCTGGCAGGTGGGGTGGTTGGCCAGAGGCTCGTCCTGCGGGGTGAGGCAGGGTGGGTATGCTAACTGCTGCAGGGCAAGGCAAGGTGAGGTAGGGGCCAGGGCAGCTACTGTCTGATACCATCAACCCCCCCCCCCCACACACACACAGAGGCCAGCGAGCGCATGGGGGCCGACGGTGTCCGTCAGCAGCCACAGCCTGCCGGCTCCTCAACCGGCGCACTCTGGATAGCTAGCCGACAGCTGAGGAGGCAATGCAGTGGGTCGTGCCTGGGAAAAGGAGAGCATGTGAGGCCAGGAGGGACGGGACAGGTGGGGAGGGAAACCAGCTGTCCCGGGATGCATCCGGCCACGTGGGACCTCGGGCAGCTGGTTGAAGAGGGACAGTTGCCATCTCCAAGACATCACACGTGTGCCAGAGGGCTCTGACTGCCACCTCTGGCACGCGTGCCATAGGTTTGCCACCACTGTCTTATGCTATTCATCTTCAATTAATTAAGGAGGTTTGGTTCCTCCCTAACCACACAAAGGGCTTCAGTTGTCAGTAATTGACTGATAGCTGGAACTTTTATTCTCTCCCAGGAAACTGATTCAGGATTTCGTTCAGGCATCCGAGAGAAACAAATTAAGCAACATTTTTTGTAATGGCTTCCAGGCTTGTTCTTCAGATAGGCTGATACACAGGGTGCCTAAAGGTCTGGTGCCGGTCGTGCTGTGAATATAGCAAAGGGCAACACCAAAGGGGTGTGTAGGTGGCCCTTGACTTAAGACCCTAATTGAGTCCAGAATTAAATTGTGGCGGTCATTAAGTGGATCACTGTAGGAGGAAGAGTGGCAGAATCTGGGGCAGAGTTAAAAAAAAAAAAGGATCAGCCTAGAATCCCTACGTAGCCACAAGTGAGCTAAGTCCACCTTCTCTTGAATTCTGCTAATCCTTATCAAAATCCAAGCAGGTACGAACCTTCAGAGGAGGCTATTCCTGTGCATAGCGCTGGCAATAAATCAGTGTAATAAAACCTGCCCGCCTGATCATGACTAATTCTATGACCTTCTTAATAGACCCAGCAGTCTTTAAGCAAATCTGTTTTATCCAATGGTGAGCCTGTTGCCTAAAACGCAATCACATGACCAGGAGGATTGCAGTGGTTGAAATCAGGACATAAGCACCTTTTGAAGAGTCCTTTGTAACTTCAAACAATTGCTAGGGGACTGTTGTACAGTTGCTAAGTGACTAGTTGTAAAATGAAGATGTATCTGTATCCTGGTTCCATAAGCGAGTCATGCCTAGAGGAGAAAGTACAGCTTCTACAGAACATCAGTTTGGACTGTTACTAGTTAGTAAGAAACTACATGTGTCATTGAACTTTCTGGGTTGTCCCTCATTTTCATGGTGCAATCTGCTCAACAATCCACTATCCATTGTCCATTCTTTGTTTCTCTTAATATAACATTTGGTATCCCCGTGACATATGCATTAAGAAAAAAAGGAACTTGCAATTCATGTGGGTGCACAGTCGGTCGACTGCTTTTTTTTTTTCTTTTTTCTTTTGCTGGATCTCGTATTTATTTATTTCACGCCTAATTTCTTTCTGTGCAGGGTCTGGCCTGGTCGACCTTGATGGGCTCATTGGAGCAGAAGAGAAAGCCATTAACAGCAAGAGCAAGCTGGATGACAACGTGGTAAGCCCTTTTGCGCCGAAATGCATGCAAGTAAAAACTTGTGCCCAAAACGGCAGCTTCCTAAACCTTTTCAGAATTTTGCTAAACACACGAAATTCTATCGGTGGACATCAGAAAGATGATTACCGGAAGATAACTTAGGTGCTTGCAGAAGTAGCAGTCACTGGTGGAACTCACCTCAAATGTAACGTGTTGTGGCTCCTTCCGTTGTTAGCGCCTCATAAAATTCTCTCATGATTCTTTTTCAGGTTATTGATGAGACGCTTGATGTAAAGGAAATGATTTTCAATCCTGAGCGGGTTGGTGGACTGGTGGACGATATACCGGTACGTATATCGCTGTCAACTTAGATTTACTGTTAAAGGGGAACCACATAAACCTCTTAGTGAAACCCTTTTTCTTCAGAAGGATATTGGATGTTGTAAAGAACTACGCCCTATAGAGCCTTCAGTAAGGAAAATCACATTATTTTTCATCTAGGACAGAGGTCCCCAACCTTTTGGACACCAGGGACCGGTAACATGGAGAGAGGTTTTTACGCAGACCAGAGGGGGCGTGTTTTCATGTACTGCCTGCATCCCACGGATGGGGCTTTCTTTGCGCGGCCCTGTTTCTGGCATATTGCGGCCTGGTGCTGGTCCACAGACCGGGGGTTGGGGACCCCTGATCTAGGATACATCGGCAAAACTGATAATTCAATACGGGTAGTCCTCAACTTAACCACACCAAGTCACTGCTTAGTGACCATTTGAAGTTACAACGGCACTGGAAAAAAATGACTTATGACCATTTTTCACACTTACGACCCTTGCAGCATGACCATGGTCACGTGATTTATATTCGGATGCTTGACAACTGAGTCACATGACGGTTGCAATGTCATGGGATCACGTGATCACCTTTTGCGACCTTCCGACAAGCAAAATCAATGGGGAAAAACAAATTCACTTAACAACCGCGTTACTAGTTGAATGCCTCAGTGATTCACTTCACAAATGGGGCAAGAAAAGCTGTAAATTGGGGCAAAGCTCACTTAGCAAATTTCTCACTTAGCATCATAAATTTCAGTTGAGGACTCCCTGTATTGAGTTATGCAGTTCTCTCAGAGCAGGAGTACCGCCGGCTGTATCACATATTTGTTGCAGTAGTAAAACAGGACCTCCCAAGCTTGTCTACTGGCGTAGGTTTCCACGCTTCAATCTTCCCATGCCATGTTCTTCCTCTTGCAGAAAGCTGACCACTCTCTTCGTGATGACTTCAGCTTCAGCAGCAGTGCACTCATTGGCCTTTTGGTCATAGCAGTTGCCATAGCTACGGTTATAGTCATAAGCTTGGTGATGTTGAGGAAGAGGCAGTATGGAACCATCAGCCATGGCATTGTAGAGGTGAGAGGGGTCTAAAGATGCATCACGTGAACATGGAGGTAGAGCAGAGTGGAGAAAATGAGTTGAATCATTGCTGTATGTATGATTCAAGGAACTTGTTTTCAAAGATTGGGGATGGGAAATGAATTTTCAAAAGGAAAACACTAAGAGTATTTTGATTCACACACCCGGAGCCTGTTGGAAAGTCTGAGCAACAGGAATCAGTCTAGAAATGTGGTAAATCACTACTACGAGTCATTTCTTTAACTTGTCCCGCATCCGTATGCAAAGAGCAGGTAAACCAACATTAGCGTTATACTTTCTTTGAGCTTACGGATGCTGAAGGTCTTGTGAGTTAATCTCCAGAGTCTGGTGCCGTTACAAAGAGCTTGGCTGGTTTTTTGCAGGTGTTTCATTACCCAATGAGGAGAGTGCTCTGAAAAAGTCGCCTAGTTAGGTAATGAATGTCTACAAGGTAGTCACCAAGCCCAGAGAACACCAAGGACTCTACAGTTCAACCCTGAGCTACAAATATTATTTTGCACTGATACCAATTCAAAGACTCTTGGTTACTCAAAATGATCTCTTGACTGACTGATCGCTGTTTGTTTTTCTCGTAAAGGTTGACCCAATGCTAAGTCCAGAGGAAAGGCATCTGAACAAGATGCAGAACCATGGCTATGAGAATCCAACATACAAATATCTGGAGCAGATGCAGATTTAAAGGGTCTTGAAGCGGTTGCATCCCTGACCCAGCAGATGTGTAGGGGAGAAAGGGCCAAAATAGTCCATTGTTTTGGATCAACTACTGACCAACTGTTGCTTGAAGAGGACTTCATCTTACATTCAAAGTTCCCGGGTCATTGAAGACTTAATTACTACTGTAGAATTTCAATTTCCATTCTTTTAAATGGGCGAGGAAATGGTAATATAACAATATATAATATGTAAAGCATAAATGGGAAAATGGATCTCTTGCAGATATTTGAGGTGTAATTTTTCCCCCCTTTTTTAAGAAACAATGAGGAGAGATCCCAATGCTGTTGTATTGTCTGATAACAAGTTCTCAATATATACGAGAAATTTTGTTTTATTTCTGATTCGCTGCTTGCATATTCCACGGTATTTGTACTGACCACGTATAAACAAATAATTTAGTGGCTCTTTGGTCATTCTGACTTGCAGGGTTGTAAGATTCCTTCCTCCCTCCCTCCCTTCCTTCCTTCCTTCCTTCCTTCCTTCCTTCCTTCCTCCCTCCCTCCCTCCCTCCCTTCATAAAACTTCGTAAAAATTATGGAAAACTTAAAATACATTCTTGAATGCCAGTGACCTGTACAAATTATGCTGCTGTGTATCTTGGTTTCCAAAAATCTAGACTTTAAAAGATGAGGAAGGAAATTGCTCTCTTGTTTTAGGATCTTTGTAGTGGAATTATTTGGTCAGGATTTGAGCAGATCGGGATTGCGCACTCGCCTTGCTTTCTGAATCCAGTCCTGCTATATAGTTGGAAGCTTTTAAGTTAGGGTTCAGCCCTTCCACAGCATAACCTCTCCTTTTAGCCTTGCCTAATGTAAGCAGAACTTTCTTGTTAATGTGTGCCCTTCCCCCCCATTCAGAATAACTCATGATCATTACAGGTTTGGAAGGCTGATAAGTTGGCTGAGGCTGAGGTATGTGTACTTAAACAGAGCCATTATACTGCCTTGAGAAAGGTAGGCATTTGGAGAAGCAGATGAAGAATGGACCTGCAACGTTGCTTGCACCATAGGGAGGAATTATGTTTGAGATGCAGATAAGAGGAGAGGATCACCGGGCACTGACATGTCGAAAGAATTGCTCCATTGACCATCATGTCTTTGTAATGCCTGTATAGTTGGTGTTAATCCTCACAGCATTTTTTTTTAAAAAAAAAATCCTCGAAGTTCTGATAAACCTGTGTCGTATTTCCCCCCCCCCTCTATTTTCTGTGAATTTTCTTTTAACTTCCACCCTGTATAATTTCTCTTCCCACTACGCACAGATCTACTTAACCTGCAAACTCCCTAGTGTGGTCTATGGGGGATGTAGAAAAAAGTTGGAAACTCATCAATAAACTCTTTAACTTCCAGTTTCTGATTTCAGTAACTATCCCTGTGTGCCTTAGGGTCACTCGTGGTCAATCCGGTGCTCCAGGAAGACTCCCTTTTCCCCTAAAAGACAAGGATGATGGGTGTTTTATCATGAGTCTCTGCCTTGCCAAGTGTTAGGACTGTGATCACCTGCCCAGGGAATTGGGAGCCGGAGAAAAACCAACACCCATAAATAAAAGGGTTTTAAGCTTCCTTATTAGCTCAAATAAATAGATTTAAAAGTGTAACCTGGAAAGGCTGCCTACCAAGCATGTTGATACCCAAACCTCTTACAAGTTGCTAGGAGCTCCTTAAGGAGAGAGAACTCAAAAGGGGACCCGCTTTCTACAGGGCATAACAGTTTTGGGGCAGAAGCTCCCAACTAACAGGAGCAACCTTGCTGTTTTTATCAAAACCTGGAGCCATGACGTAGTGGCCTGGTTCTGTGGTCACGGGACTGCAAGACCTCCCCTTGACTGGGTGGCCCATGCTTGGGACGGGAATCGAAAGGCACGAGACTTTCACAGTGGGAAAAGCTTTGAAGCTACATAAAAACCCCTCCCCCTTTGCTCAACATTTTTAAAATACTGTTAATACCACTTTACAGTGCCTTGGTAAGGCCACACTGGGAATACTGCATCCTGTTTTGGTCACCACAGTGTAAAAAAAGATGTTGAGACTCTAGAAAGAGTACAGAGAAGAGCAACAAAGATGATCAGAGGACTGGAGGCTATAACGTATAAGGAACGGTTGCTGGAATTGGGTATGTCTGTCTTAATGAAGAGAAAGACCAGGGATGACATGATAGCAGTGTTCCAATATCTCAGGGGCTGCCACAAAGAAGAGGGAGTCGAGCTATTCTCCAAAGCACCCGAAGGCAGGACAAGAAGCAAGGGATGGAAACTATCCAAAGAGAGAAGCAAGGAGAAATTTTCTGACAGAACAGTTAACCAGTGGAACAACCTACCTCTAGAAGCTGTGAATGCTCCAACATTGGAAGTTTTTAAGAAGAGACTGGACAGCCATTTGTCTGAAATGGTATAGGGTTTCCTGCCTGAGCAGGGGGTTGGACTAGATGACCTTCAAGGACCCTTCCAACGTCATCACATTATTATCATCATTATTTTTTAAAAAAACCCAAGCAGGTTAGCTCAGAATGATGGGAGCTAGCAAGCATGCCTTTTCAGTTTGCAGCCCCTGCCCTATGGAATTATCTACCTGTTGAAGTTTGGTTCAGCAGCTATACCAGGGATGGGAAACTATGGTCCCTTTATGATCTGTGGACTCCCAGAATTCCTGACCCAACTCCTGAGCCACACTATAGATGATGAGGAAAGGTCCATCTGGAACAAGCTGGTCTATTCAACATCCATGGAACATGCCATGCTCATGCTTTCCAATTCTAAGTAAAGGAGGAAATTGAAGACAGAACGTCTGCTACTAGATGCCAAGGGGGCATGATGACTCGTTGGTTAAAAATGCTGAGCTTGTTTGCTGGAAAGCTGACAGCCCAGGTTCGAGACCCAAGTGCCGCAAGACAGGGTCAGCTCCCGTTACTTGCCTCATCTCCTGCTCACTTATCAATTCGAAAGCTTGCAAATGCAAATAGATAAATAGGTACCACTTAGATGGGAAGGTAACAATTGTTCAGTGTTCCGGCTGCCTCGACGTATAGTAATGCTGGCCACATGACCACAGAAGTGTCTTTGGACAACACTGCCTCCCTCCGCTAAGAAACGTAGAACACTGCCCCCTAGTGTTGGACACCAAACCTTTACTAGATGCAAACAAAGCCATGGAGACCATTTACTAGGCGACTAGTGGGTTTCCTTGAACAGTTAGTTGGCCACTATTGGCCTGTTTGGTCTGATTTAGGAGGGCACCGCTTACGTTCTCAAGGAAAAGCCAAAGTGAGCAAATGCAAAGTCATAAATTTAGTGAATAACATGCCTTCTTGCAAAACCTTCTAAAGGTTCTGAAAAGCCTGCAGGCAAAGTAATACATTTAAGCACTCCTCGTCCTATCTGAGCATCGGATTATTACTTTATGTCCTTGAAAACAGCAACATTGGGGGGGGGGAATGTGTCTCTGAAATGCCAAAACAAGTAGGGAAGGTAACCATAGAGATCATTGCGTCAGTACCATCTTGAGTTGATGCGATAATATTTGTACAGGCAAATATTATTAGGCAAAGCAAAACAGCATGGGACAAATACTCTGAAGTTCTTGTGGATGATGCTTTAATGCAGGGGTCTGCAACCTTGACAACTTTTAAGACTTGTGGACTTCAGCTCCCAGAACTGGCTGAGGAATTCCGGGAGCTGAAATCCACAAGTCTTAAAGTTGTCAAGGTTGCAGACCCCTGCTTTAATGTATCAGAAACTGCTGGAATGTGACCTGGGGGATTGTCCTGTTTCCCATCTTGGATCTGTCATCTGCTTTTTCCCTTGGCTTGTGACTCACGTTGGAATGCTTGATGTGGAATGCAAGCCACCTAATTTGTCCAATCTCATGTCCCTTCTGCATTGGTTGGACTGATTTTGATTTGATTTGTTGATGGCCCATCTCCCTGTCTGATGAGACTGGGCAGCCCAACCAGTAAGACCATAAAGTCTAATAACAGTAAAGCTTACAATTAAAAAATAAGGGGGAGGAAGGATGCAGGGGAAGGTGGAGGGATCTTTTCTTCGTGCATCAACCGCTCCTGAAATCCAGGAAAAGCTTCCTTAGGTCAACAGAAGACTTTGAAGAATTCGAAAGCAGAGAGGATTTATGGAAAGCTACAAAGAACCAACTCTGGATGGAACCAACGGAGGAGCCGGCATCTGGGTCTGACGAAAGCTGGGAAGTATGGAAATTGTTGAATAGACTGCGCACAGGTACAACAAGATCCAGAAGAAAGGGGGCTATCCGGTGGCTTCTGCTCTTTGAGATTGTGCTGACATGCAGACAACAACACATACGCATGCATGCCTTTTGTGACCCGATCAGTGTACAGACCTCATGGCTGCATGACAGAACACAATTCATGTTGCTACTTCCTGGGGAAGATCTGTTTAACTTGTACATATTTTAATCTTGTGTTTTATATTTTAGATTTTATGTTGTGTGGTATGCCTTGTTTTAATTGTGATGCTTCTGACGCAAATAAACAAACCACCCCTTATTTACATGTTTGGAGCTTATTCCCATGGTCCCTTTGAGGTTGAAAGATGGGTTGGTTTGAACACAAATCACCATTTCCCTCTCCATTCTCGTTTTTTCCTGAATTTTAAACCATTGGCTTATTTCTTTGCTGCGTTAATATGTCCAAAGTGTTTTGAAGCAGTGCTGGAGGCAACCTGGCTTCAAACCAAGGGAATCACAAGACCTCCTAAGAAATTATAATCCACTAGATCAATGTAATCATTTCCCTAAAGAATAAAATTCTAATTATGTGCCTCCCGGCTTTGTGTTTCAAGAAACCTTTCACCCGCTTTCACCTTTTTTGTTTTTTTGGCAATTATCCTGCATTGCAAGTGATGTTTTCCTCCCAAGAAAGTTTGCTTTATGAATTTAATCAAGCTTCTTCGAACATCTTCGAAGGAAGGCCCCGTCTAAAGGGAAGAGGGAATGATTCTGTTTTTCGGATGGTGATAATTGTGGACCATCACTAAAGCAGAAAGATAGATGCGCGTAGATGGTTCTGCATCACTTTATTTTATTGATCGCAGAACCACAAGAAAGTGGAGTGACCAACTGAGGATTAAGAAGATAAAAAGCAGCAAGATCCAAGTTCAATCTCTCAAACTGATTAGATAAATATTTCTGGGAGAAAGAAATTACTAGGGTTGAATATATGGAAATAAGGTTCAGCTATCAGTACTTGTGTTTGTGTGTGTGTGTGTGTGTGTGTGTGTGAGAGAGAGAGAGAGAGAGAGAGAGATCCTGAAGATCACAAAATGAATTAATTCAGTTCATCCATTGGAATTGGTTCGCTGGAAAAAGCATGTAGCAGGTGAAAGACATAGTACATTTTCCCTGCAATATCGATGCTAAAAGCTTTCATGCTACAATTATGATTGAGTAATCAGCAGGTCCAGCAATATCTAAAGAACTTTGCCAATTACCATCGTGAATTTTATAATAATTGGAGGAGAGGCGCATTTGTAGATATTTAAATGGGGCTGATAAAAGTGATTTAGAATATCTTGCATGCTTTTATTAATACTGAAAAATATCCCCTTTTTGAGTAATTTCTTGCCCTCTAGTTCTCACCTCCAGGAACACCTGTGATGGGTCCAAGTTATTGACTACATAGCTTGCCAAGCCTTTCCATCCTCTTCAGGTAAAATAGTGACACAGTTAAATCACCGACTCCTTCACACATGTCACCAAGTCATGAAATGGCCTGTTTGATTTTCATGTGAATTGGAAACCAGTCGTTAAAATTTTGAAACCATGGCTTACAAATTTGTGTTCTGGGTGAAACAAGCCCTAGCTAAGGACAGTTCTGTGTTAACTGCATGAGTGGCTAGGACAAGTTCTTTCTGCAGAGTGCCCAGCAAACAAATTTCATGGTGTCTAGACATCAACTATAGGAAAGGAGACTAGACAACTTTAATCCAGTATCTCTAGACCTTACAGAGTATGACAGAAAGATTTGAGAGGCATGGTTTTCATGCGTTCATCCTTGCCCCATTAATGTTGACCAGTTCTTTCTGCCACCACTATGTTTTGCTAGCAGAATATTTCTTCTATTATCTGGGTTGGGGACATGGTGTATCTCCGAGTCTGTTGGGCTGTGACATTTATATGGCTTCTTTTGACCTCGCCAGATCAGCCTTCACCAATTTCACATGCTTCAGATACATTGAAAAAGACAAGAGAAGCCCAGAATTCTGGACATTTGTCTTCCTGTTCTCTTGGAAAATTAGAATTACAAACAACTCAACACAAGCTTAACATGAATTCTACTGGCTGGAATGACTATTCACACTTATTTACCCTGTTTTACCTCAAAGCAAACTTCATTAACAAACTGCATGACATAATCAAGGAGGTCATATTATTATTCTAAACTTAGATTGATTTCTTCTATACCTTGGATAACAATAGCTGCCATTTCTGATTCCAGAGTGTTAGAAGGCTGAAGTCAAAAGCTTTAGAACATGATCCTACAGAATGCAAAATACTATAATGTCAGCAAGGCTCCTGAGTACAGCAAGAGAATTACAGCGCTGGTATTCTGAAACAGAACCACAACAACAACATTTGGAAAGATGCAAAACATGGCATATCGGCATGTGTACTTGAGGCGTATTTTACAGGAGGTTTCACAGGATAGTTCCGTGCAGCCAACGTAACTTATCAGACCAGTTGAATTCCATTTCTTCTTTTATCTCTGTTTCATTTTTTCTTCGCCATCAAGGCATGAAGAGAGCAGCAATAAGGAGCTTCCATTTTACAATATGGGAATTGGTTAGGCTGAAGTCTGAATCTAACACTTTGCACTGCCGTTTCCATAGTTTCTCTGCCTACTTTTCTGGGCCTGACATAATATTCCGAGTGTGTTTTAAAAAGTTCATGAGGTTGGCTATTGAAATATCTAGGCCCCCTTCCTTTTCAGTCTGTTTTGCATGGTGGTAAATAAATGCATATATTAAAGGTAAAGGTAAAGGTTCCCCTGCACATGTGTGCTAGTCGTTTCCAACTCTAGGGGCCGGTGCTCATCTCCGTTTCAAAGCCGAAGAGCCAGCGCTTGTCCGAGGACGTCTCCGTGGTCATGTGGCCGGCATGACTAGACGCCAAAGGCGCACGGAACACTGTTACCTTCCCACCGTAGTGGTCCCAATTTTTCTACTTGCATTTTTACGTGCTTTCGAACTGCTAGGTTGGCAGAAGCTGGGACGAGTAACAGGCGCTCACTCTGTTACGCGGCACTAAAATTCAAAACTTGGAGAGCACTGCAACTTTGGAATTTCTTATCATTTGGAGAAGTCGGGGTAGTCACTGTCAACATCATCCTTCTCAAGATACGGCAGTCAAGCATGTCCTCACAGTCAGCAGCTCAATCATTTGAAATAATATCTATGGACCCAATGTCCCGATAGTGCAAAATTAGAAGGCTTCTTCATGATAAGGTTGGGAATTCTTTCTATATAACTGAAGATAAGATGGATTAAAATATGTTACAATAAGCAAATCCCGATTAAGTTTAGTGGCTTCTTTCAGAGATAGTGCAAAATCGAGCGGTTTTTTTCATTGTTGATAAAACAAATTGCTTCATTAAAAAGTGCACCGTTGGATAAAGTTTGAACATCTGGCAATTAGAAGGATTATCAATTCTGTTTCCAGGGACTATGGCAATCAGAAGATACGATAATGAAAATGTAAAGGAAGCGCAGCCATCTTGATTTTATACTTAGACAAAGACGTCTTGATCTTTCCAGATACTATAAATATTTGGAATGTCGATTATTTCATTTTCAGGTTTTTGGATATAAATAGAAGCATTTGGAACAATTCATCCTGGCTTATTCTTCATCCGATTCATTTAAGAGGGGAGCATGAGTATTTTTTTGCTTCCTTATGCTAAGTCCAATCCCAATCTGTACGTTGCTCCTTTTACAATTCTTGAAGTAGCTATGGACAATGATAAGACATAATTCGATTAGTCCCACCGTAGTTCTGTTCAGCTGATTGTTTATGGCAGGGGTGTCAAACTCAATTTCATTGAGGGCCGCATCAGCATTGTGGTTGCCCTCTGGGGGCTGGGTGGGCGTGGCCTACTGGGTGGGCGTGGCCTAATGGGTGGGCGTGGCTAGAGTGCCTACAGCCTACTGGGTGGGCGTGGCCAGCTCTACATCGTTCGCATCAAGGGTGCCTATGGGGGCCTGGGCAGGAGTGGGACAGATCTGGGGGTCTCTGGCAGAAGGAGGGTCTCTGGGCCAGGGCCAAAGCAGTGGGGGCCATTCCCTCACTGTTTCCAGGATGGCTTCGCGGGCCACATGAAACCACTTTGCGGGCCGGATCCAGCCCCCGGGCCTTGTGTTTGACATGTCTGGTTTATGGGGTCTTTTGGGGGTAGGAAACCGGGAGAAGCTTTCGAAAACCTTCTGCAAACAACCAGGGTAATTTGTTCTACAAGAATGAGACACTATTCTCTCCCCACTATGTAAGTAAGAAGGGGGGAAAGGGTATATCAGGGAAATAACAGGAAGAAAAGGAAAAAAGAGAAAGAGGAAATACAACACACACACAGAGTGAGAGAGAGAGGACCACTCATTTCTCATTCAAGTCCACACCTTAGTGGGACTCACTACCCATAGTTTCTCCTTCAAAGAATGTGGCCCTTGATAAACAGGTTCCCCATTCATATGTTATACCTGACACTTAACAAATCTACTTTGAAGGGAATTCCGGAGTTGCCTAATGGGATGCTAGAAACATAGGAACTGAGTAGGTACATTCGGGAAGGAAATATGTTCTTCTGGAAGGAGACATCCTCTCACTGAACTTCTCAGACTATGAGGAAACCTTGTCTTATTTGAAAAAGGAAGCTGTGTCCTACCTGACCCTAAATGGTTCCCACTGAAAGAGTGAAAAGGCAGGTCTCCTTATGGGGGAAACCTGCTTCATAAGTCAAGTTCTGCTCAAAAGTAAGAATTTTGCAAGAGCGTCCTCAAGGACCTGCAGCTTTTTAACTCTTAAGGTGATCAAAAGAATTTGGATCTTTGCTGTGTTACATCCTCACACAATTAATAGTCTGTCAAGCAATGTGGTGAACTAGTGGGTCCCAACTGGTTAACTACAGAAAGCTCAATCCACACCACGTTGTACAGCAGGAGTGTCTAACGTTGGCAACTTTAAGATTTTTGGACTTCAGCTCCCAAAGTTCCTCAAGCAACCATGGGAGTTGAAGTCCACAGTCTGGTAGTTGCTCAGCAAGTCTTAAAGTTGCCAACATTGGACACCCCTTCTACAGAGTATGCCTTGGCTTAGCCTGTTGAATGAACCTGAAACCCTTGATTTATTTGGTAACCCAGGATTAAGAAAACCAATAAGTGTTTACAACTTGGTTTCTTTCTTGGTCTGAACAATTTGTTCCTGGTCTCTATAACATGATCACAAAAACTTGTTGTATTGAGACACCATGCTGTCATTGGACAACCACCAGAGGAAGCAAAGTTTCTTGTATTTCTTCACATGCAAGTCTCTGCATACCCGTTTATTCAAGGACATACTGTAATGTTGATCAGGAACATATTATTTCAGAAAACTTACCAATAAACCAGGGAATAATTCACTGCCGTAATGAGGATTGCAAGGGCATAATGCCAGCAAAAGCACATGGTGATGAACATGTTGTTGTTGTGGTCATTCAGATCCCATACTGGTCCTCCCCATGGTGGATACAACACAAAACCTATCTGGTAATTTAAAAAAAAAAGCATTGATGATGTACTATGCAATTAATGGGCATACCAAGTTGCAAAGATTTTGGGTAAAGCACAAAGGGCAAACATTCATTTTAGAAGCTGTCCAGCATGAAAATGATTCATCTACACCTTATTTATGTGTTTTGTGCAGTGGTGGGATTCAACCAGTTTGCACCACTTTGGCTGAACCGGTAGCTAATTTTTTGTTGCCCGGGCCCAGAATGGACTTCTGGAAGCGACATCCACACAGAGAACCAGTTGTTCACATATTTTGAATCCCACCACTGGTTTTACCCCATACTCTTCTACCAATGTCCAGGCTCTTGTGATACTCTGATAAAGAGATTTGAGGGCAGTGAGGCAGTGGTTAAACAGAACCAGGGCTTTTTCCCTCATAGAACGCTCAGAACAGAGTTCCGGCACCTTTTTTGGATGGAACCTTGTAGGGTAGGCAAGGCGGGTTATATGACATGTGTGAGTTCCGGCACCTTTTTCTTTTACAAAAAAAGCACTGAACAGAACTATGATTACATTCCTTATTCAGAACTTTGAATTAGCCAATTTCTGATCAGTTCATATTGGACGCACGCACAAGGGCAATTTGGAAATAAACCTCCGTTTGATTATCAGTGGCAGACACTCGCATATACAGAACTTGTATTATACACATTAGAAAACTACAACATCACATTGCTTTTTGACATAATTGCCATTCAAATTGAGGCACTTGTCATAACATCTTACAAGGTTTGTAATTCCTTCTGCAAAAAAAAATCTCCCACCTGGGAAGGAAGCCACCCGTAACAGCATTGTGAAGTGCATTGTCACACACACACACACACACACACACACACACACACACAGCTGGTTCATGTTTACCAAGGTGCAAGCACTAAACCTTTTGGTCAGTAACCATTAATTGCTGCACCCCAGGTGGTCATTTGACCCTTGCTTGAGGACATGGCACTGGACTTCCTCTTCAGATCTGCTCTAAGCTGCCCCATACTTTATACAGTAGATTTAAAGGGATTCCCACGAGTTGCCTTGAATTGTAGCTTCTTCACCATGGCCAACAGCCAAGCTCATTTAATAAGAAAACTGAAAAGAGAGCCCACCTGCCAAAACCAGGTTCCTTGCAGGAGAGCCAGGCTGACTGCAAATAAGTCCAAAATCAAGTTGTTATGCACAAAGACTTGTACAAAGCAAGTGGCAACGCCAGCAAAGATGGCCGTCAGGAGCATGGAATGGATGTGTTGGTCAAGCTCTGGTCGGTGACTGGTATGATATTGGAAGAGGAAGCCTATTAAAATGCAGAAGTTGTTCAAAACTGCAATTGTTTTCAAGAAAGACCTTTGTACCTTAACATTTTTTGTAGCAATTTCACTAAACATTACAATTTACAATAAGAAAAAGTAATACACATAAAGGGAGACTAAAAAGAGAAAAAAGAAAAGTGCAGGAAAAAATTGGGAAAGGCAGAAAATAAAAATGCTGCATCTAAAAAGCAAAGACTTTCTCCTTGATCACAAGTATCACCATTTTAGTAGATCACCTTCTCTTAAAATGGAACAACTGGTCTCTCCTTCCCATATCTCATCTGTCACCTGTAAACAAATCCATAAAAACCTCAACATTTAAAGTCCTGATGTCAGCAAAAGTTCATTAAATATCGCCAGAGATAACAAATCTATTATACAGTCTTGATCAAATAAACCAACTTTCTGAGCTCTGAAAGCAAAACAGCCTGCCATGTTTTCTTTTTTTAAAAAAAACAAACATGAATATACCTCTAGCTTTTAATAACTGTGGAAGCCCACAGTTATTTGTGGACAGTTTAGCAAGACAGTAAAAAAGGACAAGCCAAAAACTAAGCAACTGTCAATAAAATGAGTTGCGTTACAAGTTTATCCTGTTCTACCCAAGATGTGACCCATAGGGCAAAGTTTATGGTATACATGCCCTCCAACGCAAGAGAATTTCGGAAAGAATGTGCAACAGGGCACTCCTGTTTAAGCCATCCCTATAAATCCGATGCATTGACGATGATTTCAATTGAATCCAATTTAGCTGGGATCAACTCCGGTGGGGCAGTGAATCTTTAGCTCTCCTCCACTCCCAGAAGACTTCAAACCTTTGAGGGAAATTTAAATAAAGCAACGTTAAAGTGTGTGAGAGCCAATGTGGCCAAGGCTGCAGGCCAGAAATAAAGGAGGCTCTGAGTTCTAATCCTGCGGTAGAAACCCAGCTGGAAGACCATGAGATAGTTACTCTCTCTCAGCCCTCGGAAGAAGAAAGCAAGACCAAACTACTTCTTTCAAATACCTGACTCAAAGATATCCAATTTCTTTCTTTCTTCTTTCTTTCTTTCTTTCTTTCTTTCTTTCTTTCTTTCTTTCTTTCTTTCTTTCTTTCTTTCTTTCTTTCCACTCTCAGTGACTCTGGGCGGCTTACAAACAATAAAAACCCAATATAAAATTCCTTCCCTTCCGTTCCCTTCCTTCCTTCCTTCCTTCCTTCCTTCCTTCCTTCCTTCCTTCCTTCCTTCCTTTCTTTCTTTCTTTCTTTCTTTCTTTCTTTCTTTCTTTCTTTCTTTCTTTCTTTCTTTCTTTCTTTCTTTCTTTCTTCTTTCTTTCTTTCTTTCTTTCTTTCTTTCTTTCTTTCTTTCTTTCTTTCTTTCTTTCTTTCTTTCTTTCTTTCTTTCTTTCTTTCTTGGTGTGGCTACAAGACAAATTACTCTCATATCTGGATTAGCTTCTGTTGTTTTATCAAGAGAAGCCCAGAGGTGAGATTCTCAGGGTGCATCAAGGAATGCTACCTTATTTTCAGATAATCAGATATTTTCAGATAATCAGCCATGTTAGGAAAGAGCAGGACACTGGCTTTAGCCAGTGAGGCATTAATTGCTCTTTGGAGATAAACAAGTTACAGGGATGAAACCTGAGCAATGTAAGACAAAGCCAACACTTTCTTGAGCTGAGTGGAGTTAGAACCGGTTCGCTCAGTGGGATCTGAGGCTTGCGTGGGAACTGTTTAGCTCCCTTCCCAGAAATTAGTGCAGGTTCGCATCCCACCAGGCTCAAGGTTGACTCAGCCTTCCATCCTTCCAAGGTAGGTAAAATGAGGACCCAGATTGTTGGGGGCAATAAGCTGACTTTGTAATAATGCCGCTTGGGGTGTGTGTGAAAGCCCTAATAAGCAGGCATATACATAGAATGAAGGCTACTGCTAAGCTTGTAAGCCGCCCTGAGTCTTCGGAGAAGGGCGGGATATAAATGGAATTAAAATAAAAAAATAAAATAAAAATTAGGAAGTCCTGTAGGAAGAACTGGGTGTCTTGCATCAAACCAGCATCAGTAGCTTTAGTGATGGCATTCTGGTCCTTCATGTTGCTTGTGCCCAGTGTTCAGTGACGGATGTGTAAAAAAAAAAAAATGCAGGAAATAAAGTTTGAAACAGTTTATAGATGTTTATAGATAATTAAGAAAGGCTTGGCTTCCCAAAGTAAACACCTGTGGTTTCTGATCTTCTGCCCCTGAGATGAATGGGATCAGCCTCTGTTTGAATTGGCAAGCCACATCTTAGTGGTGAACGTTAAAAGACTAGATAGGGGAGTAGCAGCCCTGCATCTGCTACATACAATGCAATTCTTACAGATCGAGTCCAGTTTCCTTGCATGATGAAAGTGTCCGAACATGCTGCTTTTTTATATATATATATATACACAAACCTGTCTCCCACTCATCTTTGGCTTTCCTGCTTCTTCTGCTTTATTTCAACTCATAAAGAAGTTCAGATGGAGGTTCCAGAAGGATGGATAAGATGTACAACCAAACCAACATCGGTAACAAACTCTCAGGCTCACCGATAAGCAGATAAGCTCACAATGACTTAAACAGAATTTTGAAAGAAAACCAATTCTGCAGCATCCTTACAATAAAGTGGAAGAACGGAAGCCTCGCTAATAAAGGAAATACATTTTGAGGGAGTGTTTTGGAAGAGTAATGCATAAAGCACCAGTTTTATTGCTCTCCTGGGGCTCTGCTGTAGGGCAAAACAAAACAAAACAACAAAAAAACAAAACAAAGGCAATGCCTTGAGACTTCAGGCACTACTCCATGTAGCTAATGGCCAAATAAAACCATAAGAGTAATGAAAAGTCATTAACCTGGAACACAGGCAGAAGCTAGAGGTAAAATAAAACTACAAGCAAAAATATTTAACAAGCAAAAAGCATGGAGCCAGATACAGAATCTGAATAGCAGAACTGGAAGTCTTTTTAGTCCAACCTCTTGTCTGAGCTTGTGATCCTATACCAGGAGGCCCCAACCTGTGGGCCGCGGCTCACTAGGGGGATATGATGGGTTTGCAACTGGGCCATGATAATGCCAAGCGAGCACGTGTGCGTGTACATCCTCACCTTGTAAGAGCAGTAGGCAAGCACCTACTAGTGTGCTCCGTTTGTGTGAGTGGCAGGCATGTGCTTGCCGGCTGCTTGCACAAACCATCCAGTTCCCTACCACCACCACCAGCAGCAGCAGCCAGTCCACAAAACCGGAAACGTTGGGGAACTCTGTTGTATACCATTTCAGAGGAAATGGTTGTCCAACCTGGAGCACTCTCACTAACCCACTGATGGTGGCGCAGTGGTTAGAATGCAGTATTGCAGGGAAACTCTGCCCCACAGACTGGAGTTCGATCCAGACGGAACTCAAGGTTGACTTAGCCTTCCATCCCTTTGAGGTCGGTAAAATAAGGACCCAGATTGTTGGGGGCAAGATGCTGACTCTGTAAATCCGCTTAGAGAGGGCTGTGAAGCACTGCGAAGCGGTATACAAGTCTAAGTGCTGTTGCTGTTGCTATAACCAAAGAGAAAGGGAGACATCCAAGCTGAGAGAACAGGATAGTTCCTCTGCAGTCACTGGGAAGGTCTTATCTGAGACTCCTGCTTTGTGAGATACATAGAGAGTCTTCTTTAAGGGGCAAACATATAAACACAAATTATTTCCAAGTGATAGGAAACTCCTGTAACCCTTGTTCCTTGAGTGCAACAAAAATGGTACCTAGAACTTCCCAAACACCTAACAAAGATGCTTCCCACGTACTTACTGTCTCTTGGTTTGTACCTACCTTCCACAAAAAGTGCAATGCCAAGCATGAAGCGGTCCAGCCCAATAGGCACTAAGGTCGAGGAATAGGTGACTATATCTGCTGCTCCAGAGATCAAAAAGAATAAATACATGGTGGAATGTTGCCAGTTCATCAACTTCACCCAACTTTGTGGTTGCCCACTGTAGAGATGGAGGTGGGGTCCATCGGGGACAAACTGCTCAGCAAGAATCCCTATTCAACAGAGACCAACGTTGAACAGATCTGTTAGGAAAGGTCTAACTGAAAGGAAAGTAAGACGGTAAATACCAGTGGTGTCTGCAAGGTATGGTTAAAAAAAAAGTTGATGTGTGACACACATCGAAAACAGGTAGAGCTCCCATCAACTTTGCTGGATTTTTTTAAAGCACCCCACGAATACCACCAGCAAAACTAAAGTAGCATTGTGAGGTATGTAGCAGGAAGTAATTTGTAATTTTTCCATGCTTCGGGGATTTTCCACGGACAGCCAATGTTTTTCTTTTCAACACAACTGCTTCTGTTTGATTGCAAAGCTTTGTATCCTAGTTTTGGCTAAAAAGAAAGCAAGCCTAACCAATATGCTCAATATATTTTCTTTTTGACTCCAAAATGTTGACATGAAATAATTTTAAAAACCAACAGTAATGACCAGGGGAAAAAAATAAGGTGGGGGGGAAGAAAACCCATAAACTGCAGCAAATAACTCCAAGTGCATTGCAGATGATAAATTTAAGTGGATCTTGAGACAACAGTGGAGTGAAGGATATAATTTGCCTGTTTAATTGGCTAGATATATTCATTAAAACAATTTGATGGTTACCAAAGAATTAAGTAGCAGAATTTACAACATTATTAATTCAAGTTGGGATCAAAACTGCATATGGCAAAAGCCCACTTTGTAGAAGTCTTATTTAATTCCTACTTAGTGGTAAATTTAATATCTAATTAGAAATAAACCCTACACAGTTTGACCTCACTGGCTGTGAAATCCAGGATTTGAAGAGTGTTGGATTAGGATGGTTGATTTCGCACTGTGATGAGTTATACAAATAATCTCACTTTTAATTTGCCCTCCAGATTTTATTTTTTTTGACGTAGGTCAGGGGGTCTCCAACCTTGGCAACTTGTGAACCTCAATTCCCAGAATTCCTCATCCAGAATTCTTGGGAGTTGAAGTCCACAAATCTTAAAGTTGCCACACAGAGGGGATGGGGGGGTGTTTGTCAATTTATTTTTCAAAGCAGCAGTGTGCAGGACAAGAAACAATAGATGGAAACTAATCAAGGAGAGAAGCAACCTGGAACTGAGGAGAAACTCCTAGCAGTGAGAACAATTACTCACTGGAACAGCGAGTACATTTCTTGCTTCATGTGGGTGCTTCACCATTGGAGGTTTTTAAAGAAGAGATTGGATAGTCACTTGTCTGAAATAATATAGGGTCTCCTGCTTAATCAGGGGGCTGGACTAGAAGACCTCCAAGGTCCCTTCCAGCTCGATTCTGATTCTAAAGTTGCCAAGGCTGGAGATGTAGGTGATTAGTTTGCTTAAAAGGCACACATTCAAAGCAAGGAGAGCAATAAGCATCTACCTTCAAATTTCTTAAGTCAGTTGTCATATTCTGAGTCTTACCTATCAATGAAAAGCCCACTTTGACTGCCCCTTCGATGACCTCCACCTGTTTGAAGTTCCACTGTACGTGATCGTTCTTCTTCGATGTCCTGGTGATATGTTTTAGCGAGTATTTCACTGACCACCAGAGGCCAAACAATATAAAGAAAGACCCTGGGAGAACATGGCCCTTTAAATTTGCCATTCTGGTCCCGTCACCTCCTGGAGAAAATATCCCGATGTTAAAATCATTCAGAGAAGTGTAAATTGGGACCCCAGTCCGCTGACTCCATCCATTACAACGTGAGACTGTGAGTCCAGCACAACAATTTATGAAGAAATAATAGCTTCTGGAAAGAACAGGGACTGGAATAACTGGTTTCCATTTGGAATAAATTCTTCACTTTCAGGTTTGAAGTTCTGAACTCATTACCAGCTCAGTTTGCAATTCCTCTACCACTTTTAGACGTGTCTTTTCTTTTCTATTTCTTTTTGAGCCAGACCAGATCAAGAATCCAAGGAGTCTCCCTTATTTTGGAAGCCTATGTCAATATAGACTTCGGAAAGCCCATCCACAAACTTTACTGGCCCCTGTTGAATTTGTTCTGAGTCTTGGGTTCTTTTAACTATGCCCAATTTAGGGGAACCAAAGATCCAATGACACAAGTCCCCAGACCATACACACAAGCAAGCATTCACAGCTATTACACACCACTCCACTTTCCCCCACTGCCACTCCTACTCCTACTCCTCTTACTAGAGAAAATTATCTTTCCAGCTGCTTCAAGCTGTTTTATTTCCAAACGCTTTTCTTTCTTTCTTTCTTTCTTTCTTTCTTTCTTTCTTTCTTTCTTTCTTTCTTTCTTTCTTTCTTTCTTTCTTTCTTTCTTCCTTCCTTCCTTCCTTCCTTCCTTCCTTCTTTCTTTTCTTTTCTTTTCTTTTCTTTTCTTTTCTTTTCTTTTCTTTTCTTTTCTTTTCTTTCTTTTTTCTCTTTCCTTCTTTCTTTCTTGCTGTCTCTTTCTTTCTCTTTTTTCTTTCTTTCTCTTTCTTTCTTTTTCTCTTTCTCTTTTTCTTTTTTTCTTTCTCTTTCTCTCTTTTTTCTTTTCTCTTTCTCTTTTTTTCCTTCTTTCTTTTTTCTCTTTGTTTTGCTATTTCCTTCCTTCCTTCCTTCCTTCCTTCCTTCCTTCCTTCCTTCCTTCCTTCCTTCCTTCCTTCCTTCCTTCTTTTTCTTCCTCAACAGCAGAACAGGCCCTTCCATTTGCTAAACAACCTACTTTCTCACAGTCTTCCACCATTCTGCCAAGGCCAGAGCAAAATTCCTCTACATATGACTATTTTACCACTGATTCCTTAGGAAACCCTCTCGGTATCACAGACAGGAAAGCTTCTGGTCATGCCATACATCAATCTTTGCTTATGTGCAGAAGAATAAGATGTTCCTCTCAAAACCCACAAAGAGAGATTCCTTTCAAAGCAAATACATTTAGGTTATCAGCTTTTAACTTTGCATCAAACTAGTCGCAAGAAACTTGCTCCTATTTTTTTCCCATTTTCGTAGGCAACAAAGTCACTTAAAACATAAGATGTATTTGTACAAAGTCCTTCTTCCTTATCTTTAATTTCTATTTTCTCTTTTATTCGTTTCTGTTCCACATGAGTCATATCCAATTGATTATCCAGTAATTTTTCAATTCCCTCAAAATTTGGTTCCAGGGATTGTAACAAATATTTTAAATAGAAATTCCATATCTAAGGATATGTGGTGTTTGTTTTTCATCATATTAAATACCACACTCTGGTGGCCAAAAAAGAATAATCAAAGTTTATGATTTCTCAATGAAAGTAAAGAGGAAGGTCAGACATAGACATCCAAATGAATCAGCACCAAGCTGAAGTAAAAACACAGAAATATTCTCACAAAAGACTAAAGGAAGTTTGTTAAAGGGAACAAAGGAGAAATTTCCTGACAGTGAAAACAGCTTGGCTTCCATTGTACCACCTTGGACAATCTCTTAATAATTTACTTTTTATTGACTCTGCTGGTGCAGTCTAAGTAGTTTTACAACTGCAATTCGATTTTTCAGATTAGCAACAGTGCATAATTTCTTTGGGCATGGCAACAATCTCTATTTGGGCTGCAGTTAGATGCACTTCCCTTTTAATTTCAAAATAAATTGTTTTGGATCTTCTTCCCCAAATTAATTGAGGAAAAGAGGCTCTTACATTAGGAAAATGTTTCTAGTAAGAAGAACACACAATTTAAACCTTTTAGGCCTGGGTATGATCTCCAGTCTTTCAAAAATTAAGCTCAATGTTTCTGTGAGATTAGCTTTCGTCAAGATGAATTCCTAAGACAATTTCCAGTTCTATAATATTTGAATCTAAGATAGAGGGGTCTTGTAAGATCTGACAGAAAGCATTTGAGAATATCTGGGAACATTATTAAAAGTGAGCTAAGATGGTCTCAGGAGGTTTTAGCGATGGACAGAGGTAACCTGTTGTTTCTCCTAGTCAAGGAGTGTAGGAGAATCAGACCTGCCTGTGTTGGAACTGGAGCTGATTCTGAAAAAGAGTCACAGAACGGATTTTGCTTTGTAGAAAAAGGCTTGGCGTCATCAACTTCCCCAGTCACCTGTTGTCAAGATGGGGCTGGGAGATCTGGTAAAGATTTTAACCCAGCCTATCTGGATCTATTGGGCTGGGAAAGACTGTGCTGTTGAGGATCTAACCATTTCTCTCTAAGAAAGAATACAAAATAAGAATTTTTTTCAGCTGCATGGGGACTGCTGAAACTTCTTTCAAGTGAGGTGTAGGGATTAATATTTATTTTGTGGCTGTTCAAATATCTATATCTTTCTGTAAATACGCTTGTATACCATCCTGGCACTTATTTGACATCTCCTTTATTTGCGGGCAAATATTGCAATATATATTTATTATAAGGGGATGCCCTGGTGTCTTTTTATGCCACACCCTTTCAGATGTAAGGATGGTATTTAACTAGTTCAACCCATGTTCATCTTAAAGTCAAAGGTCTCAGCAGAACTTGTTTAAACTAGCACAAACGTTTATCTCTTTTCAGGTTATCAACTGAGAAGGCTGCCCTGGTCGTTATGATTTTTTTTCTTTAAACATTGCCCTGCCAACTGCCACATTCTTTCCCATGTTGATAGAAATTGAACAAACAAGCAAATAAATAAAATTGTTTCAAGAAAAATCATACACACACACACACACACACACACACACACACACACACAAGATCTTTATTTGTTTATGAATTCCAAAGGTTAGGAAGATGATTAGAGTTGGCAAAGGAGAAGGAGAAGGAGAAAGAAAAGGTAAAGGAGGAGGAAGAGGAGAAGGAGAGGGAGGAAGAGGTGGAGGAGGTGAAGAAGGAGAAGGAGAGGGAGAAGAAGAGGGAGAGGGAGGAGGAGGAGGAAGAGGAGAAGGAGAGGGAGGAAGAGGTAGAGGAGGAGGAGAAGGAGAGGGAGAAGACGATGGAGAAGGAGAAGGAGGAGATGAAGAAGGGTGAGAAGAAGAAGAAAATAGGTTTTTACCTGGATCAAGTGGTTTAATTCCTACTTGCAACCATTGTAGAACTCAGTCTACCTCTTCGCTCCGCACAAAGACTACTAGTGGCAAAGCTCTGGAGTCTTTGTGGAAGACAACAGCCTATAACATGGTTCATGCCACACCCACTATAGAAACAAAAGGGCATACTATATCTGTATTGGTAGATTTCAAAGTCTATCTGTTCAGAGTTGCTAGTGGCAAATTTGTTTAAAATCAAGGTTGAAAGAGCAACAGGATATCCAGCACTCTGGGCCGCACTTTCTGGAGAGAGAGAGAGAGAGAGGGAGGGAGGGAGGGAGAGAGAGGTGAATGAGAACTCAACATTCATTTATGAAAAAGAATGAATGGATTTCTTGCTAATTTTACAATCTGCATACGTTTTTCCTTCCTCTATTCAGCCAGATTTTCTCAGGCATAATGTTCTTTCAAATTCACATGCCTGGGTGAAGATGCCCGGCCACATCTCTTTAGCAATCCCAGGATAAGAATCAACAAACTTCCTTCTTCTCACGGGGGTGGGTGGGTGTTTCCGCTTGTTTCCCCACACCATTTCGTTTCACAAGTATTCCAACTTGGGAATACCAAATCCCCAGAGTTGCAGGCAAACTGTTCAACCAACCAGTACCGAGCCACCAGATTTGTATCTGGGAACGCTCCAGGATGTTTGCTTTCCTTTCACGTTTTGTGGTAATGGCAGTCTAGAGGTTGACTATGGGCTCAATCACTGTCCACATCTGTCATATCACCAAGGTGGCTGGGAGTTACAGTTTGAAGTGGTTGCAGCCACATAAAAAGACCGTGGTAAAGAGCCATTGTCCTCTATTTCCACCTCCAAGTGATGGCGTCTTGGCTTGGGCAGGCCTTTTGAAAGTTGTGGATACTGTAGCCCAACACATTAGTAGATCAGCTTTCCAGGGGTTCCAAAATTCTAGATAACTGCTAGATGGCCAAAAAAAAGACATGCAAAAATCTAAACTTTTCCAGCCATCTAGTGATTCTCTAGAAAAGCACCTTTTTGGGAACATGCTAGTTGAGTATTCCGTATCGACTGGTTTCAACGAGAAGGATAAAAGCCTGTCCGGCAGAGGCTTATCCCGATGACTCTGTGCCACTAGCAGCAGGAGTTAAAAACCTTAGAATTTTTGTTAAATTTTGTTAAAAACCTTAGAATTGAGTGAAAAAGAGAGTAAGTGTTCCGTTACAGAGAACCTACACCAAGGGTAGGCAACCTTGGCTCTTTTATGACTCACGGACTTCAACTCCCAGAATTCCTGAGTCAGCATAGCTGACTCAGGAATTCTGGGAGTTGAAGTCCGTGAGTCATAAAAGAGCCGAGGTTGCCTACCCCTGACAGACACCAATGTTTCTCAACCTTGGTACTTTGTGGACTTCAGCTCCCAGAATTCCCCAGCCAGCACTGCGTGGGAGTTGGTCTACCTACACAGCTGATAGTTGCTAAGGTTGCAAAACTCTGCTTTACACAGATTTTTTTTAAAGCAATAAACTAGTAGAGATTTATGTGTGTACTATAAGCACCACCTAATGGTTAGAAGAAAAAGCAATTTTTCAGCCTTTGCATTTTAAAATTATTTTTTTGGTTTTGCAGGCAGGGGCAGCAGCATCTGTCCAACCCTGAGCTGCAAAACTAAGCAAAACGTAATCCAATTATTATTTTCATGGGCATCAGAGAGAGCAATAAACTAGATGGCCACGTTGAGCCAAAAAACATCCTTTTCTGGGAATATTCAGGTTTGCATCTTTCTGAAATTTTAAGAGAATCCTTTGAAGAAACGTAGTCTTAACATTTAAGAAAACTTTGGATGCTAATTGATATTGTAACGCTAGGGGGAGCTTTATATTCACAAATGGAAACTGACTGGAGGAGGTTACTGCAGAAGATTTCTAGAACAGCATACAAAATAACAGAAGGGACCTTGGAGGTCTTCTAGTCGTCCAATCCACTGCTCAGGCAGGAGATCCTGTAAGATCTGCTATAACCTTATCAACCTATTAAGATCTCACCTCCATCCCATTTACACATTGCTCCCATTTTATCTGGCCCTTGGCTGCTTTTAACGTTTTAATTCTTAAAGGTTAATTCTTAATGGTTTAACCTTTTAATGTTCCTATCGTTTTATGTTATGCTCGTATATTGTCGTAAGCCACTCAGAGTCACTTTACAGCAGGGGTCTTCAAACTTGGCCCTTTTATGACTTGTGGACTTCAACTCCTAGAATTCCTCTGCCTTTGAAGACCCCTGCTTTACAGTAGGATTGGCAACTTGTGAATTTAATAAATAAATAAACAAACTTTGCCCGTGGAAAAAAAATGTTGCAATTTCAAAATGACATTCTGGGAGGTGTTTCTTTCCCCCAAATTACAGGGGTAGGCAACCTTGGCTCTTTTATGACTCGTGGACTTCAAGTCCCAGAATTCCTGAGCCAGCCATGCTGAGGGGAAAGGGAGAGGTTTCTAAGCTGAGCCATGCTGGCTCAAGAATTCTGGGAGTTGAAGTTCACGAGTCATAAAAGAGCCAAGGTTGCCTACCCCTACCCCAAAATGTGGTTGGGTTTTGCGTGTTGGGCACCAACATGTGGAAGCCCACTCTCTCTGTTCTTCTCGACCTGCACACCTAGTTATGAGCTATGAGGAGCCAAAGACAACATTATGAAGGTCCACTCTAGCATTTAAGACACCAGGCTAGAAGCCAGGAGCTTGTGAGGTCCTGGCCCCACTTTAGGCATGGAAGGCGGCTGGCTGATTTGGGGCCAATCACCAGGAGATGAGGAATTCTAGATCTGCTTTAGCCATGAAAGCCGGCTGGGTGACTAGATCAGTCACTCTCAGCTCAAGGGTAGGTGGTTGGGGGAAAAACAGGAGGAGAAAGGAATATTGCATGTGTTCACTGCCTTGATTTATTTCTAATTTCTAGAAACAAACAAAAATTGGTGAATAAGAAAGTTACTGGGCTGGGTTCATGCCACAAAGAAGGGCAAATGAGCAAATTCTTTTGTCTGTGTGCTGAATCGGCCACCGACCGTTAATTAAACTGGATTTTATTATAGACTGGCTGGCATAGATCCTCCCGGATTTCAGGATAGAGACTTTTCCAGTCTTCCTCCCAAGAGGGGCATGCTGAGGCCCAAAGATTGCTCCTCTGTCACATGGACCCCAAGTGCGATCCACACCGGCACTATCACTTCCCATTGCTTATCTTGGGAGCTGGGGAAACATTGCACTGCAAATAAGGGTACAGTTGTCACCTATTGTTGTGCAAGGGTCTATTTTAAAACATTCATTTATCCCCGAGGTCCAAGAGTGCGGGGGAGGGGGGGCAGAGGGGGAGGAGGGGGGGGCCGTGGCAAAGCCCAGCTGTCTGAACCCAACGCAAATGGGCCCTTCAAAGAAGGAGGCCGGGTGTCCCAGCGCCAGCCTGTCCTGGCTGGACGGCTGGGAGGAGGCATCTCCCTCCAGCAGCAGACAAGGCCCGCTAATAGTGTTTTGACGTGTTGCTTCAAGCACAATTTGTGCGGCTCGGAAGGGCTCAGAAACAGCTGTTTGGAACCTGATGCTGGATGATGGAAGAGAGAGGGGTGAAATGGAGGTGGTGGGGTAGGGTGGCGGTGAAGGGGGGGGTGGGAAGGCCCAGGGATTAATGGGAGGGCTAATGTCTTTCCATGGGACTGTCTGCCCTGGGCTCTTCAGTAAGTGAACCTGACATTCATTTCTCCACATTCTCTTTTGGAAAGCCGGGACGGAGCTCTGGCTTGAGGCATTGGACTAAGAGCGTGGAGATCTGGGTTTGAGGTCATCTTTCCTGGGGGAACTTGGGGATAGTCACTCTTGCCCAGCACAACTTGTCTCACAAGGTGATGGTGGGGAAATTGGATATCCTTTAAAAAAGGCCAACTGGACGTGACCAGGATCTCCAGCTGCTGATAGGTGTTGGGCAACAGACTTCATTACTATAGAGTGTTATTATAGAGTGAAGAGAAAGTCAGGAATGGAATGGAATGGAATGGAATGGAATGGAATGGAATGGAATAGAACAGAATAGAATATGGAATGGAATGGAATGGAATGGAATAGAATAGAATAGAATAGAATAGAATAGAATAGAATAATAGAATAGAATAGAATAGAATAATGGAATATAGAATAGAATAATGAATGGAATGGAATGGAATAGAATAGAATAGAATAGAATAGAATAGAATAGAATAGAATAATAGAATAGAATAGAATAGAATAATGGAATATAGAATAGAATAATGAATGGAATGGAATAGAATAGAATAGAATAGAATAGAATAGAATAGAATAGAATAGAATAGAATAGAATAGAATAGAATAGAATAGAATAGAATAGAATAATGGAATATAGAATAGAATAATGAATGGAATGGAATGGAATAGAATAGAATAGAATAGAATAGAATAGAATAGAATAGAATAGAATAGAATAGAATAGAATAGAATAGAATAGAATAGAATAGAATAGAATAGAATAGAATATGGAATGGAATGGAATGGAATGGAATAGAATAGAATAGAATAGAATAGAATAGAATAGAATAGAATAGAATAGAATAGAATAGAATAGAATAGAATAGAATAGAATAGAATAGAATAGAATAGAATATGGAATGGAATGGAATGGAATGGAATAGAATAGAATAGAATAGAATAGAATAGAATAGAATAGAATAGAATAGAATAGAATAATGGAATATAGAATAGAATAATGAATGGAATGGAATGGAATAGAATAGAATAGAATAGAATAGAATAGAATAGAATAGAATAGAATAGAATAGAATAGAATAGAATAGAATAGAATAGAATAGAATAGAATAGAATAGAATAGAATAGAATAATGGAATATAGAATAGAATAATGAATGGAATGGAATGGAATAGAATAGAATAGAAGTTGGAAAGGACCTGGGAGATCTTCCAGTCCAACCCCCTGCTCAAACAGGAGACCCTGTACCATTTCAGATAAATGCCTGTCCAATTTCCTCTTAAAGATTCAATGTGATGGAGCACCCACAACCTCTGAAGGCAAGCCTTTCCACTGATTAATTGTTCTAATCGTCAGGAAATTTTTCCTTATTTTTAGGTTGGATCTCTCCTTGATAAGATCCATCTCAGGTAGCAGAGGAGAAGAGGCGGCTGAGTGACCGACTGCGAAGGGGCTTCCAGACAGTTGAAAAGACATGTCTTCCATAAACACAATCCACAAACGTGGCTACTTGTTCTTCGTTATTCTTCTATGCAACCATCATCAACCTAACGTTGTTTTGCCCAACTATAGTTTCTCTGATTCCACTATAGTATTCACACAGAAGTCTCGCACGGCCACGTGCCACACGTCTGAGCCTGTATGCTGATGGCCAGGTGTATTATTTCAGTTTATTGGTAGAGGGATTGCAAATTGCCTACTCCTAAGAGGCCAGGTAAATGAAGTGAAGGCTTTCAAATCATGGGTCCTGTTAGAGAGCAATGAATATGAACTGGCTTGATCCAGTACAATAAATTTCTACGTATCTGGCTAGATGTTCTTCTTAAAAGGCAAATTGAAAAAAAAATGGCAGCATTTTAGAATGATCCACCCTACACCATATAGGAATCCGCGTTTTCTTTGTAGGCTCTTTATATTAGAAGATTGCATGTATGATTTTATATCATGCTAATATGCTTATTGTATTCGCAGAGTCCTTGATTTCTGAATGTTCTGTTTAAACGGTGCTGGGTTTTGAGTGAAATAAAACACTCTATTCTCTTGTGACCTTTTACAGAATTCAAGGGAAGATCCACTCTATTAATTTTAACAGGGGCTGGTCTGAATATCTCTTAGGTGGCTGAGGGGGAGGAATTTTAATACGTTCTCCAACACCTCCTTAATGCTTCTTTAAAATCTTTAGCCTCCAGAAGAAAATCACTCACATTTCTCTCCCCCCGCTCTGCTTTTTCCCCTCTGCTCCATTCCTTTCTAAAGCTTTCTTTCCATTTCAAGTGATACTGGATCCAGGGGTGGGGGTGGGGGTGGGGTGGGTGCATAAATACAAAGGGATTTTAATCCCAAGCAGCATTCTTGATGATAAAGTGATCCTGGGATCTGTAGCATGCCGGTGAATCTGAAGCAGAAAGTGGTGATATAGACACCTTTGATGGGCAAAGGATTTTTCGTTTTATATCCCCTCCAGCAAGAAGAGTCAGCTTTAATGTTCGTGGTTCCAAGAGGTCAGAAAGAGTTGAAGTCTTGTTCAACTCACCCAGCTTGGCAGGTGGAGCAATCCCTAGCGAAATGGTGCTAGAATAATCTTCCATGTACAGCCCTGTGGCTTAAGCAGGGCCCCTCTGATCTCAGCCCTTTCCCCCATTGCCAAAGGCAGACAAGCTCCGCAGGATGCGTTTTGATGTGCAAAGATGCAGAACCTGTTGCAAAAATGGTGCCTTGGAATCAAAGGAGGAGCTGTTGGTGCATTGACGTTAACAAATGGAGTGATCCGATTGGACTGTTGACCTCACTCTCGCCAAACTTCATGAAAACCAATTTTGAAAGTGTTAACATGTAGGTCCCGTGGTGGCGAACCTATGGCACGTGTGCCACAGGGGGGCACGCAGAGCCTTTTCTGCTGACACGCGTGCCATCGCCCCAGTCCTAGGCCTTCAGCTGGGTTTTATAAAACATTGTCGCTTTAGGCCTCCGCCAACGTGAGCAAAAAAAAAAAAAGAATGGCGATGTCTAATTTTGATATATGAGTTCATGGTGACCTAACCCTAACCCTAAGTGGAATTTTCCTCCAATGGGATTTTCCCATGTATTTTACCAGGAAACATAGATAGGGCAGCCTAGAAAAGTAACTGCCCTCCTAACCATACCCAAGCACTCTGAGTTCGTTGGCAATGTCCATTTTGCTCTATGAGTTCATGGTGACCTAACCCTAACCCTATATCCATGGTGGCAAACCTATGGGACGCATGCCACAGGTGGCACGCAGAGCCCACTCTGTGGGCACGCACACCATTGCCCCAGTCCTCGGTCTTCAGCAGGCTTTTATAAAACCTTTTCACTTTAGGCCTCTGCCACCATGTGCAAAAAAAAAGGTTCAATCAATCAATCAATTTCAACTTCTCGTGGGGAAAAAAAGTAGTAGGAATTAATTTATAGAACTTTTTAGTCCCACCCACTCTGCTGTTACCACCACAGCCACAGCCACCCAATTGGCCACAGCCACCCAATGGGCCATGCCTACCTGGCACCCGATGATACATAAGTGGGTTTTGGGTCGCAGTTTGGGGACTCGATCTCTAAAAGGTTCGCCATCATTGATGTAGATGATTAGATGTTACCCCAATCCCTTAGCTTCTGCCAAGCATTCTATATATCTATATGTCTACATGTCTATATGTCTATATCTATCTATATCTATATCTGTCTATATAAAATATTTATGATTAAATATTATTTTAGGAGGTCCTTAGGGCTATCTGTGCTTGTTTGTTTAATAATATCGGTAGAAGCAAGTATTGGTAGCTTGGGGCAGAAATGAGGGGACTTTGGTGGTCCCTGATCTTGCTTGCTTTCTTGCAGATGTTTCATTACTCAGACTAGGTTAAGTTTATGCTCACCTAGTTCAGGCTCTTACATAATGAAGCATCTGCAAGAAAATCACCAAACTCAGGGCCATAAAAAAGAATGGAAGAAAAAAAACATTTGAAATGATGCGCTTCTATATCTCCCCAAAATTCCCTACTTTTTTCCTCTCCTTTGACCCTTTTCTCTGCCTCCTTCCCAATCCTCTTTTCTTTCCGTTAGTATCTTAATGTTCCAATTGTTTTTATTTGTCCAACGTCCTAATGAGCATCCTGCAAACATCCCAGGTGTAATGGACTTCAAATGCCCAGGTAGGTGGCTAATGAAGCCACAGACCCTCTTTGGTTGTGTAGATAAGATCAGATAAACTTTATTGTCATTTTTTTTTACTGCGGGCACAATGGCACACATCGAAAATGAATTTTAGTCGCCCGCTCTCAAAGTGAAACACATACATGACACACGCCTAAGCATACGGTATACGATATATGTACAGACCCACACTAGGTCTCTTGTTGCCTTGCTTCAGATCTCATATAGAAGTAGTCTTGCTGGAATCCAGACAATCCATGGATTTCTGGGTTGTGTTGTGATCCTCATCTTCATCTCGAAGAACTTCTGGCTGGAGTCTGGACCCCTTGGAAGATCAATGGAGGGCAACAGTGGGGACAGGATAGCAGGTGATCATCCCAGTCGCGACCAGACAAGGCTCATCTTTCAGCAGCTGTAAGCCATTTATTAGTTGGGTTTTAATGTTTCCGCAAAAGCCCAGTTGGGTAGGCAGACACAGGAGAGAGACAAATGGGAAAAGAAATTGTGTTAATTACCAGTCCATTTATGCGATGCAGAGCTGACCGGTCTGTCATCTCTTCTTCCCGACAAGCTGCTTGTCGGATTTTACATTTTCATAACGGGATCCCAGTGGGCCCTGTGTTGCTTACAATTGCTATAGAGACAGCAGCTGCAGCTGACTTGATCTGTTAGAACAAACCGCCAATGCCTTCCGAACGCTTTGGGGAAGCATTTGTGCCAACAGTCTTGGCTAATCTCAGTTGCTTTTGTGCTTAGCTTATCAGACAAACACTCCAGTAAGGGGCTCTCCTAGAGATTCCTGTCTTCTCTCCTGTTTGAACCCTGGTGTGCCCTGGCTAGGATATCAGATCTAGGCTGCAAATACGTGAATAATCACAAGAGGGCACAAGAGATTGTCTTTTCTCTTTTCCTGTGCTGCCCTCTAGTGATCATCTTGATTTTTTTCCCCTTCCCTTCAGTAGTTTTAGCATGGGAGAGCCGAGGTGGGATAGGAGACCAGATGTAAAATGGTGAGTCAGATGGAAGTAGGTTTGAAACAGGCTTTCGGTCTCTGGAGGCCATCTTGTTAGGGCCTGGCATGACTGAAGTAGGGTCTGCTGCAGACACGGGAGCCTTTGAGGCAGGCCGCCATCTCTCTGCCAAGAATAATTGAACAAATAGTTTATCTGGAGACTCAACAGCTGTAGAGAACAGATGATTTCCAGAGGATTAGGAAGGAGCTGTGAAAGGCTACTCTCCTGGGAAGCTTAAAACCCTTTCTTGGATACAACCAGCCAAGAACACATGTTGAAAGCTCAGGTTTGCTTTTTGACCCACTCTCTGCCACCATTATTCTGTAAAATAAGGATGAAAATAAAAGACTGCTTAAGGGGTCTAATGCAGGGTGAGCAAACGTTACAGTGGAACGGGCCCTTTTCTGTGAACTTCAGCATCAAAGAGTGATGCTGAAAAGCTTTCCTGATGTGTTGGGAGAACTCCTAGAGTCCCCCACCAGCACAGCTACTGGCTAGGAATTCTGGGAGTTGTAGTTCCAACACAGGTCAGGGACCAGCTTCTTGTTGTTAGCTGCGAAGTCGTGTCTGACCCATCGCGACCCTATGGACAATGTTCCTCCAGGCCTTCCTGTCCTCTACCATCTTCTGGAGTCCATTTAAGCTCACGCCTCCTGCTTCAGTGACTCCATCCAGCCATCTCATTCTCTGTCATCCCCTTCTTCTCTTGCCCTCAACCTTTCCCAGCATTAGGCTCTTCTCCAGTGAGTCCTTCCTTCTCATTAGGTGGCCAAAGTATTTGAGTTTTAGGGACCAGCTAGGTTTTGCTTAGTTAAATGGAGCCTGAGACCAACCAACTTGGATGTGAGAAAAGGGTTTTTCCCTGAAGTCCTTCTTGAAGGATGTTTATAAATAATGTCTTAAGAGCCCATGAACTCAGGAAGAGGTCAAGGAGGATGTTAAGGATTCTGGAGCCTTTCATTTCATTGCCCAAATCATTATCAAAGCAATCAAAATCTTATTATCCCTAAGCAATAGAGATAATTAGTTGTTAATGAACTTCCTTGAAAAGGAAGCACCATGACAACGCCATGAGGAAACTTCCATGATGGAAAATAAATACATTAGGACATCCTTGTTGATTTGTCAGCAAGTGTGATGTAATAGTTAAGATGGAGGGCTGAGGAGATCCAGATTCAAGTCCAATCTCAACCATGGAAGCTCACTGGGTAACTTTGATTCAATTCCCTACAGCTAAACTTTCAAACCCATCCAGTCATTGTTACTGAGGTAAACAGAAGGACGAAGTGCTGTGTATTCCAGCTTGAAGGAAATGCGGCATATACAATATATATATTTGCTGCTAAGCTCTGAACTCAACTTGAGCTTGTGGGAAGTATTTCCATATTTTGGCCTAGATGATTGCCCAGGGCTAAGGGGATAGAAGGTCAGAAAGTGTTTCCATGGTCTTTCTGAGAAGTGGCATGTTTGAATCAAGGAAGGAAGGAAGGAAGGAAGGAAGGAAGGAAGGAAGGAAGGAAGGAAGGAAGGAAGGAAAGAAGGAAGGAGTCTTAAGCATCAACATTTTACCTTTCTCATGATCTAGATCAAGCATTCATTAGTACTATTCATATTGGACACAAATTACCTTCTGTCAGTCTTTTTTCTTGGACCCTGGAAGAAAGAACATTACTACAGGTACGTATATGTGTCTACATCTGACTTTCTCTGTGATTCTAAAACAGGCACCAGCAGCTGAAAGATAAAGGGACCTCACTGAGATCAGTCAGATTTAATCCAGAAGTTTCTGCCTTTAATTTTCTGTGGATGCAGTACGGTGTGTCTGCAACGTGATGGCCAGGGATCACCTCAAAAGGGTGCAAGTTATAAGTGAATTGGTTTTTACAGTTTTCAAAATGGAATTGTACATTGCATTCGAAACTCAGGATTAAAGGGTAGCCCTGATTATTTGTTATCTACCTAACAGATTGTCTCACAGACATCCCTACTTGGTTTAAGTTTTTTGGGTCCTCTCCATGGAAGCTTTTAGCTGGGCTAGAGAAGTCACATACATCATAATTTCAATGATGATGTGATGAGTTATTCAAATCATCTTGTTTGTATCGGTACCAAGTGTGCATTTTCCAAGAAGCCCAATCTACATTTATTGCTTGATTAGAGAACTTCTGTTTTTTTTTAAAACACCCTAAAGCTGTATTTTTAGGTTTTCTGTTTCTGTTTTGTTGAGGAAATTCATAACTCAGTGAGGTTTTTGAAACCCTAGGTCTTGCTGTAGCCCGTTTGCTTTCCTCAACCAAATATATGCAAATACTTTTTCTTCCTTGCCTACGATAGACGACCCCACATCTTTTTTTGTCTTATACCACTGTCAAATGCACAACAGCTGGCTCTGGAATAACAGTTGCAATTTTTCCTCTCTGAACCTTCTTTGAAGGATAAGGAGGCAGTGGGAGGAATCGTTTGGGGAGGATTTTAATTCATGAAGAAGGTAGAGTCTACATTTGAACACTCTCCTTCAGCACCCAGAACTATATTGTTCGACCTCCTTTCATATCAATGGCTTTAAAAGATGTTTCTGTGTGCTGCAATATCTGAAGGTTTGTCTCAACAGCAGTCTAAGATTAATATGGCTAGTGTAACACACCTATGAGTTAAAGTTTAGTGGATGGCATGGGTGTTGAAAACAAGAGCATGTGTGCAGAATGTTTACACAAGTGCAATTATTATTCAGATCTGCATATGATGTCATCAGCTAATTACTGTAGGGTTTTTTGATGTTGGTGATGGCTGCTGCATGAACTGGGGTTAAATGGTAACCCTAAAAAAAAAGTGATGCCTAATCTGTCAGGGAGTGTGACGCTGTAATCTGCTACCACAAACACAATTTTCTGTCCCAGCAGTGGAAGATCGACTCAAAAGTTAATAAAGGAAAAGTGAGAGTATACTTTGGCCTAAATGCCTACAATGAAGCTAGTTCTGCACACAAGGTGTTTACCTGCAGTTCCACATTTATCCACAAGGTGTACCTATAGATCTAGGGAATTCAGTGGGAATGGGGGTGGGGACAGGGAGGAAGCGATCTTTTGCTCCCTTGACAACAGATCAGGTTAAAGAAAATATTTTTATAGAGAAAAGAATGCACCTGCTTTTTATACTGAGTTGCTCACTATTCCTGAAATAAGTCAAAATGTCATTGAATGATATGTGGTGCATTTGTAAAGCTCAGGTTGAACTGTGGGGGTCCTTGTTGCTCACTGAGCTTGGTTGTTTTCTTTTTGATGTTTCATAAATAGGTGTTACCTAGCTGGGTAATAAAATGTGTGCATGAAAACAACCAAATTGAAAGAACAACATTAGAATTTCCCATCACCACCACACTGTTAGTTGATCTCTGTGTAGGTCAGCATAATGGCTGCATTACGAAGATGGCTTGTTTCATCCTGACATTGTTTTGAACCACCATTTGTTGCGGAAGCAAAATATCCTAGGCTGAAACAAGACAAATCACACTGTGGCTACATTCAGGTTGTACGAACATTTTTTCACACGACAGAGGAAGTCTTTTCTACCAGGTTTCTAATACCAAGATTGCTATTAGGGCTATGGAAGAATTGGCTTGTAGTGGGAGGAATTAAATGCTGAAAAATATCGCAAAAACAATATCACACAACAACCGTCCTTATAAAATGAGAAACTGGTCAACAAACTTAGAGAACCACTGAAAGAAGGAATCTAGAAGTTGGCTAGCACTGGAAAAATCCAGCTGGCCACAGCACTGCTTTGCTGCATGATCCCACTTGAGCGACGTAACCAGTTGTGGGATTCAAATACCTGAACAACCAGTTCATTTATTGGATGCAGGTCTGGGCCTCCGAGGCCTAGAATGGACTTCTGGAAGTGGCATCCATGCACTTCCGGTGGGCCATTCTAGGCCTGGGAGGGCTCCTCCAGGCCTCTGAGGCCTAGACTGGACTTCTGGAAGCAGTGTGCATTCAGCCGGTTGTCTGAACTCAGCAAAATTTAGCTACTGGTTCTGTTGGAACCGGTGCGAACTGGCTGAATCCCACCACTGGATGTAACCCAACCAAATCACTTTCAAATTCAGTCACCCCATGGACCCTTTGTGTAGCCCTACTAAATAGCAATCAGAACTACTAGTTGTTGATTATTATTTTGTCTCCCCTCCCCTGCTTTAAAAATAGGAAAATTGATAGCTGCAAGCTAAGTGTAAAGAAGGGTTTCCTTTAATTTACATCTTCAATTTTCCCCACCTTTATTATTGTTTGTAAACAATTTAAGGAGGTAAACATACTTAACTCTCCTTCCTCCCATTTTCCCCACAACAACAACCCTGTGAGGCGGGTTGAGCCGAGAGAGAGTGACTGGCACAAAGTCATCTAGCTGGTTTTCACACTAAAGTGAGACTAGAATTCACACTCTCCTGGTAATTGGCTCAAAGTCCCCCAACTGGCTTTCATGTCATTTCACTCATTGCCGCCTGGTGATTGGCCTAAAGTCACCCAGTCTTAAGATGGAACTAGAACTCACAGTCTTTTGGTGTCATCATTTCTCACCATGGCGTTTCTCTGGCCCCTGATGAATATGCTGGCCCTTTTCTGCATCTTTTTCAGCTCCGCCTCATTCTTGTTCAGCAGGCGGCCACCACATAGATGCAACCTGAACTCACACCCCAGTTTTATTTAAGCTCAATTCTATACTCAAAGTGTCCTTTTTCACTTCAATTTGTTTTCATTTGAGCTGACCCTCTGAAGCTCTTCAAGG
Organism: Vipera ursinii; assembly: GCF_947247035.1. Classification (NCBI taxonomy): domain Eukaryota; kingdom Metazoa; phylum Chordata; class Lepidosauria; order Squamata; family Viperidae; genus Vipera; species Vipera ursinii. The sequence goes on along the minus strand of NC_139519.1, from coordinate 19,501,882 downwards.
AAAGGGTTGGCGCTTGACCCTTCCCTTGATCGAAAGCTGTTTTTTTCTGAGGACCTTGACTTGAAGACCACTTAAAAACGTGTTTCCTTATACACCTGCTTAATCTTCCTTTCCCCCCCCACTCCAGTGAAGTGACTTAAAAGTAAACAAATTAATTCTACAATAGGATCCGAACATCATTGCCAGACCAACTGAATAGTCTTCATGATGAACATCCAATTCAGTCTTGACATGTTTTCTTTTCTTCTTGACAAATAAAGATTTTTAAAAAAATTAAAAGATTTAATTGTCTCACCAACTCCCCCCCTCCTTTCGTACCTTCCATGCAGCCCCCACCCCTATACAGGCCCTCTTTTTGCTATCTTAATGCACGTACAATTCTGTCTTCCATCCAGATGCACACCTGTGGAAAGCATCCCGGCATGTTCGCCTTCAAGACCAGTCAAGGAGCGTGTTTATGAGCTGACTGCTGACAGATGAATTAACTGTGGAAAATGTGAATGACTTAATATATTATGTGTTCAGAATTGCTTTTTCTATATTATGTATCTCCGCTTAAGTTATAACTCTGCCTATACAGCTTGTGCTGAGAACTACATGCTGTCACAGGGTTGTTTTTTTTCATTCCTTGGGATGGCATCCAATTCAATATTATTATTTTTTCCTCCCAAGAATGAAAACAATCCAGGCAACATAAATAGAACATGGAGACAAGGCTGGCATCTTGGAGTAAAGGATGTTTTAGGGAGCAGAAATACCAACGTCCTCATTAAAAGGCTGAAGATCAAGTTTTAGAAGATGGTTATAGATGGATTTTTCCAACCGCAAATAATTATTCCTTATGAGCAATGTCACATTCTCGCCAGCCCTGGCTTTAGTCAAAATGTGTGTGCTGGCAACCTATGTATAATTTATACATGGCTTTTTTGTCTTTTAGATATGCTGTATCTGATATGTCTTGTCAGATCAGGGTTCTATCAAAAAAAAAGTAAGACATCACCTACCTGTTCAAAGCCCTGTCTTTTTAAAAAATTGTGTCACGTCCACAGTGCAGGTAAATAAAAAGTAGAGTTTTGTTGGCTTGGGTGCCTTATCTGTTTTACAAATTGACTGAAATGACCGAGTGAAGAAACTTTGATAAGAAACATCTTCTTAGCAATTAAAAAAAGAATGTTGGAAGGAAGAACAGCATTTTTTTTTCAGGGCTAGGCAAGTTTCAGAAATGATTAGGGAGAGAAGTGCTTTTCACAGAATACAGGGCTTCTCTGCTGTTCATTAAAGCAGCCCCTTTAAAAAGGATGGTTTTGAATAGTTGTTTTAAAGAGCTGGTTCATCAAAGATAAAGATACTTTTATGAATCGTAGTGTCTTTTCAATATATGTTAGACACTGGTTGAGTTCATTCATTTTGCCAATGTCTACGGTACGATGAGTTGTTTTAGTTGAGGTGATAGGTAAACTCATGGTTGAGGGCTTAGTATTGTGTGTGTATCAAACCGTTGTATTTTCAGCAAACTATAGTTGAAGCAAATCATAGCTTAGTATGATATGGAGTGACTGACTGGATTTATTCACACTATGGCAGGTTTGCCATCACTGTGACTGGCTGAATAAGTCAGAACTGGCTGGTTTACTAGTCATTGTGCAAAGAAAAATCACACACACACACACACACACACACACACACACACACACACACACACACACAGGAAACCCAAAGGTTTGTATTGCATACATTACTCCTTTCTTGTGGAGAAAGCATTCTTCTTCAGATCTCCACACTAAGCTGCAATTGTTAGAAAACTACTGCATTTGGGCTGCAAAAATTTGGACAATGAAGAGATGGCAGCCAAAAATTAGAATTTTACGTATTTCTTTGCTGCCTTTTAGTGGTCACCTTATTTTTGCATCCTATTCTGTACAAACAGTTAAATGGTATGAATTTACATTCATCACGATGTACAAGGGCAACTAACGAACAACGTTGGTTTTTGCTTCTTTGTTTTGTTTTTTCTTAGACCAAAAATAAAACAAAAAAGAGCAGATGAATGGATCTTTTGTTTTTCCTAATGTACACTTCCCCATAATAACTTTCAGGTAAGAACCACTTGTCATTCTTGGTTTCCAGAATTCTCATTTTTTTTATGTGTGGCTTTGCAATTTGGGATTGGCTGGCGGAGCTAAGATAAGCTGTTTTTCGAACCTTTTCCAAATATGCAGTTTTGTGAATAGCTGTCATAGAGCTTCCTGTTTTTCTGGTTCTTTAATCTGGTTAAGAAGCAGAATTGATGACAATAGGAAGTCCGTGAGCCCTGGATATTGAAAGCTTAAGACACCTGCATGTGCCACCCCAACAGAAGGTACAAGACAATGTATACTAGAATATTTCAGGTTAATGTCAGGAAATCAACAATACAATAATGGATCTGTTGGCTGGGCTCCTGGTTTGGTTCACTTTAAGTTCAGACCTTTTTAGCCCTTCTTCGTTTTGGTTTATACTTAAAGTGTTACAATGTCTTGGTAAGGCCACACTTGGAGTACTGTATCCAGTTTCGGTCACCACGATGTAAAAAAGATGTTGAGGCATCTGTACTCTTTCTAGAGTACAGATCATATTGATATGATCAGGGGACTGGAGGCGAAAACATAGAAGGAATGGTTGCTGGAATTGGGTATTTCTAGTTTAATGAAGAGAAGGACGAGGAGGGACATGATAGCAGCCTTCCAATATCTTAGGGGCTGCCATAAAAAAGAGGGAGTCAAGCTATTCTCCAAAGCCCCTGAAGGCAGGACGAGAAGCAATGGATGGAAACTAACCAAAGAGAGAAGCAACCTAAAACTAAAGAGAAATTTCCTGACAGTTAGAACAATTAACCAGTGGAACAACCTGCCTCCAGAAGTGGTAAATACTCCAACACTGGAAGTTTTTAAGAAGAGACTGGCCAGCCATTTGTCTGAAATGGTATAAGGTTTCCTGCCTGAGCAGGGGGTTGGACTAGATCAGGGGTAGGCAACCTTAGCTCTTTTATGACTCGTGGACTTCAACTCCCAGAATTCCTCAGCCAGCTTTGCTGGCTGAGGAATTCTGGGAGTTGAAGTCCACGAGTCATAAAAGGGCCAGGTTTGAAAACTCCTGTACTACCTATTGACTTTGCAAAAAGAAAATGAATCTTCAACTAAAACAAGTAGGTGGATTTCTACCACCTGCCAATTTACCCCAGCAACAGCACCAGAGGTGGCTAAACACAAGTCAAGGAGGGCACCAACTCAGGGAAATATTATTTTAGTATATCAGTAAGGATGAACTTTGTGGATTTGGATGTGAGCTGATCTCAATTGCCCCTCTGGGGCCTAGTGCATATTAAAATTTAGTCATCAACCATTTTTCATGTTTCCTGAATGTCTCGACACACTTTCCTGCTCCAAGCAATATCAGAATGCATGTAAGTAAAACTTACTTTGTCAGAAATTATGCTGATATGCGTAAATGTTTTTTAAGCATGTACTCATCTCCGAAAGATGTCCTTCCAGTCTCCTGGAAGATGGCATTAGGTAGATGGCTTTACGGAAAGTGATTTTTCAGGGGTGGCAACTGCTAACTAAATGATCTTTCTAAGGAAATGCGTGTGGCTACCTGCTCAAGGCTGAACTAAGACGTTCTATTTCTAGATGGCTTTTCACATTGGAGCTGTTTCTTTTCTGAAAACATAAGCACTCTGCGTTCAGTAGGTTGGGGTTATTAAAATGCGCTCTGCATAAGACTGTCCTTGAAAACCGTCAAGAAGCTTCAATTGGTCCAGAATGCAGCCGTGTGGGCATTTATGGGGTCATCCTTATGCCATATAATACCTCTACCACAGGAGATGCACTGACTTCCAAATGGAAAGCGTGGAATCTTAAAGTAAGATTTAAGAGGTTTACGACTGAATCTTAAAGTAAGAATTATTGTTTTGTGTTGCTGTCTCTTGTCTTTTTCATTGGGTTTTTCCACGACAGAAGGAAGCCATTGAGGAGCTGGTGATGACCTTTAAAGTCCTACATAGCCTAGAAGCAGGTTTCTTGAGGAAGCACCTTCTACCAAGAACATTGCCCACCCCACATACTCTGACAGGGAGGACATGCTCCGGGTTCCTTCTTTTGAATCTTCTTGTCTTATGGCTCCTAGGAAAGAATGTGTTTTTCTGCAGTTGTCCCTGTCCTCTGGAGCAAACTATATGACAGGTCCCAACTCTTCTCACCTTAAGATCTGGTCTTCATCAGGCATTAGGGACCAGTTCAGTGGGAGCCCTTTGGTGATCGTTCTGTTATATGCTCTGCTGGGTCCTTGGTGCTTTTTGAAGTTGGCTCTTTTGTGAAGATGGTTCATTACTCAACCAGGTAATGGCATCAGTGTTAGAAGGGAGTAGGATTCTACCACTGATTATGTTACCTAGTTGGTTAATATGACGTCTGCAAGAAAACAACCAAACTCAGAAAGCACCAAGGACTTCACATTTCAATCCTGAGTTACAAACATTGTCTTTTGTATTGTGTATTGTTAGGCGGGCTTTTCTTTTCCTTCTTTGGTGTATTGTTGTTTTCGCACTGTTTGCCACCCAGAGTCACGTTGATTAAACTGGGTGGACTTATAAACCAAAGGAACTTAAATAAATGCTTTGATGCATGTTGTGAAACCCTGGCACTGGGTATAACTTCCAAGGCAGACTGCCCCTTCCTTCTGAATATGTGTCCATGCTCCTGACCCACTTTTTTGCACTGCCATCTAGTAGGAATCTTAAATTCCTAGAGGACCTAGTTAGAGGTCCTCTAGGAATCTAAGAAAACTTCAAAATATAAGTCCCAAGCCTGAAGTTTCCCAATTTCCTCTTTATGACAACCATCTACTTCAGGGGTGTCTTGGCAACTTTAAGACCTGTGGACTGGCTGGGGAATTCTGGGAATTGAAGTCCACGGGTCTTAAAGTTGCCAAGGTTAGACACCCCTAATCTATTTGCAAATACAGTGTGTTAATTGCTTAGCTACCCGATGCTGGAGGAACGAAGAACACCATGGTAAACCCCCTGCTTTTGCCTCAGTGCTCTCTTTGTCAGCCAAAGGAGCAGAGAGTGCTTTGACTGAAGCCCTTAATCCTTTTCTTTTCCACACGGACTTCCAGTTCTGCGAGATCGTTTTCCCACTTACGAAAGTGCTGTCAGAGCTGGCTTGTGGCAACCCACCAAGGGATTTGCGAACCAGGCCGAGAAAAATGACACCCTTTGTCTGGCAGATGCTCCATTGTCTGTCCAACCACAAATGATTATTCGTCTACACCTATCAGTGACTAATTCTTCTGTAACCAGGATGGGAAAGTGTCTTACCTAACCCCAATCTTAATGGGCTAAGTATTTCAGTGGTATTTGTTGAACAATATATAATTGCTCTGTTTAGATTTAAATGAAGGGCTCCTTTGAGGAATCAGGGTGTAAACCAGAAAGTGTATTCATTTCCTGAGATTCTGGTGAGTAATACTCAGTAATCAGTGACTAAAAGACTTCTGTATGTGCACATTTAATATAAACACGTAGCAGGATGAACAGGAAATTGTGTCCCTTTTCTATTATAAAAGCCTAATAGAGTAAACCCTTTCACAGATCATAATTTTTATGTAACCAAGGATTATCTAACCTAAAATATGTTGGGCTGTCGCCATGGTTTCATTGAAGCCTCCCTTAATTTTTAAAAGTGTTTTGTATATTTTCTTCAGTTCTAGTAATATAAATTTTGATATTTTTTGCAGCGTCTGGCTGCTTACAGATTATAACAGCTAATTACTTTTGAGCACTATAATCATAGAGAGGCAGTTTGGTGTAGTGGTAAAGGCACCGGGCAGAAATCAGAAGACTGTGAGTTCTAGTTCCACTTTAGGCACGAAAGGCGGCTGAATGACTTTGGGCCAATCATCAGAGACTATGAGTTCTAGTCCCGCCTTGGACATGAAAGCCAGCTAGGTGATTTAGAGCCAATCACCAGGAGATGGTGAGTTCTAGTCCCGCCTTAGGCATGAAAGCTGGCTGGCTGACTTTGAGCCAATCACCAGGAGACGGTGAGTTCTAGTCCTGCCTTAGGTGTGAAAGCTGGCTGGCTGATTTTGGGTCAATCACCAGGAGATGGTGAGTTCTAGTCCCGCCTTGGGCATGAAAGCTGGCTGGGTGACTTTGAGCCAATCACCAGGAGACGGTGAATTCTAGTCCCACCTTAGGCATGAAAAGTGGCTGGGTGATTTGGGGCCAATCACGCTCTCCCAGCCCAGCCTACCTTACAAAGTTGTTGTTGTGGGGAAAAATAGGAGGAGGAAATAAAATTTGTACCTAGTAGGTATATATACTGGCTTGAGTTATTTATAAAGTAATAAAGGCAGGATAAAAAAATCAAATAAATAAAAATAAAATCACTTTTCTGATTTCTTTCCAAGCAAACCCCCTAGAAGGGCTGCATCCAGACACCGTCTCGCTTTTTGGATGGACAGGGTGCTCCTAACTGTGTCTGAATATTGACTTGGCTCAGTTGCTCTTTATAGTAACCAGTTTGCACCTAAAATAAAGGATCCACCCTGCTTGCCTTGGCAGTGTTACTCCTTGAGCATTATGGGCTTGATGTGCTGCAAATCTTCATTATCAGCTTCAGTCCTAACCTTTGGGCTGTCATCAGTGCAAATCAACCAGTTGCTTCCAGGCCAGGTAATTAATTTAAGTGGCATACGTAGGTGCCTGGATTACCTTTCAGTTTGAGGAGTGTCAGCAGAAAACAAGACAGCCATAAAAATAATTCAATTGCCAAACGCACTAAAAAACAAAAAACAAAAACCAAATCTACCTAAGGCCACATTCTCTTCTCAGCCGCACTATCTCTGCAGTGGAATAACCACACCAGCTTGGTTTGGCTTCCTCCCTTTTCTACGTTAAGTCTGTGCATAAACTTGAGAGAGGCCAAAGAGCCTGCCCTTTTCAACCCAGTGGTCCCCAGATGTTCTAGATCATGGGTGGCCAATCTGGGCAACTTTAAGACCTGTGGACTTCAAGTCCCAGAATTCCCTAGCTGGCATTTACAAAATTTATACAACTGACAATTTGTATTTCCAGTAAGTTTTCTAATGGATCCAAACATGGAACATAACTTTCCCCCTTCACAGTGCCATGCATGCAATAGATTTTTGTTGTTGAGCTAATTGCCCCGTGACCTTAAGGTCCTTTTATCACTCATATGGGTGTGTGGGGGTGTTATGTTTGCCTGTTTATCTTGTAAGTGTTATCTCTGAGTGGATATTTATTTATTTTTTCTCATAGGATTCAAGTTCCTTCTTAAACTGTCATAAATACAAGCAAAAGCTGGAGACAATTGCCATGATTTGCCTACTCTTTGGTCCATAAAGATTTTGGCAAGCAAAACTAGAGTAGGTCACCAGGTCTTTCTCCAAAACCATAAACAAAGAAGTCCTAGACTGAACCTCACCAAAAAATATCACCCAAAGCCAAAATAGCCAAACAGAGGCTGTCATACTATGGTCATGAGAGTGGACATGCTCAAAAAGTCAGTCATGCTGGGAGTGATCAGCAGAAAAAGAAGAAGGGGCTGCCCTAATACCCAATGGCTGGACACTATAAAGGATGACACCGGGATGACCATGGCGCAATTAAGCTGACTTTGTAATAATGCTGCTTGGTGTGTGTGTGAAAGCCCTAATAAGCAGGCATATACATAGAAAGAAGGCTACTGCTAAGCTTGTAAGCCTCCCTGAGTCTTCGGAGAAGGGCGGGATATAAATGGAATTAAAATAAAATAAATAAATAAAATATGGAGAGTGCTAATCCACAGAGTGGCTGAAGGTCAGACACAACTGAATGGCTGGCAGTGATGACAATGCCTACTTTTGCCACCTGATCTCTTTTTACAATTGCCAAACACTGTCACAACATGACTTGAAATTCATGATTGCACACACATTCACACGCTTTAATCTGACTAGGTTTTGAGGACCTAATGCCGATGCTGGACACCCTCAGGGTTCTTCAGATATTATTCTCATTTTTGGATATTTACATTAAAAAAAAAGAAGATTGAAAATAAGAACACCTTAATTTCCCCAAGTTCTCCTTGCTCGCTCCTTATATTAGTCCCTTTCTTTGCTTCTGACACTATTCATGAGAAGGAGCAACGTCTGTGAAAATTCTGCCAGAAAAAAAGTGGAAGAAAGGAATAGAAAGTTGACACACTGATTGACGAAATTATGCTGCAGGAACATAATCTAATAGGAGCAGTGGTCCTTTGATCATAAAATCATAAGCGCTAAAAGAGATCTTTATCATAATCTATTTCAACTTCCTGATCTATGGAGTATCAGCAAACAATTTTAGCCGGGTTAGTCACTTGTTTCTTCAATTTACATCTCACCTCTATTACTCCAGGTGGCCTACAAAGTTATCAGGGCCGAACAATCCGAAACGTAATCAGAAAGATAACAAAAATCATTAAAGAGGTTTTGAGAACAATAAAAATTATTTTTAAAAAAACCGTTAAAAACATCAAGTGGATTCAAAAACGATAGGGGAAAGTGTGGTACACTGGATATACAAATGGAATCGGTTTTATTCTTCACATTCTAACCGAAGACGCGGGAAATGACAGCCACGGCAGGATGAAGAATTTTGTGAGTAGCAACCAAGGAAGAACGAAATAATGAAACGGTGCTTCCATTGTGAAGGCTCACTTGAAACTCAACGAAGTTCAGAGGGCGCCTATGTTAAGCAAAACCATCGTTTCCCCATTTGTCTTAAGGCCATCCCATGCAAAAAAACAGTGCTGCTAGGAACGACAACTGCTTATGAATCCAAAGAGAGGAATTTACTCAGGAGGTGTCAGCAGTAGCTCATGTCAACGTTAATTAAGTGAAGGTTTTCACTGAGGAGGAATGTTTCTGCTTGTTGGGTCCTTAGGCAGATCAGAAAGTGAAGATGGCCCTCCTTAATTCTCCTGAATACGGTCTAATTGAGCATCTCACTGTACAAATAAATAATGAGGCTATATCCAGTGCTGGAAGTTGTTTCTGTCATACTTCCTAAGAATTGGGGTTATGGGAAAACCCCTGGAGGGCACCAAGTTAGAGCAAGTGGTTCTTCTCCAGAAAGCAGAAACTGTCCAAAATGGCTTGGTTCCCATCAGGACTAGATTTACGAAGCAAACGTAGCTAGCTTTGAATCGAGTTTACTGCCAGCTCTTCTGTTTCTGAATACAAGCATTCAAGTCTACATCTTGAAAGATATAAACTTTTTGCCAGTTGGCTGACACTAAAGAAAACTTGACGTTACTCAAAATTACTTGCTACTGAAAGAATGGCTCTACTGCAATGGAAACCTTTCTTCAGAGATTGTATGTCTCAAAGGTGCTTTTCCCCTGCCCCTCCCTCGCAAAAAAAGAAAAGAAAAGAAAAGAAAGGCAACTGGATTGTTTTTTCCTTGAGAAAGACGTTTTGTATCTCATCTAAGAAGCTTCCTCGGTTCTGAGGAAGAACTGATGAAGCTTTTTGGGATGAGAAGTGAAACGTCTTCCTCAAGCGAACGCAAAGTCCAGTTGCCTTTTGAAAAAAAGCATCTGTGGAGAACCTCCACAGACATTCAGAGATGATGCTTTTGGAAATCATGTGAGAAGTAAGCAGAGATGTTTTCTCAATCTTGTGTTTTAAGTAAAGGTAAAGGTTCCCCCGCACATGCGTGCTAGTCGTTTCCGACTCCAGGGGCCGGTGCTCATCTCCATTTCAAAGCCGAAGAGCCAGCGCTTGTCCGAGGACGTCTCCGTGGTCATGTGGCCGGCATGACTAGACGCCAAAGGCGCACGGAACGCTGTTACCTTCCCACCGGAGTGTTCCCTATTTTTCGACTTGCATTTTTACGTGCTTTCGAACTGCTAGGTTGGCAGAAGCTGGGATGAGTAATAGGTGCTCACTCTGTTACGCGGCACTCGGGATTCGACCCGCCAAACTGCCGACCATCTGATCGACAAGCTCAGCGTCCTAACCCACTGAGCCACCGCGTCCCTAATCTTGTGTTTTACTTTAATCCATATCCCATTTAACTGAACTAGATTGGACACCCAAGTATCAAATGTTGCTATATTCTCTTTTTCTGTATTTGGCTATTGCATATAATCTTTGCTGCTTTACAATATTTTATTGATAACATTGGTGGTCAGCTAATTTATTCTGCATTGTTTCCTACCAGTTCTCATTCAGTCTGATGAAAGAGTATTTCCTTTAGAATCTTTTTCAAGGCATAAATGAATTCTGGTGACATTATTTTTTCATTGATTTATACATTTATTTAGTGATGAAGCGACTAAGGAGAATTTGAGAAGGTCCCTGTCTTATTATGCACCACTTTTTTCTTCAACAAACTCAGTCTCATCCCATATTTTGGTTCAAAGAAGAGAAGATAAAATGATAAGATAGACGAGACAATTGTTTTAATGGGACTTTTTTAAAAAGTAGGAATGCTATTGTTTTAGCACTAACTCATGCCATTGAGAAATTAGTCAAGAATCACTAGTGGGAAATTACAGATTCAGGTGTGAATCAATTGTTTTGGGAATAATAACATATTACAGACTTTTATGAGTTGATTTTTGTACATTGGGTTGGTTGGTTATTTGAATAGAAAGCAAAAATGAGATTTATTTATTTATTTATTTTATTGGATTTGTATAACGCCCTATTCCCGTAGGACTTTGTCATGGTTGAGACCAAGTACCTTCATTTGCCAAAGAAGTTTAAGAACTTACCTTAGATGTGTGATGACAAGGGCATTGACATGATCTGCGCAGTGGGGAATGCAGAAGAATGATTTTGCAGGGGCTGGAGAAATTAAGAAATAGATAGTGCCAGAAATTGACTTTCCTATTGCATCTTCCTTAGCTCAGATCTGGATGGTGGTGCCTGAAGGAATCAAATGTCCAGACTTATTTTTGCAAATTGCTCAAGTTGACTCAATGACAGTGTTTCCTCCAATGCAGCAGATACCATGTCAATCTTGGTGCCTGAATGTAGACCTCTTTGGGGATCTAGTTGCTTCATGCAACACAGCATAGAACATAACCAATCCTCAGTTTGATGTCAATGACAGTGAATGCTTCTAGAGGAAACGTAGGTGAATATTGCTTATCTCAGGGTATTCCCATAGAGATAAGTGCCTTTATATAATGGGGGAAACATTGGTGTTATTGCATTTTAAGGTGGCAGCATATAATATCAACTCACTTATTATACCTTTGCACCAGGGACAAGAGAAGGATTAACACATGTATGAGCAATGGAAATAATATTGAGTGGCTGAAAGATTGATGATTGAAGACCAATTAATATTTATTTTAGGGCTTGTTTTTTTTACAGCAGGGAAAATATCCAAAAGATTAATTATTTATTGAATTGCTGAATCTGCAGAAACACCCCAAAGCCCGACAGAAAGGGGAAAGGAGAATTAAAGTATATGTCACTTCAGTACTTGGCAAGATAATCCCTTCAGTAATCCAAGCTCATGTTTTGATAACATCCTTGGCTCTAAGGTCAACTTAAAATATAATTAGGAAAAAAATATTAAAAGCAGCTAGGCAGAGGAGTGGAAAAATATTGCGGTATTGATTTATTGTTTTCTTACAGTGGGGACAAGTTTCTGGCTGAAGGTCCTTAAAAATGCCACCTTGCATTGCTCTTCTAATGGAACTTGCCAATGTGGGCAATTCATTTGCTATACTCAGCAGCCCAATTTATCTATTTCTCAGGAATTTACAAGGGAATGATAAAAGACTAATCCCATCAAACCACAATGAAAGCAGTTAGATTTAGGAAGGGGGGGGGAGGAGGAGGAGAAAGGAGAAGGAGGAGGAGGAGGAGAAAAAAGAAGAAGAAGAGAAGAAAGAGGAGGAGGAGGAAAAAAGAAGGGGTCAAAAGGACAATGCTGACTTTGTCTTTGCATATCTTTCAACAGGCAATGTAATAAATATTACCTAGGAGATATTTTATTTGCCTTATAATTACAGCACCACCTTCCCCCTGAAGAAACAGACAGTGCTTAGCTAAGCAGCTTATTAATTTGCATAATTAAGGAAACTTCTGTTCTCTCTACATTCTGGTTCCAGGCTATTGTTTTCCTGCACGACCCTTACAGAAATAGAGCTCAATCAAGTGGGCTTTGCAAAGAGCTCTACTATCTAACGTTCCTTTCCTGATGATCACTGGAGAAGCTCACATAAGAAGAGGCTTTATCTGGGATCAGTTCACTGGTGTGGCGCTGTGCTCTTCTTCTTTCTCCAGAGTAAACACAGGGGATCCATAGCCTTCAGTATGACATCCATCACATGGCAATTTATTGGCCATGCTCATCAGGGCTACTCTGAGATAGAATTGAGGAGGAGCACAACTTACACCTTCTTGTTTTTGACGTTCTGGTGGATCAGACCAACGTTTTATTAAGCCTGGCATCTTGTTCCCAGATAAAAGCAGGGCATGAGACAATTTACTCCTTATCTCCCAGGCACTGCAGCCTAGTGGTGTCCTATGTATAACCCATGGAGGTAGCATATCAACCTGGCAATTGGTAGCCATAAATGGCCTTATTCTCCATAGGCAAAATGTTTCTTGACAGCCTACATCTCAGTGGTCCTTCTCAGTTTATTAAATTAACTATGGATCGTTCAGTGTTCCCATCCCTACTGTAAGAGATCTATAGCTGGCATGGAAGTTTCTATTTTTTAATTATTTTTTGTCATCCTTACCAGGTCACAATCTGAAGAAGTGCAGAGGAGTTGTGGGGAGAAAATGCATCTCATCTCGCCTCACTCCATCCTTTCTTCTTAACATCTACTCCCTGGTCACCCCCCTCTCCCTAAGACAAAACACATTCCTTCCTTCATTAGATCGCAAATTGGACAAAAGTAGATGGAATATGGGAGGACAAATTGGGTGTGAGGAAGCTGCAGGCTGAGGATGACTTACGACTGTGTCTTTTTTTAAAAAAGACTTAGATGGGGATCCTTTCTGCAGTCCAGTTACAAGAGGGATCCTATGTGACTATCAAGTCATATTTTATGTAAGAGTCAATCTCAATGTATGTAGCATGACTCCAGTTAAAGATGTGGTTCTGCTCTTATCCCCATTAACCAGGTACCTGAACGGCAATAATGAATCAGTAGAACAACAATATCATCAAGCAATCTTGTGAGACAACAAGCAGGAGGAGTAGACTGCTTATGCCCTTGTGATAACCACGGGATGGGTCGCAGACCCAGTGTCTGCTCCCATTACAGCAAATCACCGTTCTTTGGCAAACTCACAAATTATACCAATTGTAGTGACATCTCTTGATTTCAGGGGTCTGCTTAGGATTTTATCAGCCAATGGGTGAATCCCCAAAGAAGCAAGTGCCTACAAGAAGCAGCTGGCACACAAACACTTGACTCAAGTTAGGGTTACAAGCTCAGTCAAGCTTCCAAAGACTTGACTGAGCAGGTTTGAATTAAGACAAGGAGCCCGTCTCAAGTGCTACGTTTAGAACATTTATTTGCCTTCCCAGGAAGATAGGCTGAGCTGCATCCAAAGACTGGTCTTCTGATTCTAGGGAGAAGATTGGCACAATCCTAAACCAAAAATGGGGGGCAAAGAACCTACTTCTCAGGATGGTTAAACAGGAGATGATTATTGTTATTATTGCTCTATGGAGGCTATTGTTTTAATGAGTTTAATTCAATGGAAGCTTGAAGTGATTAGTCAGCAAGAGCCAGACTTAATCAGGGGTGGCAAATTTTAACTGATGTTTTTGCATGCTCAACTGGTTTAAGCAACAATTTTAAGAGGTTTGGTTACTGGTAATTGTTTCTGAAAAGCTGTTAGTTTGACCTTTGCATTAACTCCGGTAAAATACCGGTTCTGTTAAAGCTCCCTGACTTGCAGGTATATGTAGCTGGAACCCCTGAACTGTGTTTTATCTCAACTCCGTTACTGTCTGGTAATTGGAAACTGAGTCTTATGCATTAGGAGGACACCAAGCTAAGGAATGTGAAGCTACAGAAACAAGGCAGAATGATGGCTCTCTGTAATTATTATTATTTCAATATATTTTATTAATCTTTTATAGTAACAAGCTTTAATGCTTCGTGAACAGTGTGTTGTCTGGGTTCATATATTCCAAACAATCAATAACAATTTCTACAATTAATCAATACCTTAGTTGGTAATATATTCCTTGATCCTCTCTTCTTCCAATAATAATCTCTTTTTGTCCACATTAAACAGATATTAGTTCTTAATATTTTCAGTACATACCAAGTTGAATGTAAACATTTTTTTTGTATCCATGCATACGATAACATTAACACCTAGCATGTTTTCTAATCAGCTTATGTTTCCATTATTATAAAAATCATTTTAAAGTCATTATATGTCCTGTTCTAAACTTTTTATTAAAGCTTAGTTTCCCCTCAGTATTCAGACCCCTCTAATCAGTCATACTTTTCTCAAAATTCTCGGTAATTATTCAAGTATATATCCTAGCAATGCAAAACATGGAGGAGTGCTAGATGTCTTAGTACACCTAGTATCTTGGAGCACTTGAATTCTCTTTCTAGGAAGAGTAAGGAAAATAATATGTTCTCATGCTTTAACATCTTAAACCCCACTGACTACAGGTGGCCCTTGACTTACGACCACAATTTCTGTCGCTAAGTGAGAAATTCGTTAAGTGACCTTTACCCCAACTTTCACATTGACTTTGCTTGTCAGGAGGTCGCAAAAGGTGATGACGTGACCCTGGGGATGCTGCAACGGTCGTAAAATATGAACCAGTTGTCAAGCAACTGCATGTAAATTGCCTGACCGCGGGGATGCTGCCACAGTCCTAAGTGTGAAAAATGGTCATAGGTCCCTTTTTTCCAGTGGCGTGGTAACTTCAGAGGATCATTAAACGTAACTCGCGAACTACCTGTATTTCTTCAGCAGCGTATAAAAAAGACATGAGCTGGAAGTCAGTCGTCTTACTTAGAAGAATAATAATTTTAAGCCAGTGCCTGGAGGTGGATTTCGCAAGGTTGATCTGTAATGTACTCAATTATGGAGGCTTATTTTATTTCAGGAAAGTGCAGGTGGTGAGTTACACCTTATCACAGGTGCTTTTCCAATTAGCTCTGTGTTTTCTAGGTGAATGTGTGGCCAGAAGCCAAACGTCTTTGCCATTAGCAACAGACTAAATCCAAACTAATCCACGGACTCATCTTGTTTCTAGTTAGAACACCTCTCTCTCTCTCTCTCTCTCTCTCTCTCTCTCTCTCTCTCTCTCTCTCTCTCTCTCTCTCTCTCACTCTTTTTATATTTTATTACACATGGAAGAATCTACTCCTGCCTGGAAACAAACAAACAAACAAACAAACATAAAAGAGGGACACACACCGCATTAGGCAGCTTCAATTCATTTGGACTCTTTTAAAAAAAACAAAAATGTTTCCCAGCAGCTGCAATTCAATTTCAACTCAAGCTGTTTATCAGCTCTGGGCAAAAATGCGAATCCTATCTCATTCTCTATCTGCTAAATGTTTTCTTTGACTAATCAGTATCTACATAATGAATGATATTATGCAACCGTTGCAGACAAGTGGCTTTCAGTTCTTAATTGGAGACAACTGATCATATTCTGTAAAATGAGGCAAGCCTCCTTGTGAAACGCACCAGATTGACAAGGCATCATATAGGCAGAAATTATGCAAGTTCTACCGATCACTATCAACTTACCGACATTTGCCAGCAACTCTTTTGTTGCTAATTTAAAGGCAGAGGAGATGCTAGAAATGGATTTTTGTCTTAGCTTCATGTGGCAAAGGTAAAGGTTCCCCCACACATGTGTGCTAGTTGTTTCCGACTCTAGGGGCCGGTGCTCATCTCCGTTTCAAAGCCAAAGAGCCAGCGCTTGTCCGAGAACGTCTCCGTGGTCATGTGGCCGGCATGACTAGACGCCAAAGGCGCACGGAGCGCTGTTACCTTCCCACCGTAGTGGTCCCTATTTTTCTACTTCCATTTTTATGTGCTTTCGAACTGCTAGGTTGGCAGAATCTGGGACAAGTAACAGGCGCTCACTCTGTTACGTGGCACTCGGGATTCGACCCGCCAAACTGCCGACCTTCTGATCCACAAGCTCAGCATCCTAACCCACTGAGCCACCGCGTCCCTTTTATGTGGCTAGGGGGTTTTAAATTCAAATAATAATGCTTATAAACTCTTCTCCATTGCTCTGAGATGGCCTAATTCAACAGATGGAATAACTGTGTAGCGTGTTAAAGATAAAAAGAGAACAGCATGTTTTACAAAACCATCTAGGATCAGGCATTCTGTGACTTCAAATACTATCCACAAACGTGCTGTGATTAAACTATTCGACATACTTGTCCTAGCAGTATATCTGAACAACTGAATTCAAGATATGCCAGGGAGAGGCAGACAGACAATGTTTAAGTCTACTGCATTTGCTGCAAGAGGGAATGGAAAGATAGTGGTCCTATGTCAGGTGGAGGAAACTTGGCTGTTGAACTCCTATTCATCATAGTCTCACTCAACATGGCCAATGGTTAATGGCCAAAGGTCCTCCTCTCTTGCACTGCATCAGGCATCTCCAACCTTGGCAACTTTACAACTTGTGGACTTCAACTCCCAAAGTTAATTCTCTGAACTCCATTTTTTTTCTTTTAGAATATACAAAGTTTGGTTATTAATATCATTCTTTTTCCCCCTTACTAGGCTGCCATTGTTCAAATAAATTCAAACTACAATTGACCTAAACTTGGCTGGTCAACCGGTCATGTTTACTTGACTGGTTCAACACCAACTGGTTCAAAACTTACACTTTTCCCGAAGGACTCAGGGCGGTTTACAGGGCAGAATTTAAAAACAATCCAATATAAAATTAAAATTAAATTAAATTAAGTCTAGCCGCAAAAATTAAATAACAATTTAAAAACATTAAGCCCCTCAGTCCAGACCAGATAGCTCAAAGAGCCAGGTTTTTAGGTCCCGGTGAAACGAACAAAGGTTGGGGGCAGTCCGGAGTTCCGTTGGCAGCTGATTCCATAGGGCAGGCATGCCCACAGAGAACGCCCTCCCCCTGGGGATCACCCGCCGGCAATCCTTGACCGGTGGTACCCTGAGGAGGCCCTCCCTGTGGGAGCGCACAGGACGATGGGAAATTGACGCTGGCAGCAGGTGCTCCCTCAGATAATCCGGGCCCATGCCATTTAGGGCTTTAGAGGTCATCACCAGCAGTGATAATCTCAGTGTATACATGGTTGTACTTTGACAATAAAGGTTCATTCATTCAAATGCTGTTATTCATTGTGGAGCTATGGGCAACTAACTGAACTATCTTGCTCCCAAAAAACTGACTCAGAGCACCTGCTGAATGCCAGCCTCACCTTCATAATCTTTTACCAAAATGCAAAAAGGATAAACAGCATCAAACCTTTCCATAATCCTAGGAGTTTCAACTTGCCTGTGGTTTTCCAATGGAATAAAAATATGGACACACCATTGACAAGCTTCTCCTTGATTAACTGACAGCTCTATCCAAAGAATATCTAACATCCACAATAAACACAGCACATTGATGCAAAAGGAGCAAAGCACACATACATTATCCTCTATTTATATCATCCCTGCTTATGTCCCTTTACATCTGCCAAGATCATGATGTTTTTCTCTTTCCATTAGTCAACTGCTTCTTGGGTACGATCATAAAAACTGGTATGTTAGATCAGACCAGAGATTTATCTAACCCAGTATTTAATTTCCTTCCATGGTCAGCTCTGGGTCCAGAATAGTCAGCAGGCAAGGGATGATATTTCATGCCTTGTTATTTTGGTAATAACTAGAAGGTAAGGAATGATGAATCATTAGAAGAAGAAAAAAATCAAGTGGCTGTCATTCAATGGTTTATTGTCATACAGTAATTCAACCTAAATAAATGCGAAGTGATTCATGATTTCAAATTAGTTTTAATTTCCCTATGAAACCAGGCCCATTTATCCCTTCTGTCTGAAAGCTGGCATCTCTGAGGCTCTAGAAGACAACCGGTAAATTTCTCATCCTGTTCTGACAAATTTGAGGACTAATAGAAAGTCTGCAAATATCACAACATATGGACAGAGAGCACAATAGTTCCATACAGAAATCTCCATGTCCTAATGCAACCAGAAAAAGGGGGGGGGGACCCAACAAAACGAACAAACTAATTATGAACTTGAAAGCCAATGATTGGAAATACAAAACTGTTTTTTCCCTAACAACTTTTTAGGTAAGTTACCCCAACCTTAAACATAAAAATAGTAGGTAAATTGCCATGGCTAATCTTCAGTATTTCCTCCATGAATTTGTACACTTTGGATTCATTAGTTTCAGGATATTAGAGCCAACATTTTCAAAAGACAGTCTAAACCAGGGATTCCCATCACGTGATGAAGTAATTAATCTTTTAAGATGAAGACTTTATCTCTCTGATTTCAATGCCCAATATTAATATTGTACAGACTGAACATTATATCAGCCACTGTGCAATACTCTGCATTCTCATATCAATTAAAAGTAAATACATTTCTGCAGAATGAGGACAGGTTCAGAAAGACTCCCCAAAGAAAGGTTAAAATAAGGCAAAATTTAGACATTTTCACGTGTGAGCACCACTCATTTCCACAGTGCTTCTTGCTTCTAGAATGTTTCAGAAAGATCACTTATCAGATCTTTCAGTTTACCCTGGATAAAGGCCTCTATTCAGTTGTTTAATATATTCACCTGCTTCAACAATTGCTGTGATGTTATAAGTTTGAATTAATTAGTATTTGCAAAGCATTTTTAATGCTGTCTGGGAGACACTAGTTAAATTGCAAAGTGTTATTGCAAAGCTATTATTGGCACAGGAAAGAACGACGGCAAGTGTCTTTATTTTGCATCTCATTATCATCCAGGAATACTCTTTCCCAATTGTATTCTCTTTTTTTTCACAAACAAAGCAGGGTGCTTAGTGGGCTCTTTCCACATATGGTTAATAAAACTAGGAGTGTTATTCCAAATTGCAAGTGATAATTGGGAGGCCGTGCCTCATTTGGCTTGCTGTAAGATCAGCACTTTAGAGCAGAAGCTTTTTTTTCCTAAGGAAGAGGCAACCAGTGAGCTAAGAGACACAATTCTTCAAGAGGAAGAAATAAAAATGTTGTCATCAAAGTCATGAAAGAACATTTGTGAATGCCTTTCTGTACACCAGTAGTTCTTGATTTGACGGGTCCTTGGTGTTCTCTGAGCTTGGTCGTTTTCTTGCAGGCGTTTCATTACCCAACTAGGTAACATCATCAGTGCTACACAGGAGTGGGGTGTATGCAGTGAAACAGGAGGAGGAGGAGGAGTGTGAGTTTCTTGGTGCTATCTGAGCTTCCTTGATTTCTTGCAGACATTTCATTACCCAACTAGCTACCATCATCAGTGCTGGTCTGATGATTAGCTAACGCTGATGATGTTATTTAGTTTGGGTAATGAATCATCTGCAAGAAAACAGGCAAGCTCAGAGAGCACCAAGGGCCCCTCATGTCAACCCTGAGCTACAAATATTGTCCTTCAGTAAAGTTCTTGACTGATGATCATCTAGCACTGATGATGTTACCTAGTTGGGTAATGAAATGTCTGCAAGAAAACAACCAAGCACCAGGGAGCACAGTTCTTAAATGAGTCACGCCCAATTTTATGACCTTTTCGCCAGAGTCGTTAAGCAGATCACCACAGCCAAGGGAACTGTGAGGTCATTAAGCCAATTTGGCTTCCCCCATTGACTTGGCTGGCTGGAAGCTGGCTGAGAAGGTTGCAGATGGTGATCCCGTGACCTCGGTGCAGGAAAACCACCCCAAACACACAGCCATTGCCAAGCGCCTGAGTTTTGACCCTGCGGTCCTGGGTATGCTCCGTGGGGTGTGACCACCAGTCATAAATCACTTTTTTTCAGTCCCTTTGGAACTTCAAATGATGTTCTAAAAGAACGATTGTAAGTTGAGGACTGTAAAGAAAATGCCCGTGAACCGCAGACTGTTTATGGCATTCAATTCCTGAATTCAACAGCATGGGGGTTGCGAGGGTATAAGAAAATAATGTACACAGACTTTTTTTAAAAAAAAAACAACCCACTAATACATCAAAGGTTGCATTCCCCTCCTCTTCCTTTCACAAAAAGCTTGTGTTTAACAGAAACCCTTGGAATGTTCACCTTTTTCTCACCCAATACTTAACAATATGAGCAGCAAAAACATGAGCAGGGAGAGTAAAAGTGGGGTGGGACTGCGTCTCCTCTCCGTCTCCTCTTTATCCCTGCCAACCTATTAAGACAATCAACAGAGATGATAACAGGCGCTCACGAAAATGGTTCTTTGCCCCTCTCTCGTGGGCACACAAAACCTGATATTCCTTCTAGTAAAATTACACAGATTCCACAGAGTCCTGACAGTCATTTTAAGAAAAACATACATGCAAAGCTTGATTGTTCTTACCTGACCAGAGTTCAACAGAATTGAGAAGACCGCAATGACCTATGACAGCTTTTAAGTGAGTCACATCGAATTTGATGACCACTTTTGTTAAGCATGTCCCTGCAGTTGTTAAGGGAATCCTTCACCTGTCAAGCAAATAAAAATAAAGTAGAAACTTACAATCGGGGGTGGGGCGGTTTTGGGGCACTCAGTCTCTAAAAGGTTCACCATCACTGCACTAGGCTTATCATTCATTGGTTGTAAAGCTGTGAGTGACCACTCGAGGGCAGCAAAGAGTTGGGGTTATAGTAGCTCTTTGCTGCCCCCTTGTGAAGGTCTGAGGTTGTGGCTTTGATCTGTAGAAAGTGGAACGCACGGATGGAAAAGTGCACAGAATTATTATGACCCAGCACGCAAAAGTCCGTAGTGTTATCACAACAAATGTGCGGTGTCTTTTTCTCTCTAGGGTTGCCATGTTCATTTGGTAAGATTTCCTTGGCCTTCTTCTCACAGTCCTCTGCTCCAGGCTCTCCTGCTCAGCCAAGTATCAGGAAAAGCCACGGTGCCTAAAATTCGGTGTTCAGCCTAAAGGCAATTCAAAATTAACAAAAAATAATAATCAAGGTGTCTTGCTAATGCTTTTTGGGGGGTGGGGGTGGGGTGGGGGGGCTAGGAATTGCTTTCCTTCTTTCTTTTTTCAAGACAGACTGCATGCTTTTGCCAGGAACAGGATTATATTAGTATTTTCGCCATAAGTGCCACACAGCACAATTGTTCATTAGCCGATGATAGACTTAAGGAAAATCGTTCACTAAAGCGATCTGCTAATTTTGTTAATTCTCAAATTATCTTGGTATTTAATTCTTTTCAGCGCTTTGGGCATAGGACGATAACGCCCTACAAGGAGATTTCATTTTATGCAAAGTGTAATCCACCTTGAGTGATATATAATTGATATTTAATTAGCACATGACATAACTAAAAACTAATTTCCTCTTTATCTCTTTTCCAGGCTAGAATTCTAAGGGCTGGGAGAATTCCACAAAAACACTTGAGCCCAAGCCCTGCCCCAAATGGATCCCTGGGGCTTACAGCAATGTTAAAAAATAAAATAAAATACTGCATGAGCCACCTGAAGTGTGAAGCTTTTAAGCCTGGGATCCCATCGTTCCTTCCGAGGTTTATTTGCCTACTCTTAGATATTCCTAACTTCAGATGCAGATTTTGTTCCTAACTGGCTTCTGTTTTTCAAGTGTCATTTCTTCCCTCTAGTTAATTCCGTAGAACCAGGCTGGACAATTTCAGAGAAGGAGTTACTGATCCCTGAAAAAAATTGGTCTGAAGGATATTCCTTAAATAGGGCCTTTTTCTATCTCAGTTACATGATGTTCACAGTCCTTTCTTTTTTCCAGACAGCAGGGGGATGATAGTAGCATTGGAAGAGTAGTTAAGAATTGCCAATTTCAGAATACTGCAAAACCAAGTAATATCAGGAGTGCTAAAAGGGAATGAACTTGGCTCTCTGCTAATAATAATAATAATAATAATAATAATAATAATAATAATAATAATAATAATAATAATAATAATAATAATAATAATAATAATAATTTTATTTATATACCGCCCTTCTCCCGAAGGACTCAGGGTGGTGAACAGGGCAAATATATAAAAAATACAAAAATACAAAAGTTAAAAGAAAATTAAACATATGCCCGACTAAAAACAGTAAATACAAATATTAAAATGACCATAAAACCCAACCCATCCCCCATCAGGCCAGGCCGGCTTGTTCAAATAAGAGTGTCTTCAGATCGCGACGGAAGGAGCGAAGGTCGGGCGCCATCCGGAGCTCAACCGGCAGCCGATTCCATAGCTCCGGGGCACCCACAGAGAAGGACCTCCCCCTGGGGGCCACCAATCGACATTCTATAAGTGCCTTGCCCTGTCAGTATTGATGGGAATGGGGTTTTTTCTTCTTCTTCTTGGGGAGGTTCCTTGACTAGGAACCACTTTGTTCTTTACTGTTAGCTTGTTTGTCCAAGTTGCTTGTTCCTTTAATTGGAGTATTCTGTATTGTTTGATTGTTGGTCTAGTGTTAATCTTGGTGTAAACAACAGCCTAAATCAAGGAACCACCAAGAACACTCACACCAACACTGATAGGACAAACTACCAGTATTTAGGCAGAGTTCAAATCCCACTCCTTGCTAGCATTGATGATGTTACCTAGTTGGGTAATGAAAGAACTGCAAGAAAACAACCAAGATCAGAGAATACCACAGTTCAACCCAGAATATTCTATTTTATTGCTATCCCATGTACAATAGGTTTATTCTATAGTAATTGCATACTTCATTAATTTCACCCAGGAAATTGGTGATGGATTTGCATCCTATTAATTCCTTCTTGATGTCCAAGGAGACGCTGCAAAAAAGAAGGCTGATGACACCTTTTCTGCAAGACAAGTGAGGATGCTTTCTTTAAATCCAGGTTTTATGCAAAGCATTGGCTTGTTGAATCAGGATGATATGTGCTGTATGTACCTTGAGGAGCTGTCCTGAAATCCTAACCACTTCTTCTTTCCATCATATCAACATGTTCTTGCTGTGTTGTTGAATTGCACCAGTTCAGATTCTAAGACAATGAAGATTCTAAAACCCAGATTGAAATAACTGTTTAATTATAAGGACAATGAGACCATTCATATAAATTTGTCTTCATGAATTTAGACCACCATGGATGGAAATCTAGTCAGACAGGTTCTACTATGAATGGGTTTCTGATCAGTTCAATAGAGGTCCAGGACTCAATGGTTTTATGAGTTGTCCAGATTCAGGGCTGTATCAGTACCACTGCTACTACTAGGAGTGGTCCTGTCCTGCTTCACTCCTTATTTATTTTATTTATTTATTTATTTATATTTATATACCGCCCTATTCCCTGAGGACTCAGGGCGGTTTACAGGGAATTAAAAATCCAAAATACAAAAATTAAGAACCAAATTAAAAAATATAGACCACCTCTGGAAGTTGTAGAACTGCCAATTCCCCCTCCCCCAAAAAATGGGGGCAAGAGAGAGAGAACACTGGGAAAATATTCTTTACAGTTATTTTATCCTGTTTCCTTTACCTAGGCTAGCAGGTCTAGAGTATCAAAAGACTGACGGTCACTTGAGTTTCAGTATTTCTGCTACTAGCTACTGGTCACCTGGATTTTTGTAGCTGGGTTCTGGAAACCATGCATCACTTGCAATAGCTCCACAGCTAATAAAAGTTTTTATTGATATATCTCAAAGGAAAAAAAAAACTAAGGTGGGTGGTTGGATAAGCTCTTGCTTCATAGAAGTGGTAAGTTCATGTGAAATGGAACAAATCAGCAAGTCACCACCACCGTATGTTTAGGATCTCTGTTGGGGTGTTTATGTGTGTCTCTCTGTGTTACAAAAGTCCCTGATTGTAATAATCTACTTTGATTTCTACGACAAAAGATCTTTCTACAGCTCTTGATGAACAATCAACACAGCCCTTAGTTCCCAGTGGCTCTTTACATTGTGTAGCTGTAATTTGCTACCCAATTTATGCACCATCACTAATCCCTAAATATTTATTTACACTAATTAAAAGCCTTGACACTTAATGCCTGGTGCATGTTCTCACTTAGCTTTATGAATTTTCATTTAATGGTTTGTTAGTCTCAATTTATAATTTCATCCTGGAAGGTCCCAGTTAATTCCTGCTAGAGACCAAGCCAAAAGTTTCAGTGGGATAATGTTTCTATATTAACTTGTTTATTTCCTTTTTACCTCCCAGTTAATGGCTAGTAAGTCACTACTGGTTTTATTTATTTTGATCATTGCACACTTTTTATGGGCTTTCTATGCAATCTCATCATATTTTGGTACGGATAGGACATAGGCGTAGGAATACAGGCCAATGTGGTTGACAACACAGAGAATCAAGTAGTATCAATTTTTTTTAATCCCATTTATATCCCGCCCTTCTCTGAAGACTCAGGGCGGCTTACAATCTAAAGCACAAATCAATGTGCTTAGCAATAGCCTTCATTCTATGTATATGCCTGCTTATTAGGGCTTTCGGGGGCCCCCAAGCGGCATTTTACAAAGTCAGTTTATTGCCCCCAACAATCTGGGTCCTCATTTTACCTACCTCGGAAGGATGGAAGGCTGAGTCAACCTTGAGCCTGGTGGGATGCGAACCTGCACTAATTGCAGGCAGCTGGAAGTCGAGCTAGGATGGACTACTTAAGATTCAGTTTTGCAACTTAATGTTGGGCTATAATGTAGGAGTAAAAAGTAAAGTCTCTGTTGAGTCAAGCTTACCTCCTTTGTGAATACATCTCTATAATCGTTTGTCATTTTCTTGGATGCTTCTCCACAGCCTAGTCCACATCTCAGTATTTCCATCCAAGTATCAACTTTGACCCTGCTTATCTCTTGGCTAACTCAAAGTTAGCCAAATGCTGCTAAGAATACAAAGTGCCAACTGGAGCTGGATCCTTCTGTTGGGATTACGTATTTGTGATGGCACCCAGAATAATGAGGCCACACCCGTTTCATTGGATCAGAATTTTATATCACTTTAACATAACAAAATGAGAAGAATCATTTGCACAAGGAGAAACAATAGGACAGCAGATTTGTCAAAAGAGGGAATGGGCAGATCCCATCCTAAAGAAAGGACAGGGCAAATGATTACTTAGGACAGAGAAATAAATACAGAGTTAGGATTTCTCTATCTTAACTCATTATCACTCAAAGGCAAGCAAGTCATAGAACAGCTGAGAGATTCACAGTTATATCTCCCATGGAGCGTTAGGATTATTTATGAGCTTGTTATGTTAAAGTGATATAAAATTCTGATCCAAAGTCACAGGTCTGGTCTCATTATTCTGGATGTGATCACAAATATAGTTACACAATCCCAACAAAATTCAATATTTTCTGGCTCTCCCTTTATCATTTACTCATCCATAAGAGGGATGTCTAAATTCCAATCCTGGTCCTTTGTGATCTGCTTGTTCAGAATGGTGCATTTGTAGATCTCCAGCAAAGGACAACATTTAGCGTGGTTGACATTAGTCAATAAATCCCAACCTCCGGGTCACTTGCGAATTAAATATTTCTTCAAAAATTCAGCCGAAAACAAAGAGCAGTTGTTGATTATTTCCCAGTGTGCTTTTCACAGACATCAAAATGAAGAGATTTTAGGGTGAAATACAGTTCTCTTTGTGCTTTCTTAAAACACAATTTGATTGTTTTCTTAAGTAATCCCATTACTTTTTACTCTGTTGGACTTTAGGAAGTTGAAAATGTTCACATATTGTCTGCAGCCTGGCAGTTCTCTCTGAATTACAGGCACGAAGCCAAAACCAACCTGATATAAATCTTTCAGGAACTTTACAATGTCACATACTTATGCAAATCTTTGAAATGTTGATAGCAACTGGCTCTACAACAAACTAAAGTTTTCAATTAGACATAGCTAGCCAAGCAGGTTGAGAAACTGCACCAATGTGCATATAAGTGTGTGTGTGTGTGTGTGTGTGTGTGAGAGAGAGAGAGAGAGAGAGAGAGAGAGGGAGGGAGGGAGGGAGGGAGGGAGGGAGGGAGGGAGAGAGAGAGAGAGAGAGAGAGAGAGAGAGAGAGAGAGAGAGAGAGAGAGAGAGAGAGAGAGAGAGAGAGAGAGATTGTACTGGAAAAGTAACCCCACAGTAAAACCATGCTATCTATTGTCATAATAAAGATGTTCAATTTTATGTTTTGCAGTGATCTTCAGTAAAAATTGAATGGTCATGGTTTGTGCCCTAAGTAGAGAACCAAGCTTTCAGGAAAATTCCTGAATATTCAAACTGTTGATGAATAGCCGACTTATAGTCGGCTTAAATAACGATTAGCAGGGTAGATTTTGATTGGTTTTAGGCAGAAACATCTTGCCAGTAAGAGCAGATTTTCAAAGACAGGCCAGGCCCTACAACACCCTAGAATGAAGCAGCCTCTTTAGCCAGTGGACTACCAGGGACAAATTCTGTGTGGAACAAATTGTTTCACTGTTCCTGAGCGATGTAGCGCTTTTGAGAGAATTGCCTCCCTTGCTGGCCGCTTCATATGTGTCCCTCAGAGTTACAGATGTGAAGGTGGCTAAAGCATCTATCTACTTTCTGGCCACCTCATGATGGGTTGTCTTGAAGAACTTCTCAGGGTAAGACTGATTGAATAACAAAATAACAGAGTTGGAAGGGGCCTTAGAGGTCTTCTAGTTCAATCCCCTGCTCAAGCAGGAGACCCTATACCATTTCAGACAAATGTTTTATGTCCAGTCTCTTCTAAAAGCCTCCAATAATGGAGCACTCACAACTTTTGAAGGGAAGCTGTTCCACTGGTTAATTGTTCTCACTGTCAGGAAATTTCCCCTTAATGCTAGGTTGCTTCTCTCCTTGATTAGTTTTCATCCATTGCTTCTCATCTTGCCTTCGAATGCTTTGGAAAATAGGTTGACCCCCTCTTCTTTGTGGCAGCCCCTCAAATATTAGATCTTCTATCATGCCATTCCACATTATGAGTACCACATAAGCTGGATGAATGATGATGATACGAAGACCACTGAGACAATGATGTGTGAGGGGAAAAAAACCCCTTTCTTCTGCTTCCCCTACCAATTCTTTTTGGATTGCCTCTTCTCAATGAGTTGGCATCACTTGTTCAATCTAGTGGCCTCTCCGTGTTTTGTTTTACAACACTCAAAAACTCACACATCCAATAGACCAACGTCTTCAACATGTTCCATAGTCCAACAGTTGAAAAGCACCTAAGCTTGGAAGTTTGTCTCCTCCTGTCTGGAGGTGAGCAAAGATGTTACTGTCACATTCACACTTTTAAGGGCATGTGAAGAAAAATCTTTCAGGGGCACACCTAAGTCACATGATGTGGAAGTGGCCTCAGGGCAAAATTAGGGACAAATTGGGATCAAGATGAGCACTGATCTGCGCTGGGTTATGCAGAAGAGGTGGAGTACCTTCACAATGCGGCTGCATTAAATCATGAGATTAAAAATAAATAAATGACTGAAGTATGTCCTGTGTGCTTGTCTAAGCAAGGGCCAGCCATGCTGAGAGACAGCCTCTTTCCCCACCTGGTGGAAACTGCCCTGGGGGACCTTCCCAGTGTACAATTACTTAACTGGGGAACATTGCTCAAGTTAATATAGTTCATTCCTGTAAGGAGATTCCAGATGAACATTCAAAGAGGTGAAAAGGGAAGCCCCACCCAGACGGTTTTTTTAATTATTATTTTTTGCAACGATCTTAAATCAAAATTGAGTGACAATGAATTGTGCCCCAGGAAGACTGAGCACCCAGGAAAGTTCTTGAATATTCAGGTTGTTGATGAATAAGCTGGCATATAGAACAGCTATATACATATCCCTCTTTCTGCTTCCTCTTTGTGCTGCAAGTTGGAAGGCTAATAAAATGAAGAAATGTGGATCCCATGCAGCTGGGCCTGAGTGGGGAAATCTTAAGGGGCTTTGGAAAAGAAGAAAGTGCCAAGCCTTTGCCCCATGCACAAATTGTTCATTTAACGTGCCATTTTTAAAAAAGTTCCGAGACAATTTTTTTTAGCAGTTCATCTCACCCTGTGGTTTCCTTTCATTGGTTTCCATGTATCTCTTCTTTCTATTAATCCCCAATATTGCGGATATCTTTTGTTTACCCTGTTGAAGAGCTGTGTAATCCATAATTGCATGCTCACACATAATAAGAATAACAACAACTTCAATTATTGCACTGAAGGGCTACGTGATTCATGAGAAGAAGCTATAGGAGTCATTGTTTACATCAATTAGCAAAGTTTTATCGGTATATAGATGAAGTGCTGTGTTTGTAGACAGAGACATAGTTGGCTTGAGATGTTTCTAGCCATCTTGGATGAATCCACCACCTTGGAAGGTTCCAAAATATTCTGCTCATACACTCTGCATTCTGCACATATCCTTGAGGAAGACAATCCAGTGGTCATAAGATAGCCACTGCCTATTTACCAATAGTCCTCAACTAACAATGTAACTGGGACTAGAATTTCCATGGCTAAACAAGGCGATAGTTAAGTGAGTCACCCCCAGGTTTACAACCTTTTTGCCGCAGTTGTGTAGAAAATGGTTGCAGCTGTTCAGTAAATCCGGCTTCCCCTGTTGACTTTGCTTGTTGGAAGCCAATTGGAGGGTCACACATGGTGATCACGTGACCATGGGATGCTGCAACCATTGCAAATACATGCCTTGTTGCCAAGCACCCATATTTTGATTATGTGACCTTACGTTTGCTGCGACGGTTGTAAAACATGAGCAAGGGTCGTAAGACACTTTTTTTTAGTGGTGTTGTAAGGTCAAGCAGTCACTAAAGAAACGATTGTAAGTCGTTTTTGAACTACAGAGTATTTTTGAGAATTAGCCATAGCAATAGCGCTTAGATTTATATATCGCTTCACAGTGCTTTGAAGCCCTCTCTAAGCAGTTTACAGAGTCAGCCTGTTGCCCCCAACAATCTGGGTCCTCATTTTACCGACCTTGGAAAGATGGAAGGCTGAGTCAGCCTTCAGCCAGTCAGGGTCGAACTCCTGACAGTGGGCAGAATTTGCCTGCAATGCTGTATTCTAACCACTGCACCACCACAGCACTAGAGTAGAACAGGACAGGGTAGCAATACCACCTAGACTTATATACCGCTTCACAGTGCTTTGCAGCCCTCTCTAAGCAGTTTAACAGAGTCAGCCTGTTGCCCCCAACAATCTGGGTCCTCATTTTACTGTTCTCGGAAGGATGGAAGGCTGAGTCAACCTTGAGCCAGTGAGACTTGAACTGCTGAATTGCTGACTAAATTACTAGGACCAAATTAGTTAAAAGATCACTTGTACTCCTACACATCCACCCAAGTTTGGAGATAAACCAAGACTTTGCTATCAGTTTGGTGGGAATAAGAGACAGGAGTCTGAGAAATCTCCCTCATGTGGATCTTCATTGTTATTCATTGTTATTCTTCTGCATGTTGTCTTGAAAAAACATTTTGTTCCATTTCATATTTTACTGACTTTCCATGTAAGGTGATATGTTAGCTCTTGTTAGCTACCTATCCTTCAAGGATCTGATGTGCTTAACGTTGATTGGATTTTTAATATTACATATTTTATTGGTTTGGATCCAGAGATAATCAAATCTGAATGAATAGGCATTGAGCCAGTCATGATTAATTTATATTTCATCAATGTCAATGGATTTACACTAAGTATGACTCAGTCAAGAATGAAGTTTATGCGTCTTAACTTTTTGCAAGTTGCCTTAAAGATATTTAAAGAAGAACTATACTAAAGCAGAGTGTTTCACTAACTCCATTGTGATATGTTTTGAAGGGGGAAAAAAGAACAACAGAATTAATAACAGCCGAGTATAGCTGAATACATTAAATCAATGTCTGCTTGACAGAGCTTAGAACATAAATCACGTCTTCAAAATAGTTAATGAATCAAGTAATTGACTTCAGTTTGGAAACCTGAATTGGGAGCTGATGATGCCCAGGGCTAGGGATGTTGCTGAAAGAATTTTAACTCTATCTTCTATATTATATTTGCAAGAAATTCTGTCTCACAGTTTTCCAAAGTGACTTTAAATGTTCTAAATGTCTGGGGAACAACTGCTGCCAAAGACTAACCCATTTATCCTCTGCAAAATAATAGGCTGATTCACAGCCTGTATACTATCATCTGAGCAATATCTGGCAGATGTTGATGAATTCAGTTCCTTGCACCATTCATCATTGGCCATTGGCCATTCTGGCTTAGACTATCTGGAAATGGAAGGTCAAAAGAAATTGGAGCGCCATAAATAATATACTCATGCATTATCTATCTATCTATCTATCTATCTATCTATCTATCTATCTATCTATCTATCTATCTAATTTACATGGCCATGTAAATTTTCATGTTAGTTAGGGAACTCGGAACATACCCCAAACCCATTCTTATTATTTGCTTTGCTGCAGATTAGGCAACCTAGCAGTTTGAAAGCACGTAAAAATGCAAGTAGAAAAATAGGGACCACTACGGTGGGAAGGTAACAGTGCTCCGTGCGCCTTTGGCGTCTAGTCATGCCGGCCACATGACCACGGAGACGTCCTCGGACAAGCGCTGGCTCTTTGGCTTTGAAACGGAGATGAGCACCGGCCCCTAGAGTCGGAAACGACTAGCACACATGTGTGGGGGAACCTTTACCTTTACCTTTAGATTAGGCTGAAACTTTCTAAACCTTCAAGAACCATCTCATAAACTGTAAGACTCCAGTGTATGAGACACTAATGCCTTCTCCTCTGGATAGGAAAGGATTTAAATTTGAAATATACAGTATAGGAGAGACAGCAACTGGCATATCAAAGGTTGAACTTCAGCATGAATAGAGGAAAACACACAGTTGTTTTGAGTCTTTCTGGTCACATATGCAATGGCTATTTTAAAATTCTTAATATTTTAAGACAACACCATTACTAACTTTAATAAAGGAGAATATTTGTAGCTCATGGTAGAAATGAGGGGTCCTTGGGCTCTCTGAGCTTGGAGCCCTCATTACTACCTTTGGACATGAAACTGGCAAGGAAATTTCATCCGTGATTAGCCCACCTCTGATCTGTAAATACTCAATAAGGCAAATAATATGGAGCAAAATCTTGGTGTACATTTTAATTGGTGTTCAGTGGCCCGTGGTTTCTGTTCTGTTGCTTTAAAGGAGTCAATTGGTCAGTGATTCACAGAATAAGCCATAGAATCACAAATATTTTTATGGCTTTACTTTCCCTCCAGATGTTTCAAGAGCTCATCAGAACTTAAAGGGCCTTTCACTCACTTTCTTTGTGTTTTTACATTATCTTTCTTGGCTCCAAGAGAGATTGATTACTCTTTTCTCATCTCTTTTAAAGGTTTCTTTCCTTAATGATCCTGAAACGTTTGACTGACAGAACACTGATTAAAAAAAGAGTTGCATTTTCATGAACCATTCAAGACCAGCCTTTTTAATCAGGGTTTCTATGCCTAAGGGAGAGAAGTTCTGGCTTGAATCCCGACTTGAAATTTGATCAGCACAGATTTGGAATGTAGAACTTAATAATGGGGGATACCAAAAGTCAAGGTTGAACTGTTAGCCATAAAGTGATAGGAGAACAGAATGAGTGGTAAAAGGAAGCAAACATTGAAAGATGTGAAGTGTATGATAAACAGTGTGAAGGCACCAGTGTCCCAAAGCTTTAGGGTCCTTGATTGCATATTTCAGGACAAAGTCTCTTGAATTGAACTTGATTCCTAGATATTATAGTCACATGTTCACGTTGGATTTTTGACAATAGGGAAATAATTTGCTTTCCTTTGGGATATTTCTTTAACTTTGCAGTCAGTTTGATAGCTATAGATTTCCCTGGTGGTCATCCATACAAGAACTAACGATTGGCCCATCTGGAGATGACCATGACCTATGGAAAGTGATGACTTGAAGTCTAAGGAAGATAAACAGGAAATAGTTTTCATTAGCCACATTTCCTTCTCTTTTTTTTTGCTTGTCTCACGTCTGTAATTTCTTTTGGTTTATTTCT
Organism: Vipera ursinii; assembly: GCF_947247035.1. Taxonomy (NCBI): domain Eukaryota; kingdom Metazoa; phylum Chordata; class Lepidosauria; order Squamata; family Viperidae; genus Vipera; species Vipera ursinii. Next base: position 19,469,682 of record NC_139519.1, on the reverse strand, counting down.
TAATCCTTTCTCTGGTTTTGGTATACAATTGCTGAGCACAAAAGGAATAGTGAAGTGGGTACTTTAACAATGTTTGGTGCAAGATTCATGCATTAATTTTAGTAAAGTATAGGTAAAACACTTTTGTTTTTTGTTTTTTAAAAAACCCCTATACAGACATATCCATGATATCACTACTGAAATTGCTGAAACAATGAATGAGAGAACTCTGTTAATCAACGGTTTTGACTGCAGGACATGTTAATCAAATGAACCATGCTTTGTTGAATTAATTTGTAATATGGGCTCACATAACATAAATAGCCATGCTGGCTAGTTTCCAGCTAAGCCCCAAATGGGTTAACCTGAACTTAACTTAATATAAACACTACGGGTAGGATCCTCCTTCCATGAGCAAAGTTTCAACAAGATTTGCATCAGAGAAATATCGTACTTACAGTTGCTAGAATTGCGTATGTCTGGTTTAATGAAGAGAAGGACGAGGGGTGACATGATAGCAGTGTTCCAATATCTCAGGGGCTGCCCCAAAGAAGATGGAGTCAAGCTATTCTCCAAGGCGCCTAAAGGCAAGAAGAAGTAACAGATGGACACTAATCAAGGAGAGAAGCAACCTGGAACTAAGGAGAAACTTCCTGACAGAACAATTAAACAGTGGAACAACCCGCCTCCGGAAGTTGTGGGTGCTCCAACATTGGAAGTTTTTTAAGAAGAGACTGGACATCCACTTGTCTGAAATGGTATAGGGTCTCTTGCCTGAGCAGGGGGTTGGACTAGAAGACCTCCAAGGTCCCTTCCAATGCTGTTATTCTGTTATACTGCATTTAATGTATGGTGAGAAAAACAAACTAAGAAACTCACAAACCCACACCACAACCCACTAAGGTCTGAGATGTTGATTGGCTAAGCTAGACACTGAATGTCTTTAAAACAGAATGAAAGAAGACACAGTCAAGCTGACCAGCATTGCAAACCCAAATAACAGTAGCAAGCAGCGTTAACTGTTCCATTGAATAGTAAGAGCACTTAGCAGCTATATGTTATATATGTTTTAAGCTTTTTCCTAGTGTTTATGTTATCATTCCATAGAAATAGGTTTCTGTGTTGACAGGCATGTTCCATAACATCGCTTGTGAGTATATTGACTGAGAAATGCTCGTTTGTAATTTGAATGACTTTTTCAGAAAAGGTGCAGAATCACTTTGGATCTATTAGCAAGTCAATTTAAACATTCTACCTTCCATAGATAAATGGACCTGCAACGTTCTGTTATTGCTATACACGTTTGCTATTATTCCCATTCTTTGTCTCTACGGTGCTAATATTATTCCTTGCACTGACTCTAGTTGCCTAATGAATAAACCTACATTTAATAATAGTGGGCTCATCCACACAAATTCTTCCCTGAACTCTGCACAGCATGGAAATGGCATCCTGGTGTGTGTGTGTGTGTGTGTGTGTCTGTCTGTCTTTTTTTTTTAAGTGAGACATTTGCCAGGCTGTTTGAAAGCTGAAACTTTGCACCGACGGGAGAGTTTTTCCATAATTGCAATGTATCCCATTCTTTCAAAAAACACTAAACGTCCAGCTGGCCATAGAATCACTTCCCCCCCCCCTCCCCTCTTGCCCGGCCGCCTGCTGTGACTGTATGTGACTACTGTAGTGATATACAGCTGTTTCCTGCAGAAAATATGTAAACGGTCTAGACATGCAATAATGAACTGTGGCCAATGCAGGGTTTCCCAGTGGGTGTCCCCAGGTGTTTGGGGGACATTGCAAAGAAGGTGAATTGCAGAAATTCATGATCAGCGCTCTCTCAGTCTCTATTTCTCTTTCTCAACAAAAACCTAGTCCACGGGCCAATTCCCTGCAAATTCTTTCGGCTAAGAAAGTGTTGGGGGGAAGATATGAAAATAATAATTCTTCTTCTTCTTCTTCTTCTTCTTCTTCTTCTTCTTCTTCTTCTTCTTCTTCTTCTTCTTCTTCTTCTTCTTCTTCTTCTTCATCTTCTTCTTCTTCTTCTTCATCTTCTTCTTCTTCTTCTTCTTCCTCTTCTTCCTCTTCTTCTCCTCCTCCTCCTCCTCCTCTTCCTCCTTTCTTTTCCTTCTCCTGCTGCTGCTGCTGCTGCTTCCTCCTCCTCCTCCTCCTCCTCCCTTTGTGATTTATTTGGAAAGTGTTGATTTTTTTAAATAAGAAATACATACTTATGGTTTGATTTCATCACATTGATATAGCTGCTCACCTCACAAAATATGACTCCAACATGGGCACTTGCTGAGGAATCAAGAGTTCAAGCCAACGTCAAGTGGACAATTCATCCCATGTGATAGATCCCTCTTGGCAAAATAGAATTCCAGTTCGGGTATTGGCAGGAATAGCTACCCACTCACTCATTAAAAAGCAGAGGAGTGAACTATTAATCCAGTAATGTGCCTAGGATGTTGTGCCAGGGAAAAAGAGAATACCTGATAGCTGAGAAACAGAAGGAAAAAATAGAAAATGAGTGAAAGAGGCTACTCCAGAACAATCTTCTACCTGAAAACAATCTTTGGGAGAAAAAAAGAAACATTTTAGTTAATTTCCTTGAATTCATGGGGATCTCAAAGAAAGGGTGGCCCATGAGTTGACAACATCTCCATCAGATGGAGCCCTGGTAGTGCAGTGGTTAGAATGTAGTATTGCAGGCCAACTCTGCCCAGAGTCTAGGGTTCAATTCTGGTGGGCTTAAGGTTGACTCAGCCTTCCATCCTTCCAAGATCGGTAAATAAGGATCCAGATGATTGGGGACAATAGGCTGACTCTGTAAACAGCTCAGAGAGTGCTGTAAATCAGTATGGGACGGTATCTAAGTATAAGCCCTATTGCTATTGCTAAATCTATATGCATTACAACTCATGTGTCTGTAACCCAGACATGTCAAACTTGCGACGTCACATGACACCGTGCAATGTATCGGGACGGTTTTGCCATTGCCGGCAATGGGGTGGGCATGGCTTCTGGATGATGTGTCCGGCCCGTGGGTCGGCAGTTTGACACCCCTGCTGTAACATTTAACCAGGGATGTCAAACTCGCCACTTCCCGTGATGTGTTGCAACGTATCTCGACTTTTCCCTCCTTGCTGGAGCTGCAGTGGGTGCATCTTCTGTGTGATGCATACCGGCCCACGGGCTGGCAGTTTGATACCCCTGCCTTTAACTGACTGAAATAGTGCATTTTCTGAATAGATTTCCTCCATAGTTATCTCCTCTCGTGTGGAAAAATAATAAATAAACCTTTTCTTTAGAAATCTTCTCGGTCAGTTGCCAACTGACAATACCACCAAGATATAATAACTGAATCCTGAAAACAGCCACCTGAACCTGAGATTAAAGCTGTAGACAAAAGGGTGTCCAGTCTTGGCAGCGTCAAGATTTCTGGACTTCAACTCCCACTATTCTCTAACCAGCTATGTTGACTGGGGAGTTCTGGGAGCTGTAGTCCACAAATCTTAAAGTGGCCAAGGTTGGGCACCCCTACTGTAGGGATTTGTCGAAGGCCAACCTTCCCCACCACGTATATTCTCAAAGCTGTGCCGATTTCAACTCTAAGAATCCACAACAATAGCTGTGGTAGCTAGGAATTTGAGCTCTTGACTGCCAACATTTGGAAAACCCCTGAAATGAAGAAGGTTGCTCAACACAGTCAGAATAATGATTTTACATAACTATCTACTAGACTAAGATACATATCCTATACTCATTTCTAATCTGGATTCATCTATGGTACGAAATTATTTAATTTGAAAGGATTAGAAAGGTTTGTTGTTGCTGTTAATACAGAATTGTGTGTAACTCCCACCAATTTCAGCCTGCATATTTGCTTGATCTGGTCATGTTTATTTTCACAAGCTCTATTTTAAGCTCAGTTTTGTCAGAACAAAGGACAGCTTGACATAGGTACAATCTGTGCTTTATTTGGTTTCTTTTAGATCAGGATTACCATGTCATTAACTACAACCTTTTCAGAGAGAGAGAGAGAGAGAGAGAGAGAGAGAGAGAGAGAGAGAGAGAGAGAGAGAGAGAGAGAGAGAGAGAGAGAGAGAGAGAGAGAGAGAGAGAGAGAGAGAGAGAGAGATGTATTAACCCATTCAAGAATTTTGATAAGAATTAAATTAGGCACAATCTTTCTTGAGCTAGTGCACAAGCCCCAGAATTGTAGGTAAAAGGCACTGATGTAGGTTTCAGATAAAGGAAAGAAGATTGTCAATTAAAGTTGAGTAGCTACACAACAGCTTTTTGTTTTTCTAGCACCACCCAGTCCTCTTACCCAACAGAGTCCAGAATATCTTCCTGATTTTCTCACATTGACCAAAGAGTTGCAGTATCAACGTGTAAACTCAGCTCATTTTAGGCAAGCATGCCCCATCATAGAAACAGGGGTGGGGGTGGGGGTTCATCAGTCTAATAACCTAATCCTCAACCCCTAGAACATAGTTTCCCAATCTGTGGACTTCAATTGAAGTCCATGGGTTTTAAAGTTGCCAAGGTTGGGAAATCCTGCCCTAGAGGCACATCACAATATTTTCTGAGGTCTTTGGAAAGGCTAATAATAATAATAATAATAATAATAATAATAATAATAATAATAATAATAATAATAATAATAATATAGTTTTGAGTAGTTTGTTCAGCCTCAGATGAAAAAAAAATGCCAATTATGACCTATTACACAAAACAGAACTTTATGATCCTCAGCCCTGTGGTTTTCAAAAGACCAACTTGGTGCAGCTATTGCTGGATTACACAATTTCCCAGTCTCCTATGGTGTTTACCCTGGATATAGACCTCACTCAAAATATCGTTAACTGCACTGTGAGTGTTGCTGGGTCAGAGTTTGCCAACTCTTGCTTCTCTTTCAATTGTTGGCATGCTGCATGGGCAAACGTTCTCAGCTGGCCACACTTGGCATTACTGCAATGCAATTAAGGAGTAATCCTGCCCTGGCAAGAGCAGGGCAACTGTTCTACCCAGCATGCCTTGCGGAACAATTTTGTTTTTATTAATAGAATGAGCAGAATTAGGGAATGGATGAGAAGTGTTCACCTGGTGCTTTCTGGAACAGTTTATGGAAATCTGGGGCAGACTTTGAGTTGGCAGAATGAGTCTTCACACTTCTGATCCATCGGAGAAATCCATCAGAGGAATTATTATTTTGCTGTTTTTGCATGTACAGTGAGAGCCTCTGCACCAGAGACAAATTCCTTGTGTGTTTAATCACACTTGGCTAATAAAGTATTCTGTTCTATTCTATTCTGTTCTGTTCTGTTCTGTTCTATGAAGAGACTAGACAGTTACTTGTCTGAAATGAGCAAGGGGCTGGACTAGAAGACCTCCAAAGTCCCTTCCAAGTAAGTAAGTAAGGCCTGACTTACTTAACTGTCCAGCTTTGCAACAGAAATTCTGATCCCAGTTGTGGAGATAAGTCAAGGACTACCAGAATTTGTTAATAAGATTTATATCCAGCTTTTTCTATAGGAACTCAAGCAGCCTTAGGAGGGAATCTCCCTTCATTCTCCCCCTTCAACATAACAAAACCCATCTAAGTATCTTCGTTGGGTGAGTCTCTGACCCAAAGCCATCCATTTTCACAGCTCAGCGTGCACTTGGGCCAGTTTTCGCAGCACATTTTACGCAGTTTAGGCCCAAATTGGAAGCGGTTTTTTGTTTGGACAAGAACCCTAATTTTTCTCTACCCACGTCTATTCTTGTTTGGAAAGTATATGAAGGACGGCCTTATTAATGCTAATAGTTTCCTTATAAATACTTCAAATACCTTCGTGCAAATATAACATGCAAGCAAGCTCCGCCTGGATTAGCCAAGGAGCTTTTCATGGTGATTTAGAATTTCAAGGCAGGAAAACTGATACGAAATTGTCAATTTGGTCAACTTCATAGTACAATTTGATCCTCCACATATAATGAGCTTTAAGCTGGGCAATAACTGTAGGATCAGGTGAAAAGAAATCTTTCGCTAGAGAAAAGATGATGATGCCGTTCGTTGGGCAGGATTCAATGTCATAGGAGATGGAGTGAGAACTGAAGAAGTGATCAGTTCTCTCAGGGTGGGATTAAGAGGTTCATTTTGAACAATGTTTAATCAAATTACTTTCAAAACAATTCTCCATCTCCCTTTTAAGCTGTGAATACAGAATATAGATATGGCCATGGAAGCCCGCTCTGCATTATTGACTTGGCCGCTACAATTTTTTTCTCTTCCAGAAATGTCGATGTGGTCACAACCATCCAAAGCACCCCCGCTTGTATCTCAATTTTGTACAAGAATGTCCCAAAGGTGCTTTTTTCAAAAGACAACGGGACTTCCTTTGTTTTTCCTTGAAGATGTTTCATTTCTCATTCAAGAAACTTCTTCAACTCTGGACTGAAGAAGCTTCTTGGATGAGAAGCAAAACTTCTTCAAGGAAAAACAAAGAAAGTCCCGTTGTCTTTTGAAAAAGCACCTTTGGGACAACCCATGGCATCACTGATCTCCATAGACATTTTATATAAGAAGTCCACCTTCCTGACAATAACTGGGAAGATTGAGATTTTCATCATAGATTTTTCTTTTTTTCCAGAGTCATCCTGAAGAAAATTGCTTTTCCACCCCCTTATCTGTTGTTTACACCACTTATGGAAGTGAAAGTCATTTTTCTGTATTGCCAGTGTTGGCCCACCAGAGTACATGTACCTGAAAATAAAACCAGATTAGAGAAGAACTTTGGAAGAAGTCAAGTTCTTCAGCTGGTATCCTTTGTAAGGTGAGTGGTGAGAGTCACCAGACTTGGTGTGCTTAGCCAAGAAATCATGGTACTTTGTTCACCTTTTCCTGAGGTTGTGTGATGCAAATTTCTTTGTCCCAAGCAGAGGCAACAGTTCAATAATATTACTCAACACGGGAATGCTATTTTTGTAAGCACGACTGAATCTTCTGATTTTGCTTTTTTTCTTCTTCTCAAAGCGTCGTGTCATTCTATCTTAAATTTAGATGTCACTAATTTGTGTAGTTTTCAGCCAAGTGTTACAGAAAGCACCTTTTCTTCTCTCATGGATGAACATTACAATATCCATCAATGTCTTTCTGAGGCAGATCCTAAATAAATCACATACCTCATTAGCAGGTGCATGATTACCTTTTTTATCCCCAGCTTTGGGTTATTGTTATTTTTTCTCTTGAGTTGCTTGAGGCCAGAAACAAAAGAAACAATCAGGAGTTCAAACACTCTCAGTTAACCTGGCAATAACCCCAATACAAGAGTGCATTATATTAAAAAAAGATGGGATGTTCCCAATTGCATGATTCTTATATTTAAGGCACAGTTGACTGAGTTTTGGTTGATCTTGGCCTTCTCATTGACCCGAGGCAGTAAATTCTTCCTCCCTTTATCCACAGCTTCTTCCTTTTGCTGTTCAAATAGTTTGTCAGCAAATTATCCAGTTAATAAAGAGCCAGTGATGACAGTTTTTCCAAACATGGTGGGACCTAATTGTGAGCCTGATCAAGCAAAACAAACAGAGAAAGAGAGAGAGAGAGGAAGGGAAAGTGCTCAGAAGGGTAAAGAGAAATTGATTAATGAATTCTAAGACTCCTTGGTGCCTAAAGACAAACCAAACATTGAATTATACACTGTATGGAATTTATTTAAAAATAAAACGAAGATGAACATTAGTTACATGCCTGAACTGTGGAACAAAGCATTTAACTATCCAATCCATGGGTGTTGGTTTTAAGAAATGTAAACTATATGTCTTATGATTTAAAGCAGTGGTTCCCAACCTTTTCTATATCCCGCACCCCTAGAATGCTTCTGATATATTCTCGCACCCCTTTGCAAAAGTTTGAAATAACAGCAACGAATTATGTATATACACTATAATTTTGAAAACCCAAGTTTTGGCACCCCCTGGAATATTGTCTGGCACCCCTGGTTGGGAACCCCTGATTTAAAGGATGAAGATAAAACCCATCAGAAATTATTTCATGTCTAAAACAATGGATATTTAAAAAGGTTGGATGTCAAATTTGTGTGTGTGTGTATGTGTTGGCATTTAAAGCAGTTTTAGGGCTCTTTATATCATTTAGTCTTGTCTTATCATAGCTTTGGATGGATGGATGGATGAATCCACCATTGCACATATCATTCTCCAATTAATTCTACTTCAACCTTCTCAATCAAGCCTAACCTGGGTTTGCAATTTGAGTGTTAGCTCCACCTAGTTTTGCCTTGTAGCTGTTGAAGCCATTACCCTACCCCCCTACATTACCAAGTCACCATGAAGTTGTTCACCGGTGTGTTAAGGCAATAAGCAGACCCAAAATGCGTTCAGATCCGTTCTTCTGTTTTGTCTGCTAGGGAATGTTTTCTTTGGAATTATGCAAATACATGCATACATGCTACCGGTTTGCCCTTGAAAAGAACACCTTCCCTGTGGTGGAATGTCTTTTCCTAATGGGTTGTTTTACAAAAACTGGCAAAGGAGGTGAGACTACCGTAATGCCCCCTTGAGCCTGGGAGGAACTTACAAAGGCCTACCAAGGAACGTTGGGGCCTACTCCTCTTCTCCGGGACCGTTCTTGGAAACAATAGCCTCAGTGTTTCCACCAGATAATGGACATGTTAGAACAGATGGAGGGGTTAGCTCACCTTGTTTGTCTGCCAGCCTCCAAAGAGCACACCTTTCTCTTTTGGCACAATTGACAGGTTTCATCAGCCAAGGCAAGCCTGAATTCACCCTGAGTGCTATGGAACAAAAATGTAATTACTTCTGTCATTCACTTAAGTGGTGAATAGTTTGCATACTGGGTTGTGACTGAGAGTTAATTCAAACCCATCAAACTCACAGGCTCAACTTCTTCTGCCTCAGATGGGATGATTAATTTTTTTTTAAAAAAAGGTTTGCAGCTAAACACATGCACACACACACACACACACACACAACAGACAGACAGACAGACACGTTCACCCACACCCATGCAAAGGCACATAATGTGCACATTTTTCCCATCGTGAAGATATGTTTGTCAGAACAGTCAATGAGAATGTGGATTATCAATTATCAGATGATAGCAATGATAGAGATGTTATTTTTTTCCCCAAGACGTAAATGAGAATTATGGGGCCAGGGCTACACCTGCCAAACTCTTTCCATTTTGAGATGATTTGGAGAGAAGTGGGACCTGAACCAGTGATTAGTATCAGAATTACGGGAGAAGATTTACAGTAAGTTTCCTTTAGTAATATACAATAACTGAGAAAAGAATACTCATTAGCAATTTAACTGAAAAGTTGTTTCATAAAGAACCAACTCAGAGGCAGCAATTTTAGCACTGAGACGACCAGATTAGAAGTGACAGGACGACAGCAAAGGGTTACAAGGAGAAGTCTGATATAAGATTGCTGTCTCAATGTCTACATGATCCATGATTATGACCTTCCATGCAGATGTGTCTTCTAGTAAAGACACATTCTAAGATTCTTCTCCAAGTTGACATGTACTTTGTGCAACTCTGTGCTATCCAAGGCTTTATCTCAGGGGTCTTCTAACTTGGCCCTTGTATGACTTGTGGACTTCAACTCCCAGAATTCCTCAGCCAGGCACGCTGGCTGAGAAATTCTGGGAGCTGAAGTCCACAAGTCATAAAAGGGCCAAGTTTGAAGACCCCTGCTTTATCTGATACCATCATCATTGTTTGGAATTATCTGGCAAGGTGTAAGTACTCTTTTTCAAGGACATGGGAATGCAGGTTATTAGTTATCTTCAGTCTCATTATAGCTATAGATCAGGGATCTTCAAACTTGGCCCTTTTATGACTTGTGGACTTCAAGCCCCACAATTCTTCAACCAGGCATGCTGGCTGAGGAATTCTGGGAGTTGAAGTCCACAAGTCATAAAAGGGCCAAGTTTGAAGATCCCTGCTATAGATCATAGATTCATAGGACTGGAAGGGAGATAAATACCTAAGAATACAAGCAGTGCTTTGCTGAATGAGAGATCTCTGGCCCATCTAGTCTAACGGTTTGTTCTCACAGTGCCAACCAACTGTACGAGGAAGCCCATGAGTCTTAACCTTCAGAGGCAGTCCACTGCCATCAAAGCCAATAGCCATTTATCCCCAGGACTTCCAGTAAATGGTCCAACACCCCCCCTTTTTAAAGCTAATTAAGTTGATAGCCATCACCACATATCAAAGTAACATACAAGAGAGAGAGAGAGAGAGAGAGAGAGAGAGAGAGAGAGAGAGAGAGAGGGAGAGAGAGAGAGAGAAGATTCCATTGACTCTTTTATTTACACATTTTATTTTTAATTAAAAAATAAAGGTTATCTTGATACAGTTCTTTGCAGCATCTGGGCAAAATATGCACCCTTTAACAAGACTGTAGGAAACAAGATCGTTATCTAAACTTTGGCACACTAGACTGGAAAATAAAAGGCAATCCCTCTCCTGCAAAGCTTTCTTCCCAGGTTCATGACTTGTTTTCCTGCCGATGTCAAGGATGGATGGTTCAGCCCTTCTCACCTGAAGTGTGTTACTAAACAGGAGAAATGGCAACAACAACAACAACAACAACAAATGGAACCTTCCAAACCCAATGGAAAGAGACGGGCACAAAGACTCTCCCTGAGCTGAGCTGAAACGGGGGATTCTGGGAGTTGGAATCCAAAAGTCTTAAAGTTGCCAAGGTTGGATACCCCTGATCTACCGTATATGGTTACGGTTTGAATGTTGGCTCCAGGGCCATCCACCAAGAGGTCAGGAACATCAAGATGGAAGTCCCAATGACTAAATTAAAGCCCTGCCCCTAATCTGTATCAGATGGGCAACCCGGTAAAATGAGGGCAGCTATCAGACACTTCTGGCTGCTCTTGCTCTCTTGATTCTTCCGCCAGTCCCAAGAATCCCCAGTCTGGTTCACATGTATCTTTTCTTTAAAAAAACTGGATTGCATCACAATAGCATATCTATTTGCTGGAACTCATTACTTAGAAAAGTATGGTTAATTGAATTAGTGATGTCATTTTCCAATATGTGAGCAATTACTGCCTCATTCTTATGCAAAGAGAGGCTTGTGAGATTGGGCTGTTTCCAGTAATAACTATTCATTGGCAAATTTCAGATCCAAGGAACTGACCTGATCTTTGTTTCAGCCATTTGCACATAGGGTTAAAAATTCAAATAACTCTGAAGCTACTGCCCTCACCAAAAATTTTAATACAAGTCTTGGCACAAAGACATAAAAAAAATATATTTGCAAGCCCTTCCCTCGAGGGAACAAACATTTAAAAAATACAAATTGTGTGCAGGAGCAAATAACATTTTTAAAACAAGCTTTCAAATACCATTTGGATGCATGCTTTGATGCGTTGTTTAAAATGATGGTTTTGTTTTTTAAAAAAAGGAAGAAACTTACAAAGAAGAGAGCAACTGAGGCTAAAGCAAAAACCTAGTTGCCGCTCCTTAATATAAACTGGCCAGAGGTGAACATATAAAGGATAAACTGGCTTTTGATTATGGCAGCTTAAATTCTTAACAGTTCATTGCACAGATACCCTCGGGGAAATACTATATACTGGTGTTTTGCTTGGAGCCCAACTTGCTCCCCTATTAATTTCCACTTCATTTCCAGGGTAATTCTGTATTCCAGATGATTGAAGGGAAGACTTTCTGCAGAGATCCAGTAATTTTCTCTCTACTGAAAGAAACCATTAAACTGCACGCACTGGCATTCTGCTGTATACATTGACTCAAGGGTTCTCCAGAAGAAATGAGTCAGCCTGGCAGTGATCCAGTTATGGAAGACACTAGTCGTGCAAGAACTTTTCAGGGCACACTTATGCCCAACTGAATCCCTTTTCAGCCTCCAATACAAGCCTCCTCTACTAATTCAAACCTGGACCACAATCTAGATCAGACATGTCAAACACAAGGCCCGGGGGCCGGATCCGGCCCGTGAAGTGGTTTCATGCGGCCCGCGAAGCCATCCTGGAAACAGGGAGGGAACGGCCCCCACTGCCTTGGCCCTGGCCCAGAGACCCTCCTCCTGCCAGAGACCCTCAGATCTGTCCCACTCCTGCCCAGGCCCCCATAGGCACCCTTGATGCGAACGATGTAGAGCTGGCCACGCCCACCTAGCAGGCCATACGCACTCTAGCCCTGCCCACCCAGTAGGCCACGCCCACCCTGGCCACACCCACCCGGCCCCTTGAGGGCAACCGCAATGCTGATGCGGCCCTCAATGAAATTGAGTTTGACACCCCTGATCTAGATCATGGATCTTCAAGCTTGGCCCTTTTATGACTTGTGGACTTCAGCTCCCAGAATTCCTCAGCTAGCATGCCTGGCTGAGGAATTCCGGGAGTTGAAGTCCACAAGTCATAAAAGGGCCAAGTTTGAAGACCCCTGATCTAGATAGAGAGTACAAGGGGATTGGAGAATACTATTATGTCACTTCCCTCTTGTTTTGCCTTTCTACTCAGAAAAGCAAATTGAGTAAATAGCAACGTTGGGTTGGCAGTGCCCATTCAGACTTGCCACTGGTCAACCCCAGAACACTTAGGGCCATGCTCCTCGAAATTCCAACCTCTGATGTTGATTTTGGTATTGTATGGAACAATATAATTTACTTACAATGCAATGGAGACAAAAGAGTAGCCAGGATGGAGCTATGCATATCAGCCATAGTTCTGGATTGAAACTTCAGCCTACTGAGTTTCTAAAACCAGCCCCTGATCATTGTTGTCCAAATCAATATATTTGCCGTCAAGGGAGCTCTTCCTAGGACAGTTGTTTGTTCTCCCTTTCCTGGTGGCTTAGATGATCTTTTAGGGAATAAGCCCACCTGAGACTCACAATTTGAGTCTTTCTCTTGACTGCCACCAGGCTCACTCACTGGCCAGCATAATGGTAGACCACTGACATCCCCTTGTTTTGAATGGCCCATGAAAAATACTTTGCACTGGTACTTTTACAAAATACAATCGTGGGAATCCTGCTCTCTCTGTCTTTGGTAGTTGCTGCTTAGCATCCATTTTAAAGCATTCTGAACAATTATAACAACAACAACAATTATGGCAAGATAAAGAACCGGTATATTCAGCATGCTGAAGTCCTTAAAACATTTCTTCTCATGAAAGCATGAGAAGTTGACGCACTTGGGTGTTTCGGAAGCTCCAATCTCTAAGCATGCAGTTTATTTGGAGAAAGATTCCAGGATATGCATCAGGAAAGTGTATACTTGACCCTGGGAGTCAAGAAAATCATCCTGGTTAACATTGGATCTCCTCATCCAACTGTCACCTACCACACCGATTGATTTCTTAAGGCATGAGGTGCAGGGAAATCCAGTTTATGCATTGTCCCCTGGGGAAGCTTTGAGGTGGCTCTTAACTTGAGGTTGTCAGCCCTAGAGATGCCTCTGCTATGTGTTTAGGAGATCCATCGGTTTCTGAAGAGGAGCCCAACTGCTCCCTGGTTAACCCACAGTCTTCTTCTGCTTGGTTTTCCTTCAAGACCTCTGGCTGAGTTTGGCTGCTCAACTTTTCTTCTGCTTCGATTTCCTCTGAGGTGGGAATGGAATTTTTCTTTGGGCGGCCTTTGGGCTTTGTGGGGGCCTCCTGTCCTCCTTTCAGGACCTGGAATAAAAATAAATGAAGCTGTTTATGGCTATACTGAAATCCTGCTGACCAAGTTACAGAGAGGCAAATGGACCGATTTTGGCTTCTTTGTGTTGTCTCCATCTTACATTTATTTTGCTCTATGCCCTACATTGCTCTATGCTCTAACCAACTACATTGGTTGGTATTAAGAACCCCCCTCCTCCCCATTATTAACAACATCTTTTGCATTTTTGCCTAATTTACACATGTGGCAAGCCATTTCCCCTAATTTATTACATGCTCACCTACTATTTTCCCTGATTCATATATCTTACGGATAAAAATACATATTTTATCGTTATTTTTTGGGGAGGAGCAACTCGTGTTTTTATATATGCACTGTTGGATGAGAGGTGAGTCAGATGTGCAATTAAAAGCGAGTAGAAAACAGTCATTTGTATTCCAGGCAGCTCATTATTTTCCATTTATTGATTTATTTATCACATTTCTATATCTCCTATCTCCATCCCTTCATGCCATTCCCCTCAAATTCCCCTTTTTATCATGGTGTGAATTCTGGAGATGACAAACAAAAGACCAGAGTCAAAAATCACTAGAGACAAAAATCACACCAGTGCACAAAACACAACTTCATATGCAAGCTGACATGGATTAACTGTAATATTGTTTTATATTGTTGACAAAATAAAGATTTCGTTGTCACAGGCTAAACAACCTTAGGCCACAAAGACAGAACCTATACAAAGTCCTTGTCCAAACAAAAAAAACAATGAATCAATACACACAAATATTTACAAAACTCAGGGATGTCTACAAGTTAGGGTTAAAAAAGTAAGATGCGGCACTCAAAACCCAATCCATTTTTAGCTGTGTTTTACTAACAGAGCTTTGATATACCACTTTGATATTATGGTCACCATCTTGACTTTTTGACCATACCTTGTAAAGAACCCTGGTGTCACTTTTTTTTCGGGGGGGGGGCTGGATAGACTTAATTATGGTTGCTAGAGACACCCTGAAATCAACTGATATATTTTTCAGGGTCAACTTCGTTCCTGTTGAAGTCATTCAACTGACGCTCAGTCTAACCACTAGGACTCTGACTGAATTCCATAAATCATGGGTCCCCAACCCCGGTCCGAGGACCAGTACTGGGTCGCGGCATGCTAGCAACCAGTCTGCACAAACAAGCAAAGCCCAATCCATGGGATACAGGTAGCACACAAAAACCACGTACTCTCTGGTCCTGGAAAAACCTTTCTCCACACAACTGGTCCCTGGTGCTCAAAAGGTTGGGGACCTCTGTTGCAAATGCTTACCATTTTTTTCCATTTCATCCTGCGATTTTGATACCAGGTTTTCACTTGGAGTTGAGTGAGGCCGAGGGACTGAGCAAGATCCAGCCTAGAAGAGAAACTATCCAGATTAATGAACAAGAAGAAGAACGTGACATCATCCTTCATTACCAAGATTACACTGCATCTTATTGAAAGTGAGCAAATGGTTCATCCACACAATTGTGTGGATCGAGAGACCAGCAGCTTAATCGGACGTGATAATGATTAGAGAAGACCAATGACTAATGATCAAACAAGAGCAATGACCACAATATCAGTCATTGTAGGGTTTCTAAGCAAGTCACACCAAACTCAATAGGAAGTTAGTCTAAGAAAGCAAACAAAGGCCTGCGCTGTAAATTTGCTTTTTAAAAGTAAACATATTAATTTGCTTAGGACTATATTAACTAAACAGTTCTAGGCATTGGATTTACTTCTCAGCAGGGATGCTGTGCACTATTTCTACAAGTTCTGCTTTCAGGTTACACAATGTCAGTTGGGTCGTGCCTGTTCATAATAATATTAATTTAAAAAATGGTTACATTAAGACTGACCCTGTAAAAAAAGGAATATGCACCTTCCCCTGGTTCAGAAGCTGCACTAGATGTTATGTGGCATGCTGAGAGTCACGCTGCAGAACTGGATGAAGCCAGAGTCCATCCTGAAGAGGGTATCAGGAGTTTCAAATGGTATTTGAAGCAAATGAAAACAATACGGCACCTATTTTTCCCTTTAATTCCTCTCAAGACAATGTTTTGGCCCCAGCTGTTCTACTGGGGGTGAAGGAGACTCCAAGAAGCCATAAATCTGGTAAGTGAACTTGCCACTTTAAACATGTTTATCTCCATTATAAAACCTTTAAGACAAAAATAGGAAAAAAATATTTTTCCCCTACTGGGCAAACTGGAGTATTACATGATCCACTAAAGAAAAAAGAAAGAAAGCTGGACAGTACCGACCAAATCAAGTGTAAAATTGGTGGACAACGTCAAGTTCTCTATTGCATGTTCACAAGTCAGATGAACTGCCTAAACAGGAAGTATCTTCATCCCAGTTGTGAGAAACTGGGGGTTAAAATGTTTGATCTACTACTGTCTCTCGGAGATCTGGCCAAGGGCAACCAATTAATTCTTTCTTTTTAGAAATAAGAAACTAGTGTGGCTGAGAAATGTTAAAGCAAGAATAGTTATGGCAGAAGATTTTTATTTTGCTTTCCCAAAGTAAAACTTTTGGAGTTGGACAACTCAGCTGATCCATTGATGGTTATAAAGACCTACAAGAATACCTTGTTCTACTTTCTGCCTTTCCCTTCTTTTCACTGCTTTTAAGACCAGCACAGTCTTCCCTAGCATGACAAATAGCAGAGAGTATTCCCCTGACATTAGAACTGCATTTACCTAATCATTCCTTCAGAGCTGGAATGTCAAGTGAAGCTCATGAAACTCACTGAATAAAGACACTTGAATGAAACTTGCTGGTACTGCTCATGAGTTATGCCTTTTCCATGATTAATATTAGTGAACTGGAACACAAACAGTGTGGAGGCAACATAAACAAACATGATGCACCTTGTCTTGTTTCACGCACCAGTAGTTGCATAATGAATGGTTTTGAATTAGTCCAAAATTTCCCAACCATCTTTTTTCCCTTAAGATGCCTTTCCCAGCATAAACAATACATTCCGTCCCTAGGTTGCAGTTGTGGAAGAGTGGCGGAAGCATTTGTACTTTGTTTGGAAACAAGTGACTGCGTATATAGGCTGAGTTCACACAACTTGGCATACTGGGTTAACAAAACACAGTGTAGTGCTCGCTACTTAATGGGCTATGTCCAAACAAAAGCATCATATGATAGCTTAATGCGATGACCTGGTTCCTACAACATGCTAAGACAATGAAGGGCTCCCATACCTTGATGAACAGAGACCACCAAACACATTTGGTCTAATATAACAAATTGGATGAACCCAACTGAAAAATCTTGTAAAGGATCAGATCAAGGGAAGTTGCTAGGAGCATGGTGGAGCTTGCATGGATTGGGAGGTTAGCAAGTCCACGTTCAAGACCTGGGTGTTGCCATGGGACAGGGTGAGTGCTCGTCCTTCACTCCAGCTCCTGCCAAGGACATGAAAGGAACCCCCAACTGGGTGTCCTCTGGGTAATGGTGATGTCACTGGCTAATCCTATCAATCCAAAACCACCTTGGTGCTTCTGACACAAGTGCAATGTGGTGTACATTGAATTATAACAGGGTCCCAACCAGTTTGAGCAAGGAATCCTAAAAACTTTCCAGCTCTTTGGGGTTTTATCAACCTGTCATTACAAGCAATGATGGAAGACTGTATCTATCATCCATAACTGAAAGTGCTCCTTCAAACCATATTTATTTTGTTTTTCAGCTATCCAAGGCTGCAGGGGAGATAGAGAAGAAACAGTGGTGTCATCTATCAGAGGCTTACTGTCCTTATTTTTAACTTCTCCACAAAGCAGAAAAATCCCAGTCCTGTGATTGGGTGGTATGATTTTATGGGTCTCCCAGGGCTCACCACATTTTTCTCCTTATCCATGAATGTTCATGCAATCCTTGTTTAAAATCCCCTATGCTAGCAACCCACAGGCTTGTATCTTAGGGCAGCGAAATTGATCAAGACGTTATCTTCGGAATCGCCAGCCCATCATCATTTTATTGCCCAGAAAATATTCTGAGAAATTGGATACCACAATGTACTGTCCACCTTTTAGGGTGGAAAGGAGAGGCCTTCTGAGTAAGTACATGTGCTCCTTCCTTATCAAACCAATAAACAAACAGATTCCCAAGTTTTTATGTATTAAGGGGTGAGTCTTCCCATTCCATTGGCCTAAGGGAAATGTGTCAGATCAGTCTTCTTGGGCCAGATAATACATGCCTATCATGGCTAGATTGCCTGTAACCCTTTCGGGTTGCTGGCCTGTGGAAAATTACCGCTGGTTGCCTAGGAAACAGAAGCAACAAACACAAAGTATGAGGCAGAAAGCTGCTAAAATTGCTCTTGCTCGTCAGGCTTAGCCATGTACGATGCTGAGCAATATTAACACCAGCCAATTCAGAGAGCAGCAGTAGCCTGAGAATGTGATCAAGAGGCTTATGGCTGATGGGCTCTTTGGAATTACAGTATAGGCTCTTGAGAGTTATAGGGAACCTGGGAATTACAGTTCAGCAAGATCTAAAAAGAGCACGCTTCTTCACCTATCACAGGGGTCGGCAACCTCGGCTCTTTTATGACTCGTGGACTTCAACTCCCAGAATTCCTGAGCCAGCTATGCTGGCTCAGGAATTCTGGGAGTTGAAGTCCACGAGTCATAAAAGAGCCGAGGTTGCCGACCCCTGACCTATCATGTTTAAGGCCAGGCAAAGATTCGGAGACAGTTAGGATAGTATCAGGTGCAAGCAACCACATCCACACAGGACAGGTTCAAATTGACTATTTTATTGTATTCTACCTATGGTAAAAGAATCTCCCCAGACTGCTTGCCTTTCTTTGGGAACAAAGAGATATGGTTCTTGGAACTTCAGGGGAAGATCAGGCTTATGCCTCTTGTGGCTGAGCAAGGATTCAAGGCTAGTTCCCGCTTGATAGCAATAGCAGAAGCACTTAGACTTATATGCCGCCCCATGGTTCTTTCACGGTACTCTCTGGTGATTTACAATGTCAGCCTCTTGCCCCCAACAATCTGGGTTCTCATTTTACCAGAAGGCTGAGTCAACCTTGAGCCCTATCAGGATCGAACTCTTGGCTGTGGACAGAGTGAGCCTGCAATAGTGCAGTTTAACGACTGAGCTGCCAGGCCTTTTGATCCCTCTTTCTTGCTGACTGGGAGTTCCCCAACGGATATAAGGTCAAACTATGGCATTGCTATTATCTGTACAGGCTAATGAATGTGACTTCCTTCTTTGATACAGTTGATTCTTCTTTGAAACTAGTTAAAATTATGCTCCATTCAGACAGTTTCCCTTCCACCAACAAGGGTTAGGGTAGGGTTAGGGTTAAAGTTAGGGTTAGGGTTAGGGTAACAAGGGCAATGGACTAAACCCTTCATGTTCTGAATGTCAGGATCCAGAACCCAATCTAGAATGAAACTCCCACACTTTTAATTCCACTTTTTTAAAAAGTCAGTTTGTTCCGTCATTAATCCTGGGATTCTTGTTACGTGACGATGATCAAACAACAGTGAAAACCAAGAGCTGGTTTCCTTCTCCACACCGGCTCCTATTTGCTCTCCGCTTATTGCATATTTGCTCTCAGCTAGTGGAAATAATTTGCTTCTCCCTTTCATAGGAAACAAGCTTCTAAGTATCACTGCCCATAAATCTATGCTGGCAAGTATGCATGTATCCAGCACACTCGCAGCCTGGTATGTGTTTTCCACTGATATGATCTATTCATGTAGCCTTTGATTCTAAGGGAAGGGTGCTTTGAAATGCGATCCGATTATGTGTCCGAGCCTTCAGACAAGAGCAGGCTCATCTTCACATGCTTAGGAGCTATCATGGTCCAATCAGCACCTGAACAGCTGAGAGGAGCAGGGCTTAGGGACCCCACTCTGTCATGGCTGGAAAGACAGCCCCATCTTCAATGCTTGCTTGAGAAACAGACTAAACCCTGTAGGGCATTTCCTTTCTGAAGTAAGGATATGATGAGGCTAAAATGGTCCCTGGTCTTAGAAGATTAAAACTAGGTATTTTGAATTTTAAAGCATCTGCCTGGTTAGTCTTTTCTCCGCACCATAACATATAAAGTCCTTCGTGAGAAGGGCGGTATACAAATTAAATTAATAAATAATAAAATAAATAAATAAAGCAGCTCGCTCTGTCCTTCAAGGCTGCTAACAATTGTTGTTAGGGGATCATTTTGTGTGGTTCATTTTTATTGGTCGTTTTACGGATTCATTTTATCAGTCAGTGACTAGAATAAAGTTCGCTCTCTCTCTCTCTAGCCTTCAAATGCAAATCAGTATTCCTGCCAGGATCCATTGCTCTGCTTGAATTAATCTAAATCTAAAACTTCTGAATGTCTTTTTTCCCAATGGTAAATGTAGAAGCTATTTCCCCCCCCCCCCACACACACACATACACCACTTTTACTGTTAAAAATGTAATGGAGACAAAAAGACATTCTCCTTCTGTGTTAGTTGTTACCCACATGTCCCTTAGCTGGCCCTACCCATTAGCCATTTGGGACTCTCATCAAAGATAATCGAAAATAAATGGTGCAGTGTCAGGTCCCTATCCAATCTCCTGCCTTTGAGAACAGAGTTATGTATGCAAATGGAGTAAGGATCTTAATCTGTTTGTAGGAATGTTTAAGATTTTATTTATTTTATTTTATTTATTTTATTTAGATTTATATACCGCCCTTTCCCGAAGGACTCAGGGAGGTTTACAGGGCATTTAAAAAACAGTCAATACAAACGTTAAAATAAATTAAAAGAGATTAAATAGAACCCTGAGAAAATTAAAACCCAGTTAAAATTAAAATTAAAAATATTCTCAGCCTGGGCCAGAGAGCTCGAAGAGCCAGGTCTTCAGGTCCCGGTGGAATGAGCGGAGGTTGGGGGCAGTCCTAAGCTCCGCAGGCAGCTGGTTCCACAGGGCAGGCGCACCCACTGAGAAGGCCCTACCCCTGGGTGTTACCCGCCGGCAGTCTTTAACCGGCGGCACCCTGAGGAGACCCTCCCTGTGGGAGCGCACTGGACGAAGGGAACTTGATGCTGGCAGCAGGTGTTCCCTCAAATATCTGAATATCCTGTTCAAAACAGCCACTGTTTTGAACAGCCCCATGATTTGTGGATTACATAAGTATGCAAGAAAGTTAAAGATAATTCTCATTTTGGAAACCCTGGCTCTTCCAGGCTCCAGTATATGGGACTTTGAGGAGTAACTGTCTCAAAACCTTCAGTCAAGTGCTGACAATAGGGACTCCTACCACTAGAGAGAAATGGGGTAAATAGCAGTAGCAGTTAGATTTCTATACCGCTTCACAGTGCTTTACAGCCCTCTCTAAGTGGTTTGCAGAGTCGGCTTGTTGCCCCCAACAATCTGGGTCCTTATTTTACTGACCTCAGAAGGATGGAAGAATCCCTTTCCCTCAATTGTCTTAGATTTTGTAGAAGGATGTTTCATTACTACAATCACAATTTAGCCTTCACCCATCCATTATTTTGAATGATCTAACAAAGAGTAGTAGTCAAAGCCCTCTATATAGTAACAACCTGGCTCATGCAGGATTTCTGCTGCCTTCTTAAAGGCCACTAAGTCTCACTTCATAAAGAGAAACCTCTAATATTGGCATCCAATGCCACCATAGATGCTAGTCCTCAAGGTATGACTCAATCTTGAGTTCAACCCACTTTCAAAGATTCTCCAAAGCTGGAGTATTCAGAAGACAATTTTACCATGCTGAGACTGCAGAAGTGATTGGTGGGTGAATTCCTAACATGGAACTTGACACAGGCATATCGTTCTCTATAGCAACTTGCTCTTAGAACCATGCTAGTGCAAAAATCAAAACCCAAATGACCTCAATATGATTTAGATCAGGGGTCTTCAAACTTGGCCCTCGTATGACTTGTGGACTTCAACTCCCAGAATTCTGGAGTTGAAGTCTGCAAGGGCCAGGTTTGAAGACCCCTGCTTGAGATTCTAAGTCCTGTGGTCCCTTGCTCTGCCCATGCTGGCTGAGGTTGACAGGAGTAGAAATCCAAGACATTTTAAAAGCACCAGGTTGCCCGTCAGGGCATCAGTGGCTTCTTTTTTATCACGAACCAGTTGGGTTGCCCTCTCACTCACTCACACCCCCAACCAACCCAATCTCTCCTCAACCAACCTGTCTGGGGTGGACAGGTACTTCTGCTTTTGGAATTTCTTCTCTAGTCCCATCAGCTGCAACTCCGTGAAGATGGTCCGGCTGCGGCGAGGCTTTTTCAAGGGAAGGGTGGGCTGCTCTGTCTCGGATTCACTGCTTCCATGAGTTTCATTGGCCTGGGTCTCTGAGCAGGCACCTGCCGAAGATGGGAGTGGCGAGAGAACCCTAGAGGTGGTCACTGCAGGAATGAAGTGAGAGACAGCTGAAGGCGGTCTGGTGATGACAGAGATGAGTGGATAAGCCCGAAGAGAAGAGGGACCTGGGAAATAAGCATCAGAAGGAAAGGCGTTACTGAGGTAAGTCCCAGCTCTACTTTGATGAAGATTTGATTCATACGTAGTACAGAGGTCCCCCTCTTGCCTTTCTCTTGAGGGCAAGAGAAGAAGGGGACGACAGAGAAGGAGGTGGCTGGATGGAGTCACTGAAGCAGGAGGAGTGAGCTTAAATGGACTCCAGAAGATGGTAGAGGACAGGAAGGCCTAGAGGAACGTTGTCCATGGGGTCACGATGGATCGGACATGACTTCGCAGATAACAACAGAGGTCCCCAACCTTTTGGGCACCAGGGACCGGTTCTGTGGAGAGAGAGGTTTTTCCGTGAACCAGAGGGTGTGTGGTGTTGTGTGTTGCCTGCATCCCACAGATGGGGCTTTGCTTGTTTGTGCGGACCAGTTGCTGCCATGCCGCGGCCCGGTACTGTTCCACGGACCGGGGGTTGGGGACCCCTGACATAGTACATAGTAGATACGATAAGTAGATAGTTTGGGACCACCAAAGACAGGGTAGAGGCAATCCTTCTTTTTATCACCTTCCTTTTCCTTCTTTCATTTTAAAAACCCTATTCCAGACACAGCAGCAAGCTTTGAGTAATTACCTACAGGCACCAGTTGATTAGGGGTGGTGTTGGAAAAGAGAGGGTTTTGTTAGGACAAGAAAGGTGATTTTCCCCTCCCTGTCCAATGCCCTCAGTCTTGAATGGATCACCGTGTGTTTTCAATTAAATGTATAAAATCATAAACCTGGAACAGGAAGATATGCAGATTGTGTGTGATCTAGTTACAGCCTAGGCAGCTGTTCTAGCCTCCAACACGCCCCTTGCTCTGATTTTCATCCTTCAGCTCCTTGGGAATTAGCCCTGGAAGAGCCAAGGAACAGAGCATTAAGGCATGGCTGGCAGTCACCTTCTTACAAAGTGGGGAAGAAGAATTTATGACTTCAGGAAATTAATCTATAGCACTGAAGGTAAAGACGTGTCGATGGAATGATCGTTAAACCTCAGGTTTTTTCCCCCCCCCCTTCATTTTTAAAAGAAATTTACCATTCATTGGCAAGCATAGCCAGCTTCACAAATCAACACACTGGAGGCTATTATGAAATAAATGTAATTTACCTTACGGTGCTAGAGAAGACGATGCAATTGTTTGCAGAAGTTTAAAAGTGATATGCCTCCATTGGAGGTTTGGACAGATCAATTTATTCTTTGTCTGGACTTGTTTGGCATACGTTTACTGAAAAATTCAGCATTTCTAAAGCATGTTATAAATGGCCATTGTTTTTGTTTGCACTTCTCACATTTTTATGCATTTGACACTTGAAATACTTGGGTTATCTGGAGCATTCTTTATTCTGGAATATCTACCTTTAATGAATGTCGGTATGTTTTCTGAATAAAAGGAGAATTAAAAACCCAGGACAGAAGGGTTTAGAGCCACGAGTGTCAACCAAGTCAACGTGTTTAAAAATGCAAGCCAAATGCATTTTTAAATTTTAAATTTTAAATGCATTTTTAAATTTGCAAATGTGTTTGTGCATATGTAGGCTCGTACACTTTCCACTTTACTTAAGCACAAATGCTTGCAAATAAGTAAAACATTGCTAATTTTTAATTATGTTGAAGGAGAAAAAATGGCAGCAGGACCATTTTCTGCCAACAACATAGCAAAGAAACAGCACAGCTTACTTAAACCCTTTTTGCGGTCATGATTCTTCCACAATTTTCAGGTGAGGCACCAAGCAAACCGCAAAAGCCATTAAAAAGTAATAAATCAATAACACTCAAAAACTATACTCAAACACACAACCACGCGCACACAAAGTCTGGAAGATTGAAATCATTAGAGGGAAGCATTCTTTAGCTTTCTTCTCGGCATATTAAAGTTGTTGGGCTAATGGTTCCTATTTGGGTGGGATTCAATGACATGAATGCCCTGGGTGACTGCAGTTTGGGAGAGTCAAACATGGTTTAAGAAAAGGGCAGCGAGTGGAAACATCAACATCAACTCACTGGGAAATGAAAAATAACAAGCTTCTCTAATAGCCGACACAAGTAAAAAGTTATGCTGGATCCCAAAAATAAATCTGGTGTTTTTTCTAACCTTTGTCTTTCAATTTCATGAAAAAGGAAGTGCTTCTGTTTTTTGGGGGGGGCTCCCAAGGAGAAGAACAGTTTTGCTGAAGTTGCCACACCTTGGGGTGTAAGGTTGCTCAAATCAACTGGCTGCCAGTTGCCATGTTGTAGCTGAAAGCTGAACTCCCTCTTCTCTCCTTGGCCCAGCCTCCCCCCAATGTCGTGGTTTTATCTCAATCTATTTCAGGTACCACCTTGGAGACCTTTTCTCAAAAGGCTTTGAAGAGTATGGTTTCCACAAGTTCCTCCTTCCGCTTTGGTTGTAAACCTGAGTCGTTCAGCTGGTAGTAAGAAGGAATTTGTTGTGTCGGATCCTTCAGGGTGGGGAGTGTAACTGAAACTGCAAAGAGGGCCATGAAGGGTGGAGAAGAAACTTCTGCAGAGGTTTGCAGTACTAGGGCAACGAGGGAAAGACGGTGTGCTGACAGTGGCGTGGTGAGTGATGAAGTCAGGGACAGAGCAGTACATAGGGCACCTCCTTGTCCTACCAAGGCATTGGTGGCCATGAATGAGAAGACTCTTCTTCAGCCACATTCCTCTTTAGAACATCATCATAAAGCTGAAAAGGACCTTTGAGGTCTTCTAGTCCAGTCCCCTCTCACAGCAGGAAACCTTATAACTGTCCCAGTCACACGGTTGTTCGGCTTATTTTCAAAAACCTCCAGTGATGGAGCACCCAATTCTGGGAGACAAGCTATTCCACTGATTAATTGTTCTGTCTGTCAGGAAAGTTCTCCTTACTTCTAAGTTGGATCTCTCTTTAACAAGTTAATAGAGTAGAGTAGAGTAGAGTAGAGTATATAGAGTATAGAGTAGAGTAGAGCAGAACAGCAGAGTATAGAGTAGAGTATAGAGTAGAGTAGAGCAGAGCAGAGTAGAGTAGAACTGGAAGGGACCTTGGAGGTCTTCTAGTCCAGCCCTCTGCTCAAGCAGGAGAATCTATGCCATTGCTTCTTATCCTGCCCTAAGATGCTTTGGAGAATAAATCAAATCCCTCCTCCTTATGACAGCCCCTCAAAAACTGAAAGACAGCTATCATGTTCCCCCCCCCCTCGACACACACACACACACCCTCAATCCTTCTCTATAGTTGGCTAAACAGATCTAGTTCCCTTAGCTGTTCACTGTACAAATTAGCCTCCACACCCCTTATCTTTGTTGCTCTTCTCTGCACATGTTCTTCTTCTTCTTTTTTTTTACTCTTTATTATTTCCTCCTTTAGGAGAAGGTCATGTTCTAGGCAGCGCAACTACTTCTGATCAGATTGTATTTGTTCAGAAGTTTTCTCTTCACCGATTCGGTTCTAGCCTGAAAGCCAGCCGATTGAGTGGACAGCCACGGACTCTCTCTGTAGGACCAGTGTTCTTTGTCCAGCTCTTTCCAGAAATTCCAGAGAACCCCCAGTTTGAAAATCCTGCCAGCTCTTTGCCAACCCTGAATTAGAAGGGCTCATGTTTCTGAGCAATGTAAAGTCATTTAACATTTCTGTGTTTTTAAACTCATAAACAAACACAAAAAGTGGGGGGGGGGAACCTTATGGCTGCCTTGCGAATTAAAAGGAAAACATTTTTTTAAAAAAAGCTAAACAATTAACCAAGCTCGGCAGATAAGAGGTTGGCCATAAACTCAGATGACCCCAGTTCTATTCTGAGATCTGACTCATAGCATGACCTTTAACAAGTCACTTACCTTCCCCATCTCCATTTCATTTTCTGGCATCTCAGTCCTCAAAATGCTGACTTGCAAATAAATCCCATTAATTGGGGGGCGGGCAGGATCATTGTTGTCATCGATGCTCATCAACATACAGGTAGTCCTTAGTTTATGACCACCGTGGGGGCTAGAATTTCTGGTGCTAAGCAGGGCAGTGATGAAGTGAGCCACGCCCAATTTTATGACCTTTTTGGCCGTACGTATCACACGGTCATTAAATAAATCTGGTTTCTGCCCCCCCCCCATTGACTTTGCCCATCGGAAGCTGGTTGGGAAGATCACAAATGGTGATCATGTGACTTTGGGATAATGCAATTGTCATAAATGCACCCAGAGTTTGGTCTTTGCAGGGATGCTCCGATGGTCATAAGTGCAAGACTTGGTGGCGACTCACTTTTTTTTCAGTACCCTTGTGACTTTGAACGGCCGCCAAATGAACGTTTGTAAGTCAGGGACTACTTGCACACTATTCTCAGCCATTTTGACGATCGACCTGCAAAGCAAGTTAATGCCGTCATCCTATCAAGGGGACTTTTAGTTCTCTCTTTCAGTACGAGGAGTTTCTCTTTTTCTTTTTGTACACTGAAGGACCGAGTTAAAAGGTCTCCTTAAAGGATGGGGAGGGGCGGCAAAGTGTTCCAGCCTTGCTCCTTCCCTTCCGACCTCCCTATGCAGTTAGGAGAGCCTTGTAGGAAAGTGCAATGGTGTTTCTTGAACTCTGTTAAGGATGATTTACAGGAGCAGGAGCTCTGCGTAAGCAAAGGAAGCTCATGTAAGTCATATACTGTTTTGCACTGAGCTGAAGGTAATCAGATCTGTTCCATCAGCGGGACAAGACTGGAGGTGGAAAGAAGAAGATTTACAAGGATTCCCCCCCCCCAATCCTCCCTTCAGTAGCTTTCTGGAAAGTCTCAAAGGGAATAATTGAATTGATTTGCCAAAGACCACTTAAGTGAGTTCATGGCTAGGATGAGATTTGAAAGATAAACTTCCTGGTATAAGAGTCCACCATTAACATCACCAGGGCAATGATTTTGAGAAACTAGAAAAGTAATAATGTTAACAATTGGATTCAGGAGACATGTGACTCGTCTGTGGCTGAAAAAGCAATGTCATCTGTGAATCCAAAATGTCCCAAGATGTTTTTCTGTAGCATAGATTTTATTTGATAATGTCAGAGAATCATAGTTTCCCCCTTAAAATAAATTTAGAAATCTGTTTGACATTTGATATGTTTGTTTGGGGGAATAAATGTTTATACTTGAGTTGTAGCTGTGATAGATAGATGATAGATAGATAGATAGATAGATAGATAGATAGATAGATAGATAGATAGATAGATAGATAGATAGATGGATGGATGGATGGATGGATGGATGGATGGATGGCAGGAATAGACAGATACAATCAGCCAAGTTTTTGTTCCAGGCAAAACTTGGCTAAATCTTTTTTTGGAACAAAATTAAGAGAAGGAAAGATTTATGGATTGGCGGCTTGCTGGCATGTCAGCTTCGCTGGGAGGCAGAAATGAGAACTTGGCTGAGTGAACACTGTCTAAGGTGATGGAGAAAGAAAATTAAATAAGAAAAAAATAAATGAACTGGCAATGGAAGAGCTCTTCTCTGCTGGCTGGAGACAGTCAAAACAAAACAAAAACATAGAAACACCTTTTTTGCCCCTTTCTGGCTGCAGTTTATTGCACAGATTCTTAATTCCTGACTGCCACTTGCCTATGCCTGACCCCTTTCATTCTAGGAAATGGATCCGTCACCCAACCCAGAAGTAGTGGAGAAATCTTATCTACATTTGGCCTTTTTATTGTGAAATAGTTATTTTTTTTAAAAAAAAATATTAACCTGCTGTTCAAAATGCATTGTGAACACCGTTCAATGCTGCAAATTAGATTTTAGGTAACTTATGGCAACTGCACAAGGGTAATCTTATTAGACTCTCTTTCTTATTAACCTATTATTCTCTGTTGAAAAGGGGCTGAAATGAAAAGGACAACACGTCTTGCATTTAATCTACATTGCAAGCTGGACTGAGAGAATTTTGTCCCACAGACACCTGTTCATTGCATTATCCCAGTGCACTCTGGAAACTTGTGCTGCGAGATAATAGCTTACTATTACTAACAGTTCACACTTACGTTACACGTCAAAGGAGAGATTCAATCTGGCTTGGATTTCTGAGTCACAACTCCACCATAACCCAAAGTCAGTGTATTTAAATGTAGACACGCACGAGAGAAATGACTAAGTGACAATCTCCAATCCATGGAGAAAATAATGTAAAGCCTGTACATATTTGACCTATCTACCACCGATGTTACTTGAGAGTAAAAGACTAACTACTCATCGTTTCCATTCTTTTCCTGGCCAATAGATTATTTTCTGGCCTATTTCATGCATGTTCAGACATTGGATGAGTGATTCCAAAAACACACTGAAGCTAATTGAACTTAACAGTTAACAATTGTTCTGATAGTTAGAACAATTAACCAGTGGAACAACTTGCCTCCAGAAGGTGGGGGGTGCTCCAACACTGGAGTTTTTAAAGAAGAGATTGGACAGCCATGGTATAGGGCAGGGGTCTTCAAACTCGGCCCTTTTATGACTCATGGACTTCAATTCCCAGAATTCTTCAGCCAGCATGCCTGGCTGAGGAATTCTGGGAGTTGAAGTCCATGAGTCATAAAAGGGCCGAGTTTGAAGACCCATGGTATAGGGTTTCTTGATTGAGTAGGGGGTTGGGCTAGAGGACCAAGGTCCCTTCCAACTCTGTTATTCTGCTAAAGCAGTGGTTCCCAACCTTTTCTATACCCCGCACCCCTAGAACGCTTCTGATATATTCTCGCACCCCTTACAAAAGTTCAAAATAACGGCAACCAATTATGCATATACACTATAATTTTGAAAACCCAAGTTTTGGCACCCCCTGGAATATCGTCTCGCACCCCTGGTTGGGAACCCCTATGCTAAAGACATGTTGTCCTGTAAGGGAGGTATTTTATGCCAAGAAAAACTTCAGTTGCAATGAAGAATGTAATTAAATTCAAATTTGACAAATTAATTAACCAATTAGCCAAACTGCTGCTAAAAAGAGAATATCAAGAATTTCTTCATTGTGCTTTTAAAATCTCTAAGACAAAAGTACACAAGCTTGTTCCTACTTCCTTAAATCTCAGTTTCCCATTAATTTCAAACCTTCCCATTTGTTTTTCTTCTGCCACAGGTAATATTTGCAGAGCCCATTCTTCCTTTTTCAAAACAACCTATCAACTCAACCTTGCTGTTTAATTGGGCATCATAATGGTAATGAATGAATCTGACTGCAGTGAGCACTTAAAGGTTTCATGCCTTAAGGTGTTTTGAAGGTTAGAGCAAACACACACACACACACACACACACACACACACACACAAACCCCAGTTCCTAATCAGGGAAGACAATTAACACACTAAGATGACAGTTTAAAATACTACTATATAGATCTTCAAGGCAAATGCTCTGACAGTAACTAATTGGCTCTAAAATATTTGATAATCTGCAACATTTGGAAAAGCCAGAAGAAGTTAATGAAGTCAGTCCTGAAAAGTAATGTTTAAACCTAATTTAGCATGTATTATAGCAACTCCACCCATAGGCTGTCAGATTCATTTATCATCCATAATCATACACTTGTCTGACAGCCAGACTGAAGGGTATTGTAGGGAGAGACCTGGAACTAAATCATGGTTTATTTAGTCCTGGTTGGCTGAATAAGCTACCATTGCCTGGATTTGTTCAAGATGCTGCACTGATTATAATTCTTTATAATCTTGTATGCAGCCAAAATATGGCTTATCTGCCTTTAGATTTATTTCTCTTACTGTTCTTTAGTGAAGCAGTTTTATAACTGTGCCAAGATGTTGTCATTGATTTAAATAGCCACAGAATGTATGTTTTTCACAGAGGCTGCAGATTCAACAATGTGTAATGCTGATTCTTTATCTGTCTCCTTCCTTCTGCAGCAAATTCAGCAATTCAAAACCTGGCTGGCACACAGACACACCCTTTACACACAGTTGCTCTTCTTTATTTTGGATCTTCTGCTAATGTGTGTGTGTGTTTTTAATCTATTTTTGATCTGCATTATATATAAAAGACTGATGGAATTTTGGGGCTGTTGCTTTTCAAGGGACAAAGGACCAGTTAGTTATTCATTGTAACCTGCTAGCTTTAGAAAGTAAAGTGATTGTTGAGTTTTGTTGGCATTTGTTTCTATCACACTAACCAGAAAAAGGCTCAGGCCTCCTTCATTAGTCTTGACTGCTTCCTACTCACACGGACTCTCCCCAGGTGACATTAAAAATTGATTCATCAAGAAGAGTGGATGCCATTTTGACAGCTTAAATAGCAGCCTTACAAAGGGCCCAGGCGGTGGCTGCAAACGTAGACATGCTTAGCCCCATTGCACTGAAACATGTTGCAAATCCACCTCTGTATTCAAAAGGCGCATTAATAACTTAGCATATTGGCATTTGAATGAAGGCATGCCTAAATATAAATCAATCGGTTGTTGGCTTCCTCCTTGGTTAATTAATGCACTATCCATAAGCAAGCGTGAATTATGGCTGCTGACTCACAGGGTGCACAAAAGATGCCTCAGATTTCAGAAGCCCATCCTTCTGCTGGCTGTCAAGAAAGCAGCGGCGGTAAATGCCACCGTCTTTTCCTGCTTCCATCATGCAAAAACAACAGGATGAATTACACAGGAGGTGAAAAGAGGGATCTTAATTATTTGCAAAATAAGACCTGCTTTAATTCGGGGTTCTGCCAACTTTGGGGATGTGCATTTATCTCTGAGATAACATTTCTTAGGTGAGGGGTCTTCAGACTTGGGCCTTTTATGACTTGTGGACTTCAACTCCCAGAATTCCTCAGCCAGGGAGTTGAAGTCCACAAGTCATAAAAGGGCCAAGTTTGAAGACCCCTGTCTTAGGTGAACGACATGTCAGGCACACAGGAGATATGAGTCGTGTGAAAAGATGAATGCATTTTAGTCTGGAGAGAGTAATCCTTACTTGAATTGCCAAAATCCAGAAAGTACTCCATGGGGTGCTATGTACAGCCATGAATGCTTGAAATCAGAGTTTGGTTTTCCTGCATTTCCCCTTCGGATTGTTTGCTTCGGATAGGTGGTTTTGACTATGGGTGGCCGGATCCTGGTCCATCCAGTATGAGCTGCAACAGCATTGTGAAATGGAGCAGGGAAGCTGCAAAACATGTAATCCTCTTGTCCAATAACATGTTCTTTTTGAAAGATCTAAAGAAAGCTGGCAAAGCTGTGATAAGTATCTGTGTTGCTCTGACTGACTGATTATATGCCATCACCCCTCTGTTGAGTCTTAGCAGCCGAAAAGATAGTTCTTCTCCAAGATGACCTGTCTTCCATCTGAACCTTTAACTTTCCCTGTAATACAGTCCTCATGGCTATAGCTGAATCCATCCAGCTGACTGCTGGTCATCCTTCCATGTTTCCCAGCATTACAGCCTTTTCCAGAGAACTAGACCTTGGCATGAACTAGACCAAGTAGGATAATGTGGGTCTGGTTGTCTGTGCCTCAAATGAGGTCTCTGAATTTATTTGATCTCCATTTGATGATCCATGGGATTCTCAGGAGTTTTCTCCAAAAATCAAAGTTCAAAAGTCCAACTTTTATTTTCTTAAAGGGTCACAGGGAAGAGCATTGTCTGCATGATTGAGATCTTGGTAGGCATTGATACCTTAGGACATCTGAATACCTTCCCCAAGGCTTTCATTGCTACTCAACCGAGTGCTAGTCTGCAAAATATTCCAATGATGATGGTTCCTTTACTGTTGATAGTCAATCCTGAAAGTCAGAAGCTACCCACCAATATTTTTGTCATTTCTAAAGTTGGTTGCTGCACCTGCTGTCATTAGTTTGGTCTATTTTGTATTTAATCTTAACCTTCATCTCTCAGTGTGATCCACAGCTTTCATTATAGAGGTTGTCTTCATTTGCGGCATTTAGGGGGGAAAAAAGAAACATTATAATTGCCTTTTTCTTTCTTTAAATAATGCAAGTGAAACCTTCCTCTGGCGGGAATGTGCTAACCATGGACTGACATTTCAGTTGAGTTCTCCTATCATTTGAATTGTCCCAAATCTTGTATTCATTGCAAGAAGACTTCTGCAAGAAGCTTCCTTAGATCTCCTGAGCTCTGTTATTTTAATTCTTTGGTATCATTCATGTCACAATCGAAAGAACACTCTTGCCTTTCCCCCTCCTAAATGGGCCAAAAATAAACCATGGAGCCAGCTCTAGAGAACAGCTGCACAAACAATGCCATTTAGAAGAATGCATCGTGACACATGATAAAGTTTTCTGTCTGCCCGCCGAACCTTTGCTTTTCATCAATTAGCTCTCCTGGGTGGGTAACAGGCAGAGAAGTGGCACAGACAAATTAAGAAAGTTAACTGCTCTCTTTTCTAAGAAATTCCTGAAAAAGAAACCTAGAAAAGACCCAGAGATATGATGGGATAGCCAGAAATGGAGGAAAAATCTCCCCTTTGGCTGGCGCTTGCTTTTTTTTTATTTATTCTACTGTCTCATTTCCAACAGGGATTATGATAGGACCAAGTAATGTTATTTGATTAACGATCAGCTTTTAATAGACCAGTGGAGATAACTTATTACAGTAAAATATGGTGGTATCTTTGAAACCCTAACACTTTATATAGCATTGGCACATAGTGTGTCTTATTTGCACCCAATCATGTAGTTTTGGAGCTAGTCATTATCTCCCAACCTAACCCTACTTTCCAGGATGGTAGTAAAATTAAAATGTCAGAATCACAAGATGCAAACTGGCAATAAATGTAGCAAAGAACCGAAGAAAACATAAGCCTATCCGATGTTCACTTAAACAAAAATTACACTTAGAGGTTGAGTGGTGTCTTAATGCCAACATCTGAGGACTTAAAGAGCAATTGAGGTGTTGAAATGGGGGTGATCTGGTATGGACCCACCAAAAGATCCAATGTTCAAGACATTGGTGCCTAGCTCTCTTTCTAAAGAAGGCAGGATCTTTTTCAATGCATCCTTTATCCTTCCCATTGTGGAAGTATGTTGGAGGGAAATCTTCTTCACAAATAAATAAGTACACCATATATCAGACAGCCCAACAGAATGAGCAAATAGCCATTCAAAGAGAATCTCTACCCATGAACCGACTGAAGTCCTAATTGCTTAATCTATTGCTTAAAACAGCGAAAGCTCAGAATCTCATTTCTACCTGTCAACACACATTCCGAAACTGCTAAATTTGGATTCAGCAGCTCCCATATTTTAGTTGACACACCTCTTTTTAAAAAAAAAAATCCCTTGAAATATAAGATTGCTTCAGCTATTCTCTGAACCAGCCCCACAATGAAGTAATGGGTACCTTTGTCAATGATGGAATAATAAGATACATGTGTCATGATGTCCAAATTACCATCATGGTTTTCCTGCACTAGTTCTAATGATTTAAGGGAGAACAATCTGGCTCCAAATTATAGTGTGTAATCCATATTTAAATTTTATACCTCAGGCCAAACGTCTTGGGAGTGAGTCTATATGGGCTTGACCATTTCTGATACATAGATCTTCTAAAATAGTCCAATGTCCTCAACAGATGGACAGTATTGTATAATTCAGCTGCAGGAGCAGCTGTTTAAATCCTTTTGTAGTTGGGAGAAAATGCAGAAATACTCTTAGACAGAGTGCAGTTCATCAAAGACATGTCACCCATTCACATTAAGATATAAAACTCTTCCCCATGGCTTCTGCCCTGCTTTAAGAGCTAGAAGGAAGTATTTTAACTGGAATAAATGGAGAAAAGAATCATATAGGAAAGTTTCAATTCTTCACATGGTCAAATGGTCACTCTACATGCACAGGAGGGAAGCATCAGATGCAGAAGGACCACACGGTCTTT
This sequence comes from Vipera ursinii, assembly GCF_947247035.1. Classification (NCBI taxonomy): domain Eukaryota; kingdom Metazoa; phylum Chordata; class Lepidosauria; order Squamata; family Viperidae; genus Vipera; species Vipera ursinii. Next base: position 19,435,690 of record NC_139519.1, on the reverse strand, counting down.
TGAAAGTCTTCAAATGGACTACTGGAACTCTACTTTCCTGTTACAGGGTATAATCACAGAATCTTGAAAGCCTGAGATATACTCTCTCCCCTTTCTTATTTCCAAGAGAATCAAGGCGGGCCTACGCTTAATGACCTACGCTCATTCCGCCGGGACCTGAAGACTTGGCTCTTTGAGCTCTCTGACCCAGGCTGAGAATTTTAACTGGGGTTTTATTTTCAGGGATAATTTAATCTTTTAATTCTCTTTTAACTTTGTATTTTATATTGATGTGATTTTAAAATGCCCTGTAAACCGCCCTGAGTCCTTCGGGAAAGGGCGGTATATAAATCTAATAAAATCTAAATCTAAATCTTAAGTTTCTTTCTTATCCCCTCTTCCTTTCCGAGGCTAAGCTGGTGTCTACCTAACGGACACTGGATTCTTCTTCGAGAAGATCTCCACAACCCTCTACAAGTACCAACGTTCATTTGATATATGATAATATATGATTACTGCTAAACAGTGCTCCCAGATTCATGTGGAGTGAACGTTCTCAGTGGATAAAAAAAAAGTGAGTTCAGAGTATGTCTTGTGGGAAGGGGGAGAAAGAGAGAAAAAGGCAGAACAGAGATGGGATGGAGTATCCAACAGAAGAGCATGGCTGCATGAGTTGAACGATGAACAAAACCCTTTTGCATTGCAACGTTTTGTTCTGAGCCCTTTTTGGGAAATAATCATTCAGATATCCGTCAAGGGGGGGGAAAAAGAATAAAAATAAAACAAGTGAGAGAAATGATTGTATGAATTAGGATGCTGGCAGAGCTCAGTTTACAGGTACACCATTCCATCTGTCTAACCAGTTAAGGCAAAGCATATCTTAAACACAAGCCTGGGGACGTAATTGTAACTAAATTTGTTTCAGTGCAAACAAATGAGCTTAACTGATTTTGTGGATCAGGATAACTTACATTCTTTACGTGGTGAACTGCCTCCAAATTTATTTCTCCTTGCATAGGAGATAAAGACAATAGGACAGGGTAGAGCTTCTCTGGCAAGTGAAAGGCAATAGTGAATGATACGGCATAAATACCTCCTATTTATAAGAAACTTCTCTGTTGCTTTTGGATTTGAGTTGTGAATTATATTAGTGAAGCAACAGGGAATAGCTAACTGCTGCCCAGCTGCCTAGAAACCAAACAATGGCAATACTTCAATACCGTACGGGCAATTTGCAACTAAGACGGAGCTATAATAAAACATCTTCCTTCCGCACTGAGAAAGAGATGAATAAAAGGAAGGATTTCCTTACTTAATCAATAGGAGTTGCTGCTATCAATTGTAGAGAAGATTTTATCAATAGAGACACTTTTAAAAGGAAACTGGACCAACTCCTACAACACCAGGCTATTCATGGCCACGAGCCTGGATGTCTGCTATTTATTTTTCACATTTATGACCAGCCCATCTTCCTCAAAAAGAGATCCCTAAATTCTTAAACTCCTAATCAGGCCCTTAACACACTTGGAGTTTCAGTTTCCTGGACATATAACTTCAATGCCTCAGAAAAGGCCCAGAGGGTTGGGACTAATCTCAAGTTTTCCCCCTTTTTATGTGGGTCACAGATGCAGCTCAGGAAGGTTTACACTTTTTAATAAAATTAGATAGTTGGAAAAGGTGCCAATAAACTCCTGATTTTTGCTACCATAGACGAACACAGCTTTCCTTCTAGAATGAATTTTTCTCTTAAAAAAGAAACTCTCTACTCTCTTGGAATTCACAGACAGACTACTGAGATCACAACTGTTTTATCTGATGAGATCTCTTACATGCAGGGATTTTGCATTTACACAAACCTTTCTTTTAATTGGATTTTTGAGGATGATGGCAATCAGCATAAAAAATACCTACAAAGAATCTTCCCAACTCTTTATATTTTATATTTATATTTAGTTATATTTATATACCGCCCTATTCCCTGAGGACTCAGGGCGGTTTACAGGGAATTAAAAATCCAGAATACAAAAATTAAGAACCAAATTAAAAATATTAAATTAACCCTGTAGTCAGTTAAAAAGAACCCCAATTCTTCACTCCCAATCAAAACCAACCCTTTCCCCGCATTAAAGAGAATGATGCAAACAGTTTAAGTTTCATGCACATTTGTGGATGCCTTCACAGGAAACATAATCCTCTTTGTAATGAATTATAAAACCTGAAAGGAATTTAATAGGTGAAAGTCCATTTTACACATATAGGACATCTAATCTAAGATATGTTCAGCATAATTAACAATAGTCATGCATGCATAGGTTACAAATGAACTTTGATAACGAGAGAATGCACTAACTGTCTTCCAATATAGCAAACATATAACAATATAGCATGCATCTTTAAAAAGAAAAAGAAAGAAAATAATGAACTAAAAATCCCAGTATATAATAGGTTCCATTTCCTGGGGGTTTGCTATGGAAGTGGAAAACATCTCTGGAAGAAGATGCTCCCTCAAGGATTCTGGGCATGGATTACAAAATTTCCATTTTTCCATCTTTAATATGAACATCATTGTGGCTTGATTTTCATTTCATCAATGAAGCGTGCTTCGTGGGGCACTTAAACTCTGGCTGGGGAACCATGCTGCAGTAATTACAGGATGGGCTATCTACAATTTCATCTATCTGAAAGGTTTATTCCTAAAATTCCAAAAGTCTCCCAAACCACGTCCTTCCTGTGTGGGTGCCACTTTCTCTTCACTGTAGAAGAATGGTTTGAGATTAGCAGCCTTGCTGCATCAGAACAGGGCCTCCCCCTTGCCTTCAGCTACTGAAAGTTGAGTTTTATATATCCATCTCATGGGCTACAGATCCTATCAGCCCAGGGATGCAAATTGTAAGATTTGCCGTTCAAACCGGATCACGCACATAAGATTTTTTTTCTTTCATTTTTCCCTGTGTTGTTTTTTTTAAGAGAGGTGGTGAATATTGCAATCTTCTATGTTTCTTTAAATGTATAAACCATGGAACCAAACAAACCCAACAGCATTACTTCAATGCAGAAAGGAGGCCGAAGGGTTAAGTCTGCAGCCTGGTCAAAGGTGACTCTGGGGTTGCAGAAGAACAGTTGAGATGAAGTTGGCCTCAGAGACCTAGCTTACACTTCTCTGGATGAGACAAACAATTAGTCTTGCTTGTATAAGGTTTCCTATTGAAAACATGCCATTCCCCAAATGGATGTAAGATATGCCTGACTTGAAAAAATGCAGGAAGCTTAAATGACAAACACTTCAACCAAGGCAAGACAAAGGCCACCTTCTCGCCTATAATCGCTCGGAATTTGTCTGCCATTTTTCATAGAGTTGCAATACTCGGTTGAAGGTGGAAGGCATGTTGGACCAAGCTCAGGATATAACTGTTTGGCCAATCCCACTGCAGCTCTCCAGACACATAAATCAAGCTGATCGCCAGCATGTTTCTATTTTAATAGTAGCTGGTACAATATTTAGATCCCAGGGTGCTCCGATACAACTATCAACTACATATTTCCAAGCCCTGCCCGCTGTTCAAAGATCCCCATTATCTTCAGCTGTAGGTTAAGTTTTCTTTGAGTTGAAATCAACTCCCATCAACTTCTGTGGTGTATTTATTGAAATGTGTTTATTAAAATAAATGGATGAGTCTGGCCAAATTTATAGTGATTCTGGACGGCGTATAATGGAATTAATATTTAAATGCAAGACAACATACACGCCAAAGTCTCCAGAACAAGAAACTATTCTAAATAATAGAAAAGACAGAACTTGACAAATAATTAAAAAGACAGAACTTTTTGCTTGCCTTAACCCAAGTTTTCAAGGCTCAGGGTGGGACAGATAAATCCAGAAGAGATGGCAAATCCAGAAAGTAGGTGGTGTGACAGAGAAGGAACACTCATCTTTCTGGATATCAAAGAAATTAAGATGTTAGTCACAATCACACAATCAAAGTCCCACCTCTTTAACAGTGTACGCGTGACATAAAATGGAAGGGTGTCAACTCTGCCCAATTGAAAGGCTGGCAAAAACTATGGAAGACACATAATCTTTTAAATAGCTAGCACTGTGCCATGTTGTATTCTTCACAACACTGCTGTACTATATTGCTTTCTTTTACTCTGTAAAATCCAGTCTCTCATCCAAAGACTAACCAGATCTAAACCTGTTTAGCTTGTCAAGAACACCATGATCAGCCAAGTATGACAACTACTGTGATTAAGAGAACTACTTAGCACTGCTCTTTTAAAAAATGCAGAAATGCTTCAACCTAAAAAAAACCAACCCCACAACAAATCTTACAGATTTACAGGGCAGGGATTTGCCCTGGTTTCTCTAGATAAATAAAAAAATGTAGCAGGAAGTTTGAGGTCCAGAAGAAACCTCCATTACGTCACCTAAGAGTGGGGAGTCCTTCACTAGGACTGCTGAAAATTCAATGGTTTGGAGCATAAGATTTAGGTGGATTTGACAAAACAAATATTGGGTTACAGAATGCTAAAATCTGCACTATGCAATCTGTCACGTCCTATGCATCATTTAAGTTCATACATTTGTTCCCCTGTTGATTATTAAAGTTTGGTCTAGTGCAGGGGTAGGCAACCTTGGCTCTTTTATGACGTAGACTTTATGACGTAGGCTCTTTTATGACGTAGACTTCAACTGCCAGAATTCCTGAGCCAGCATGGCTCAGGAATTCTAGGAGTTGAAGACCACAAGTCAAAAAAGAGCTAAGGTTGCCTACCCCTGGTCTACTGGTTAAGGCTAGAAACCAGACCACGGTGAGTTCTAACCCTGCAATGGGCACAAAAGCCAGCTGGGTAACTTTAGGCCAATCACTAGGAGACTGTGAGTTCAAGTCCTGTCTTAGGCATAAAAGTCAGCTGGGTGATGTTGGTCCAGTTTTTCTCTCTCAGCCCTTCCCTCCCACTTCACAGCGTTGTGGTTGTGGGGGAAAATAGAAGGAGGAAAGAGGATTAGTATGTTTTCTGCCTTGAGATAGTGATAAAAATAATAAAGGTGAGAAAAAAATAAATCAATTCAATCCAATCAAACCAGAATTGAATGGGCCTGCCCAATGGTTGAAAAATTTCTTACTAAATTCACGTCCAGCAGAACCTAAGAAAATTATGGTTTACTGTAGCACGTGAGCCCACATTCTGTCGGGAAACTGAGAAATCATGTGATCCTACATTGAATATCCAGGAATGCTATTTTAAGAAACTTAGTAGTCCAGCCCCCTGAGACAACTCACCAGAGACATGTGCCCCTGTAGCGTGTGTGTGTGTGTGTGTGTGTGTATTTCAAATGCATTGACATTTCCTTGTTGTTTTCATGCTCTTTTCAGATGCTGGCTGTAAGTGTATTTAGGATCTAAAGACGGTGTAATACATGCCATGCTATGTGATCTTACAGCAGCACAAACCTATCAGCACCTTTTGACAGCATCATGAATCAGCTCATCCAGGCCTTTTATTTTCACTGCAATCGTTTTAGTGATTTGAAGAGTGGGTGGGGGAACCCTAATCACTCAGCATTTATGCTGGATTTTTCACAATGCAGGTGAGGCAACTGTTATTCCCCTCTCGTAATGTAATAGAAGGCTTTAATCGTTCTAAACCACAGTCGTAATGCGCTGATTCTTCTCAATTCTTTTGTAAGAAATCCTGTAATCCTCGTAGTGGATGGATTCCTTGACTTTGTGAAGATTGAGAAATAAAGCAGGCATTGTGCACCAGTGGATTAATGTCAAGAGAAAAAAAAATAGAAGTAAAAAAGGGAAAAAGAAATCGGATAAAGGCAGAGGAGGAAGGTCAAGACAATTGCATCGCTAAGGGGAAAAGGAGTGAGGTGGAATAATACAGCCTTTCAAGCAGCTTTGGATTAGCATCTGTTTAGCGACTTTGCAAAAATCTGTGTTGTGGGCCATCATTAAGGGCTAAGTTTAGCTCAGAAAACTCAGAGCGCTGAAAAAAAATGGGATGGAAAGAATAGGCTACCGAAGCTGTTTGTGGCGCTGACTGCAAGAGAGTGTGTAAAACATCAGGTAACACAAGAGTAATAGCAAGATGCATGGCTGCTGTTAAGAAGCTTTGTCTACAACCCAAGCACAATTAGAACTCTTTTCCAGATTTTTTTGGTCTCTCTTTTGCTGATTCAGTGGCCATCTATATATGTTATTTCTACTTCTTTCTTCTAGCTTTCCACCAGATCAGATTTTTAAAGCAGCTCTTGCACAAGAAATAAGCACCACTGCAAAACTCAATTCACAAAGAAATTCTCCACTCCACGCTTATGATTTATTATGTATCCTGTTATTATTATTTTTTACAAATCACTCAAGGAGGTGAACAAATTCAACACCCCTTACTGATCCCCCCACCCCAACACACAACAATAGCCTGTGATGTGAATTGGGCTGAGAGGGACTGCCCCAAAGACACACAACACAGCCTGCTTGCATGTTTAAGGTGGAAACTAGAATTCACAGTCACCCAGCTTTTAGTCTGGTTATAAAAATACTCAGGCAAAACAGATGGCCTTGTCTGATCTTCATTTAGGTTAGAAATTCATTTCACATTTCAAAGCTTGCCGAAGGATGTGTTGGTATTCAGTAGGAGAATAAAATGCAACTTGCCAGATGTGGAAGAAGTATGACAGCCAGCATCCTTCACTATCAAGTCCTGACAGCTGGGTTGCTGAGAATTCTTCAACAGCATCTGGAGAGCCCCATGTCCTGCATTCATACCTTTTCTACAGCTACACCAAATCTCTGTGGCAAAGAGCTATCACAACTGCATAACAGCAATTACTTTGGGCTAGGCTGTTTTATGTTCTCATCATAGTTGTTACAGAGAATCTGATAATTATTTTTGGCTGCCTTGCATATTCCATTGTGCAAAATGTGGTGTTCGGTGGCAAACCAGAAAGGACATTGCAGTCAGCCTAAATGAAGGTTAGAATATTTATGAGTGTTCGGTGCCTCGCCTCAGCCAACTTTATAATCCTTCTAGAGGGAAAGATTTCTGCAAATAAGGAATTGTATCCCATTCCTGTTGCCTCTATCACTGCCAGAACACAAGCTCCCTCCAGCTAGGTGTAAATGAGACTGATAAACAATATTACCTACAGTGGCATGTTTGTTTTATTTAAGTGAATTAATACAGCTGCTACAGGGCCGATAATAAGGTTTAGGGTGAAAAAGAATCTACACACGCTGTACTCATCATGCCTTGTTCCCTTTCCCACAGCTCTGTGCCTTCCCTCAGGAATGCCGTAACACTATCCATTCAATTAAATGGGGAAAGTGGGTCTCAGCAGAAACAGTTTCCATGTGGATTTTGAAGTGTGTCCCAGATCAAATTTAAAACAATGCTGGGACTTTTGCTTCTCCACATACACACACACACACACACACACACACAAACGCCACGTTGTGAGCTTCTGGGGTCACTCAATGTAACAACTGGATTGTTTTATAATATGTCATAAATCTGCTTCTCTGGGCTTCCAGAGTTGATAAGGCTGGCTACAAAACTCAGACTGACCCTTCCTACTTCTGTGATAAAACTTAAAATAATTTCTAAAAGGGTTCTGCTTCCTCCAAAGGCTATGGGGTTTGTCCAAGGAATGTTAAAACACCGCATCTTCGGGTGACCTGGTCATCGGAAATCTTTTAAATGGGCTATTTACTCTTTGCCCAGTTCAGAAGGGCTTCATGTGAAGTGCAGACATTTCGTTATGTAGAAAATTGGATGGATGGAAATGACATGGGTGCACCTCCAGCTTCAGATTTGGAGATGGCCATTCTTGACTCTCTAACAGCCACAGAGAGAAGTTCTCAGGTTCCAGCCTGAGTCCAAAAACTCAGAAGACTAAACCTCTGGATCCCAAATACCTTCAGTTTGCATGGACCGGTTGCTGGCATGCCAAGGGCCAGGGCCGGCCCACAGACCAGAGTTTGGGGACCTCTGCTATACAGAGAACAGCTTTTGTGCATGCAAGAAGCTCCTGCCCTTGTAATTTGGAACAGTTGCTAAATAAATGTCATAATTTGAGGACCAGCTGCACCACACTGCTTGATAATATGCCATTTCCTTCTTCTATTTCCTACCACCTTTTCCAACATTATACAACTATTTGCATAGCCCTAATGAAACAATACACTGACACTTCTTATTATGAGACTCCATTTGACAAAGTGACCCTGATGGTTGCAAACGCAATTGGAAATAATGCACAATTTATATATATATATATATATATATATATATATATATATATATATATATATATATATATATATATATATATATATATATATATATGAGATGCCAGTCACCCAAGAGTTATCTTCTCCCTGTACACGAATGAGCATTGCACTTGAGTTGCCCAATGTAGTGGCTTCATTCAACCTCATCCAGATCCAAGATTACATTACAATTTGTAGCCGATAGGAGAGATAGCATTAAAGTGTTGATCCTATTATTAAATCTGGAGTGTGCAACTTTTCTTCGGGCCTAAAATAATCCTGGAACCAACCTGCCAAAAAGTGGGTGTGTCCAGGAAGAAATTTAATTTTAAATGGTTTAAGTGACATGTAATTAAAATGGCAATAAATAAAATGCAGGAAGTAAAACTACTTCCCATGCACTTATTAAATTATTAAATGTTATTAAAATTCTCCATTGTGTGGCAATTTGGGGTGCGGCCTAACCCTAACCCTAACCCCTCCAATGCTGTCAGGTTCAACAGGTAGCTCTGACAAGCTTCTGGTTTTGTACCTCTGATATAGATGGTGTTACAATTCTGGGGTAATTAGTTCTTTATTTATATCAAGGGTCTTCAAACCTGGCCCTTTTATGACTTGTGGACTTCAACTCCCAGAATTCCTCCACCAGCCAAATCATAAAAGGGCCAGGTTTGAAGAGCCCTGATTTATATCATGGGTATTTCATGTGTAAACTACATCTCCCAACATCCCTTGCTATAGGCAACTGTAAGACAGGGCTGCTATGAGATGAGGAACGGTGCAGTTGATTTTCTGGTTAGGCAGAACAAAAGGGTACTCTAAGCTCTGCTAACATATGCAAGCTAGGGGTTTTTTTAATTGTAACACTTGCATATTCTAGTCACGCCACAATGCAGCATCTGTGTGTGCAACAAGAGGACCACCAGACAGAATGGCGAATTCGCTATAAGGTTTTGAAAAAGTGTACTAAGTTTATGAGGGGGTCCACAAAGTAGTCTGCTAACTTCATGGATAGTGGGAATTGCTGACCTGTTATTATTGTTCTACCTACCCACGTCAGTTTGTACAGAGAGAACATTGTCCCATTTAGGGAAATGTCGTGGCCTGTTCCTGGCCACATTAACTTATCTAAGCCCCACGTCATCTGGTTTTAAATATTAAATATTAAATATATATATTTAAATTGTTAATTCTATCTTTACGAGTTCCAGAATGTCTTGTGTTTTCAGCGAAAGTGCCACTCCTTTGTTGAAAGATTGTGGCAAAATCCATGACGAAAAGGGCTGTTTCACAAAATCAGCATCAAATGAATATCAAAAGGAAAGCAAAATTAAGGAAGTGCGATGTTAAATCAGTTGGCTTTTAACAAGGTAAACAACAATTTGGGTCAATATGGCTCCAAAGGTAATATTCAGAGATTGAAACCTAATTTGGAGATTGGGACTAAAAAGTTCCACTTAGCTTATGAGTAGATTTTAGAGGGATATTGTTATTAATTTTAGTATTAGTATTGATTATATTTTTGTTTAAGTTATTATTATTATGTTTTTAATAATTTGAATGTATCTATGTTAAAGGGGAGTTAAAGCACATTATGAATTTGGTTAATTTTATAATGGATAATTTTAGTTAGAATATGATTATTATATCTATAACCCTGTATTCAGCTCTGGGAAGTGGGGGGAGAAGGGGTGTGGTTTGGGGTGGGTGGGTTTTGGGGATATGTATTGTAATTTTTTTTTTAAAAAAAACTCTAATAAAAAAAGAAACCTAATCTGGAGATGAATTTGGTTAGTACAAGCTCTAAGTTCTTTGGAAAGATGTTCTAATTAAGCTATCAGTGCAAATCAGGAAATCTTGCTATTGATATTGGGATCTCATAAACATCCCTACAGAAAGATTCCACTGTTTTGAATGAACTTGTCTCAACAGCTCTAACCTTGCTATATTGTTCTAGTTAAAACAACAACAATGCAACAACCCTCCCCACTAAAAATAAAAAATAAATAAAAAAGAACTTCTGGGTTGGATTAAGGATTATCTATCATGTGGCTCAAGAAAATGCATGCAATTCTTACATAATCGACCATTTTTTAAGTTGGTTGTCACAACACCTGGCATTCTAAAGATCCATTTCCTAGAACAATGTATTGTTGATAAGCACAATTGTGCAGTTCATGTATTCCAAGACAATTGCAAAGTGGTTTATGATTTATTTACTTTTTACAAAAATAACCATTTACAATAAATTAACTCAGGTCTTCTATAAACTGATTTAAAGGGGGAAAAAGAAGTTTGTGGTCACCTATCTCTTACATATATTTTGAGAACAACCCTCAGTGGCCACTTCTTAGCTAATAACGTGTGTTTCTCCTTCAGCCAAAAGCAGTCAAATTGTTCATTTTCATGATTAAGCAACTTTCTTTGATCTGAACATTGGAGCTTTTCAATGGCTGAGTTAAAACTGTTTTTGCCACTGATAAATTCAAAATCAGAAGAGACCAACCAATTTACTTCCAGATTTTGCTTCCAATGTGCTTTATGGACCCTTAAACCTATAACCATTGTGCATTTCTGTCTGTTTTTGTAATGGGTTATTGAATTAAAACATAATTTACCCTATTTTGAACTTTTCAGGAATTCCCCACCCCCTCCTCCTTTGACTCCTACAGTCTGCATTTGTTTTGCCTGATTTAGTCCTCTTTAAGCTAGAAGCATGAGTAGGACAGTATTTATTACAGTCAATTTAGCTGTGAGCTTGATGGCATTCCTTTATCAACAGTAAGCCTTGAAGAGAAAGCATGAGAATGGGAGGAATCAATTGCATGAGTAAAATTGTCTGACTTGGTCATCTGGTATTCAGATATCAGTTGAGTCAGAAAGGGATATTGCTGGGCTGGTCTATATCTTAAAGGTCTGCTAGTTATGTTGGAAAGTCATATTTTGCTTTACCAACCATGTGCTCTAAGATGAAACAAAGATTGTTGGCGAGTTTCAGCCAACACAAATACTAAGAGATTTGACTGCCAACATGAGAAAAGTCTGTCCTTTAGAACAGCTGTGAAGATGAAGCAATTCATCATGAAGATTATTATTCTAAGCATTTTGGAAACTGCCTTGGGTACAATATCTGGGTAAATTTTACATGGTTTCAATTAAGAGTGGTCATGCTTAAAGAGAGTAATACGGCACTGTCTTCCTTTGCCTTGCTCCTGTCACGGATGAAAGATTTTAAAATAAGTACGGTAGGTTCAACTGGAAGCAGGGAAGCCATTATAAGATGCATATTGTTATTAATGACATGTATTATTATTAATAGTTGCCCTCATGCTGAATTTCTCAATGCACCCTGCTTCTCACTGAGGCACTGACAGGCTGAAACAAGACAGTGTTTAAATCGCAGTTTGGCTGTAGTTACAAAAGGCTGTATATATTTTACTCATATTTATAAATCAGTTTCATGTTCTTAATCAGCAGCTGGTTTTCCTTCCGTGAGTAGTTGTGCACCTGAAGTTTGAACTATTAAATTCAGGGCAAGGAAAGAAAGCCACTTTCTGTCTGTGTTCTTATTTTAATTAAAAAAAAACTCTTAATGCAGAAATAATTATGTTCCCACCGTGAGTCAACCTGTTATCATAATCCAGAGTAACTTTCTGGAAGAAATAATTGTGATCACAGGAATTCCACTGTTGAGGAATTCTGATTTAGTGCTGTGAGTAAATATTGTATACGAGTTTTTGCAACTGAATGGTGTATGACTAGCTACTGAATCACCACATTTGGTTATGAGCTGTTCGAAAAATTAAGAGAGAACAGCCTCTAGCCATTTTTTTTCCAATACAAATTAATAATAATCAAGATAAGTCTTTGAAATAGGAAAATACCTTTTTTAAAATTAATTCCACATTCTCATATCATTCTGCTGTAAATATGCTGATTCACTGGAAGCTTATGAGTAAAGTAGCAGCAAATTACAATAGCTGTCTTTATTATTATTATTATTCACAGGATTTATAGGCTTCTCCAGCTGACTCTGAGCAGACTTTTATTTCCTTCTTGAAAATACCTGAATGTACCAATCTTTCATACAATACAGATCAAGAGGTATTTCCATAGTGCAAATTTACTCAAAAATAAATCATTCTGTGTTCAGCAGTCATTCCCAATAAAACATATGAAGAATTACAACTTTCAAAGAGCTTTGAAATTTTATTTAATTTATTTTATTTTTTATTACATTTATATCCCGCCCTTCTCCGAAGACTCAGGGCAGCTTACAAGCTTAGCAGTAGCCTTCATTCTATGTATATGCCTGCTTGTTAGGGCAGATCTTGTTTGTTTTATTTAAATGCATGCAAGGTAGTTTGAGAGTTATGTATGCAATTTAACTTGTAACTTCTAACAGATTACTGATCTATTTTAATGGGACTTTTATTTTATTTCTGACTGTCTTTCACTTTATGGGAATCTCTCAAAGATCAAGATATGAGCAAATGCAAATTAATAGCAATTGCCTTTGAGTTCTTAATAAGCGATTTGTGGTTATAAATTCTTGGCTTGAATGAAAAGTGAGGGGGAAATTGATATAAAATATGAATCACAATATAACATTGTAATAAGGCAATTGTAAAGTGGAATTACTCTGTCAATGCCTTTAAGCACTTCCCTAACATTTCAATTAATTACACACTGTGTTCCTACATGGCATGTTTTGCCAGACTATAGGGAATCCAATTATTTTTTAGAGAATGGGTCTAGTGATTCCCAAAAGATGGGAATCTGGCAGGGGGCAGTTGGAAACCTTTTAGCTAAATTTTACACTAATTGTCTCAAACATAAGTGACCCTGAATTTGGTGAAACTTACATCTTTTTAATACATGAGATTGAAATCTAGGAGTATTTTACAAACACTTCCTTATCAGATGGGAGTAGATAGATTTAAATTAAAGCCCAAAAGAGATACGCCTTCCAAAAGAATCCCTCTCCAATAACTTTCTGCTTTCATTTTAAACACTATTTGTCATGAAAATGTTTTGCCACTCATGTTATGATCAATGTGGTTTATTGAGATCTGCTTTAATGATAACACACTTAATCTACACACAGGGTGCTTTATGAAAGAACCACACCCAATTTCTAATTCTTGGCTTTTTTTTGAGAGGAATTTAATGATTTCGGTTTTTAGCACAAGCAGCAGCATCAAAGTAAGATGCCCAAGAATGAAATCTGAAAATGTCATAACTTTCTTTGAAATGTTATGGTTAAAAGCAACATGCACACCATTAAATTTCAGTGCAATCTTTTATTTTGGAAGCAGGAGAACACCTGTTCTATTAAAATGGGATTAAAAAAATACTAATTTTAATGATTGAAGTTTCACTGCCAGTTCTGCCCTTGATTTTACAGAGTAGAACAGGTGAGTGTAAGACTTCAGATATTTAAAGCAAACAGGGCTTATTTCAAAATGTTACACTGTGCCAATGTGTTGCACTTGATTGGCTAAACAAATTACATAACTTTTCCCCATCCTAAAATAGTTATTACACAACAGGTCTGTTTGCTACTTGGTAAAATTTATACAATTGTTAAGGGGATTCTGTATGAAAACCTTTTGAGCGTGCCACAGTCAATGTTAAATTATTTCTAAACACAACCTTAGTAGGCTAACAATTGCAAAAAATTCTCCTTTGATCGAATTGGGACTAGTATGATTTTCAGTTCAATTAAAATCAATACACTTTTTTGAACAGATTCTCATTTCTGGCCACATTGTCCCAAAGGGAAGGGAAAATGGATTAAAATATTTTCTGATTCACTGATTATATGCTCACTGATTTTCAGGGACAGAATATTTCCCAATGCAATATATTAGGAAAGTGTGGAGAAATTGGCCTGAGTGGCCATGTTAAAAGAAATATATTTGCCCCGAAGTTTTAAGCAAACTGGGTCTTCCAGTTTAGTAGTTGTATAAAGTATTAGTGGGTTTACTTCACATTTAAATCATAGGCATGTCAACTGTTCAATCCTTACACCCAGTGCTTGCAAGACCTGTGAACATTGCAACTAATCAGTTTCTATTTCAGTTAATCTTATTTCCTAACAAGGAAATAAATTGCAATCATTTTGGAATTGGATTACATCCTAAAGACAATGGGACACTTTATTTATTGTACAGAAATCCCACGGGTCATTCAAAGCAACAAAGTGTTTCTTTATTTTAACCTGACATTAACTCTGCAAACCGAATTAAGCTGGGCAAAAGGTTGAATTCACACATCATGTTAAGACATAGGATGGTTTCCTTGATTTAGGCTTGGAGGAATGTGTGGACACACTCCTTGTGGTTTATGTCTTAAAACCCAACAATTTGGGGTTGATTTAGCAAAGTGGCTTAGTGGCATACCTGAACTCAAGTTTATTGATTTGTCATTCTAATAAGCTTCAAAGCTAAAAAAAAAGCATTTCTGTGTGGCTCAACCTGAACAAAATCCAGCCACAAGGCAATATTAATATGGCAAGTAGTAGAATCGGTGGTGCATCAACTTTTGAAGAAAGATAAGCGACTCTTTGCAAACAGCTACAGGAGAAACATGCTAGAGGTCCTACTTCGGAATCACAGGTAGAGAGATCTAGTTTTTCCTTAGGATTGGAAAAGGAAAGATTTAATGAAGATCACTTTGCAAGGACTAGACTAAGCCAAAGCGCTAACTTATTCCTGCCTGTTCCGGTCTAATCCAAAACTCTCTCATCATTTTCGCCAAGATCTGTAACTGTTTAAAAAAAAAACTGGGAAAGCTAACTATTTTATGGGAAGGAAATGAAAACAAAACAAGAAGCCTCTTCAGTTCTGAAGTGAAGAAGCTTCTTGGATGAGAAGCAAAAGGTCTCCAAGCAAAAACGAAATCTGGTCCAGTTGCCTTTGAGACAGCCATGATGACTGAGAATCTCCATATAGACAAAACAATTCTCCCTATTTTAGCCCCAAGCTCACAACACCCACAAATTACAACCAATTGTATTTGCTGTCCTTTGTATAATCACAGAGCAGGGTGACTTAATCTTGGACTCTTGGGTAGCCCCCCCCCCGCCCTCCCCCCCTTGTCATAGGA
This sequence comes from Vipera ursinii, assembly GCF_947247035.1. Lineage (NCBI taxonomy): Eukaryota > Metazoa > Chordata > Lepidosauria > Squamata > Viperidae > Vipera > Vipera ursinii. Next base: position 19,420,322 of record NC_139519.1, on the reverse strand, counting down.
ACTCAACTTTGGAAGACAAGTGCATGTAGTAAATAACTGTAATGTATTGTAAGCAACTCCATCTGAAGATCTGAGCTCCTAAGAGTACTTGGAAGCATTTATCCAATTCACCTCCCTTCTCTAACCCCCCCCCACAACCTGGGTATTATTTCTGGGTCCATTTTGGATCCAGAGGACAGTTGCTTGCCTGTCAAAAAGGAAAGACAGATGAAGAGAGGATACAGACAATTGCCACTTTGTGCCTTTGAAGTCATAGGAGATATAACAGGGTAAGTGACAATTGGGAAACATTTGCTTGCCAGGCATTTGAGAAACAGCATTATTGGGAATTATTTCCTTGATTGATCTGCCCTAGTCAGAGGTTGATTTCTAAAGCTCCTTCTTACACTTGGATCTTAGTTTCGGGACTGGGATGGGGGTGGAGAGCAACTGACACTTTCTCCGAAACCAATAATCTCCCCAGTTGCTGATCCCAACTCCTTGGCACAATCTTAAATCCCACTTAGAGAAAGTGGTGTGTGTGTGTGTGTGTGTGTGTGTGTGTGTGTGTGAAACTCTCTTTTGCCCCCCCCCCCGTAAAATTCAAAGCAGGATGCCTGCAACACACTGAAGACCAGTTTCAGGTAAGTCGGTGTCCCCCACACCTGCTTTGGTTCTCAGTGGTGTACAGCTGGACAAGTAATATCACAAGTGCTGTGTGTGTCACTTTCCTCGTAGAAGCCCCCATTGCTTGGAAGGCCACAAACGTTGTTGACGTTCAATAGCAAGAGTTGCCCTGAAAACGTATTTCTAAGGGAAGGGATTTGCGTCTTCTTTGGCAAACATTTTGTAGAGACAGAGAAAAGAACGGAAGGAAGGAAGGAAGGAAGGAAGGAAGGAAGGAAGGAAGGAAGGAAGGAAGGAAGGAAGGAAGGAGAAAGGACAGGAAGGAAAGAAGAGAAAGGACAGGAAGGAAAGAGAAAGGAATCAAAGGATGGAAAGAGAAAGGAAGGAAGGAAGGAAGGAAGGAAGGAAGGAAGGAAGGAAGGAAGGAAGGAAGGAGAGAGGTCTACATCCATCCTTAAGTTTCCTTTGCCTGGACCCCCGAGGCAGGATCCAAGCCCCGCAGCCGGGCTGTCCTACCCCAAAGTTTGGCCCTTCTCGAGTGGGGAAAGCCAAGCTTCCCTTCCTCCCTCTCCCCTCGCCTCTTACCGGTGCAGGAGTGCAAAGCTTTGGGTCTGACGACCAGCGAGGGGCAGACGGAGTAGAGCGAGAGCTTCTCGAAGTAATCGCAGGTCTCCTTGGAGAGGATCTCGTCGATCATGAAGGTCTTGTAGCGCCGCCTGGCTGCTTTCAGCTGCTGCCCGGGAGAAGGCAGCCGGAGCCCGCCT
>NC_139519.1:19366233-19416252 GCF_947247035.1 Vipera ursinii | reverse complement strand
TGCCCGTTGTATATCAGAAAGAGAGGGAAAAACGCAAACCTTCCAGACACAATATTCACCCGGCTGCACAAACCCAAAGCCACACAGCAGAGACCGAATAGCCCCTGTCTGGCGTATTTGTGTCCGCTTTGCGGGTGTGCAATTCAGCCAAGGCGGTTGCAAATGACCCAACACGGCCAAGAAAAGCCACAGCACACCACCCAGGGGGAAAAGGAATTGCAACATTCTTCGAGAACAACCCCCATTGATCTCGATGGGATTTATTCCCTGGGAAAGCGAAGGGCGCACCGTTCCTTGCTTCAGAAGCAGCCGCTGGGGATTCCCCCTCCCCCCCTTAAAGATTCGTTTTAAAAGAACACCTGCCTTAAAACTTGCAGCCAACGGTAACAAAGCGGGATTCATAATGTGCCTGTAAACATTCCAGTTCCTCTTCGAACCGCAGATTCATTGAAACCAGTACTATTAAATGCCCTAATAAGCAGGCATATAGATAGAATGAAGGCTACTGCTAAGCTTGTAAGCCGCCCTGAGTCTTCGGAGAAGGGCGGGATATAAATGGAATTAAAATAAAATAAAATAAATGCAGGGTAGAATGCCATCCTAAAGCCGCACTAGGTGCTTTTGAGAGAAAAGGGATAAGATCCTGTGTAACTTAGGGAACGAACGCCGATCTATCTATCTATCTATCTATCTATCTATCTATCTATCTATCTATCTATCTATCTATCTATCTATCTATCTATCTATCTATCTATCTATCGAGTTTTTTCCTGCTTTCAGTCCCTATTTTTATGATTTATTTTTCTTTCTCAAGTCAACCACCACGAGTTTTCCCATGAAAGGGAGCACCAGGAAAATATTATTTTGCGCCTTGTTCCCTCTCCCCGATTCAAACCAAACGAAGTAGAAATAGGGGCAGGATTCGCTTCCCCCGGATGATAGCGAATCCTGGCTGGCATTCTGGCTTCTTTTCATTTTGAAAGAAAAGGAGGAGATTCAGACAACGGGACTCTCCCGTAAACTGAAAAAAAAAAAACACAACAACAACAACCACCCCGAACCGGGAAATGAGAATTTCTGCAAGAATATAAATACTTAAGACGCACAGAAAGATCGCCATTAAAGAAGAGCTGCTGTTTTCTCAAGTGACAGCTGAAACGAAGCTAGAACGAGGCACGGGGAAAGTTGTGCAAGGGGGATTGTGTTGTGGTTTTTTTTCTTCCTTTCCCTTCTTCTTTTTCTTGGAATTGTGCTGAAAGTCTTCGCCCTACGGGCAAGTGATCAAAGATCCGGCGGACGAAGGCTCAGTGCCAAGACCTTCTCTCTTTTATCGGGGTCTTTCCCCAAAACGTCATTCTCCCGAAATATAGGGCGTGTTAAAATCCCAACTCCTTCTAACCACCTTTTCTCCGACTTGGACGGGGGGGGGGGAAAGGTGTGTGTGTGTGATTTTGTGCTTGCTTGGAAGGCACGTCCAGCCGACAGAATCGGTTTTAACTTTCGATGAAAAAATAATAATTTTAACGTCATTTTTAAATCGGAGATAGAAGGGAAACAATCCAGACACCTTTTCATTTGGCCCCGGGTTTGACGGAGATTATTTCACCTCGTTATTTTTTCCTGTCTGCATACGGTACACGTTTCCTTCTAAGTTAACTATCCCTTCTCTGAATACAACAAAGCTGTTGAGCACGGCGAAAACTAGAGGGGAGGGGAGGGGCGGGGGGTGTGTGAGAAAGGGAAACAAGTTAACAACATTGTCAGACAGAAGGATAATGAAATTGGAAGAATTTCTGCATAAATCTCCCCTTCCTTTTCAAGGATTTTAAATAAAGTTCTTTTTTTTCCTATTTCAAATCCTCCCCTATGAAAAAAGGGTCATTGGAGAATTCCATCCCTTGCTTTAATGAGTCCAATTTTCAGCCTTTTATCAATGACATTTTCTTTCTGGGTGATCAAAACAACTGGAATAAAGTCACAAAACCTTGTTGATCACTGTTCTTTTGATGCGCTTTGGTGTTTGCGTGCTGTGTATGTATATGTATCCCAGCAACTGTTCAGATTACTATTATTATTATTTTTTAAAAAATATGTATGGAGTATTCCCCAATCAAAAGTGAACCAATTAAACAAAAATATTTTGCTATTGGGAGACACTCGTGAATTCAGCTTGAGGGTAGAAAAGATATTCAAATTCATGGGTGCATTTTTAAATGTAATTTTTAGTTTCGGGAAAATTAAGTGGGAACATTCTACACTTTATAAAGTACACCTTATAACACGCAATCAGTATGAAACTGTTACAGATCTGACTCCTTTATTCTATTCATAATTTCTACTTATCATTTTTTTTATATTACACAAAGTTAGTTTGGACGATCTAACACATCTTTCTTTCTGATAATTTACACACTGCTGGAATCATTAGCTTCCTGCCTGGCACATTTTAACTCTCTCAGATACGTAATAGTGTAAGCTGCAACTGCATTGATTCTGTATCGATGAAAGATAGTAATAATTATAATATTACTATAAAGATCAGCAGTAATATTTTAAGATGTATTATAACATATTTGTTTCACATTTTGGCAGTTTCTTTTAAAGCACGTTGTACACCTGTCGTATAAAAGTTAAAAAAGTTGTGAGAAAGGCTGAATGGCACAAAAGGTTGAAAGAATGAAGTGGAACTTTATTTCTCCCTTGTGGTTTCTTCTCCCTCCCTCCCTCCCTCTCCCATTACCCAAGTAGGTAGCATCATCATTATCTATTTCACTTGGTAATGAAACCTCTGCAAGAAAACCACCCAGCTCAGAGACCACCAAGGACCCCACAGTTCAACCCGAGCTCAACCCCCATTCCTACTTCTTGATCACATGACCTAAAATGGAACCTATGTGATCTACATTGCAATTGCAGAGTGCAAATAAGCACACACAGATACAACACAAAGAGAAAACACACAAGTATGCATTATGTGTTTTTTTTTTACACAGAAGTAAATACAGACACCTCCTAAGGCCACTCCTGTTTAAAGGGCCTGAACAATTTTCAGAAGCCATGCTCCACTGGCTTTTTTTCCTTTCCTTTCTTTCTTTCTTTCTTTCTTTCTTTCTTTCTTTCTTTCTTTCTTTCTTTCTTTCTTTCTTTCTTTCTTTCTTTCTTTCTTTCTTTCTCTCTTTCTTTCTCTCTTCTTTCTTTCCACTCTCAGTGACTCTGGGCGGCTTACAAACAATAAAAACCCAATATAAAAGAATAAAAAACAATAGCCTTCCACCCCCTTCACTCTTCTTTGTTAGTTTTCTAAGCCCTTTAAAAACAATTTGTTCTAGAGCCATTTATGCTGTATTTATGCTTTTTGTTCATTCTGTGGTTGCTCTTTAAGAGCTTTCCTACTGCACTGTATTAAATGTTAGTGTTTGATTGATTGTGCTATCAAGTCTTTATGCCATCACATAGATCAGCTTTCTCCCCGATTATCTGCGCCTTATATTGTTGTATGTTTAAGCAAAGTGATTTAAATGATTTGTACACTACCTAAAATTGCAGTTATTGGGCACTTTAAGAGGCCATCAATCAGTCAGCAGAACTAAAGGCTGTCAAGGATAACAGCTTGTAAATTTAAGTAAAGCTTCCCTTATCCTTTTCCCCCATAATTCAAGCACTGTGGAGTGTGTTTTTTTATCATTCTTTGCCCATCTGGAGCCAGGGATTGGGTGAGCCTCCCGTCCATCCATTAAATGTGATGTTCTGAACTTTTCAGAAATTAAACAAGAGAAAAAGAGCCGTTTGGAGGAAAGACAAATGTTAATCTTTCAATCTGGTGCCTCATTCAGTTGGTCTGAAGTCCATTCCCACATGCCAGAAAGGGAAAGATAAATGGGTGAACAAAATACACAGCTGCACACATGACTGCAAGCATGTTTAGTGTTCTATGAAAAAAAAATAAATCCAAGGAAACATTTCATTAAAGAGTTGGGTTCTTTAAAAAAGAAAGAAAGAGAAATCTAATGTCAGGGTTCTTGTCATATAGAGCACACGCTAGCTGTCAATCAAAGGCAGCCTCCTTGGTCAGGAAGAATCAGGGGTTTTGTTTCTAACCCAGAATGAAGTGGCTTCAATAGCAAACATCTGCTGTATGGGCTCAAGCCCTCCCCTTACAGCTGTCAGGATCACCCAACACCCCCCCCCAGTGTCGTTAAAAAAAGAATTCACCCCATTCCTGCATTTATTGAGAAACATCAAATCTGGGGGAACATAAAAGTGAAGATATTTAGCAAGGAAGGAGGTAAAACATTGACTTTCAGCCAGGTCAAGCTCAGCTCCAAATTTGCCAGTTTGGGCTGGTGGCGAAGATGCTGGCTTAGAAACCAGGAAACGGTGAGCTCTAGTTCCACCTTAGGCATGAAAGCCAGCTGGGTGACTTTGGACCAATCACCAGGAGACGGTGAGTTCTGATCCCGCCTTAGGCATGAAAACTGACTGGGTGACTTTGGATCAATCACCAGGAGACTGAGAATTCTGGTCCTGCCTTAGACGTGAAAGCTGGCTGGGTGACTTTGGGCCAATCACCAGGAGACTGGGAATTCTAGTCCTGCCTTGGGCATGAAAGCCAGCTGGGTGTCCTTGGGCCATTCACTCTCTCTCAGCCCAACCTACCTCACAGGGTTATTGCTGTGAAGAAAAAGAGAAGGAGGAAGGAGTGTTGTGTACGTCTGCCACCTTGAGTTATGTATAAAGTAATAAAGGTGAGACAAAAAAATCAAATAAATAAGAATAGTAATAAACTAGTTCCTGTCTTGGACAAAGAATAAGAAGCCACAAGACCTCAAAACTGTCTCTCATTTTATTACTTTGGTGGGATGAGGTCCCACCAAAAGGCTGCTCAGGTGTGGCAGATCCATCTCTGTTTTCCAGAGAGAGGCAGAATTCACAGGCACTAAATGGTCCCCCAGAACTTGCTGCATGAGGAGTGGGGAAACCCATATTTAGGTACTGCTTTAGTCCTGGAAAAGGGACGCGGTGGCTCAGTGGGTTAGGACGCTGAGCTTGTCGATCAGAAGGTCGGCAGTTTGGCGGGTCGAATCCCGAGTGCCGCGTAGCAGAGTGAGCGCCTGTTACTCGTCCCAGCTTCTGCCAACCTAGCAGTTCGAAAGCACGTAAAAATGCAAGTAGAAAAATAGGGACCACTATGGTGGGAAGGTAGCAGCGTTCCGTGCGCCTTTGGCATCTAGTCATGCCGGCCACGTGACCACGGAGACATCCTCGGACAAGCACTGGCTCTTCGGCTTTGAAACGGAGATGAGCACCGGCCCCTAGAGTTGGAAACGACTAGCACGAACGTGCGGGGGAACCTTTACCTTTTACCTTAGTCCTGGAAGCTACCTGGGAGCCTCCTCCCCCCCCCCGGCCAGTCATTTCACCAACATGCCAGATGGAGGAGATAGAATAAATTGGAAGAGGGAATGCTATGTTCCCTGACTTCTTGGCAGGATAAAAAATGTAATCTAGTGAACAAACCACATCTAAGGATAAACAATTGTTTTGGGTTGGCAACCACATTTGACTTCGGCAAGACTTTCTCCAGAAGACAAATTGGCAAAATGATTTCCATCAGCCTTCTAACAGCCCCAGGATGTTCTTCAGCACCCCAAGCTTTCTATTATGCTTGATGGGCAGGTGGACATACTCCTAAACAGGGCCTGGGCTGCAGCCCGCACTATTTCTAATTGGAACCGGCCAATGATCTCTTCGTGCACATGTGTTGCGCATAAAAACGGGTGAGATTCAGTCCCAGTATCGTGGCCCACCAGACCCATGGAGGACAAGATCGGAGAGCCTCTGGAATTAAAATATAAATGGTGATAGTGAGCAGAGATTTTGCCTACTGGGTCTTTTGTTTTTCGTTTTGTTCGAAGAGCATCTTTTAAAAATATTGAAGTCACAGGCCAAGAAATTGTCAAAGACTACAGTGTTGCCTATCCTTAAGCTGGGCATATTCATAGGATGTGATTAGAAAATATTCATAGACAAGTTCAAAGTGTATCAACAAACTGCATGCTAACTATCCAGATTGCTTTCATCTTAAAGCAAAGAGAGATGTAGCACCTCCACGGGATGTGAAAGTGCTCCATTGCAGTGGTTTCTCTCAAAACTAAGCTTCAGAAAAACCAGTTGTGCAACTTTCCCTGCTTAGCTAGAACCAGGGAAGATCCCAATGTAGAAGGCACAAGTTGACAGAAACGTATCAACAATTACCTCCCTTTCTGGAAGGCTTAATTCCTTTGAAAAGATCTATGCTTGTTTGTGCTCTTGTTGGTGTGTGTCTTACAAGCAAACATATTTCAGCCTCGGCTATGATAAGAAGGCACATGAAGCAACAGCCTAGGGAGACAAAGTATATCGGGTATCCTGTTGTCGGATGGGAAGCCAATAAATTTGATAAGGAAGGAAGGAAGGAAGGAAGGAGGGAGGGAAGGAAAGAAGAAGGGAGGGAAGGAAGGAAGGAAGGAAGGAGGGAAGGAGGGAAGGAAGAAGGAGGGAAGGAAGGAAAGAAGGAGGGAAGGAAAGAAGGAAGGAAGGAAAGGAGGGAAGAAGGAGGGAAGAAGGAGGGAAGGAAGGAAGGAAGGAAGGAAGGAAGGAAGGAAGGAAGGAAGGAAAGAAGGAAGGAAGGAAGGAAGGAAGGAAGACCTTATCAAGACCAAGTCACCCTAATCTTGATTTGCTTATTCCACATTAAAATCTAACAGTGAAAGGTGGATTTACACATGTGTATTACAGAATCATCAATACCTCATACTTTAACATTTGGGGTAAGAGGGCACGTAGCAAAAATGTCTTACATTTTATACGAAGGCAACTTACTCAGAGTGATGTGGTGCTTATGTTTATTTCTAATAACAAATCCCTTTTATGTACCCTAATTCCTAAATCTCTAGGAAAGTATTTGTCTTCGTGTTTGCTTTTCTAGCTATAACTCCTCACCTCCACAGTGTGAGAAAAAGTCTAATTTGCACTTGCCAAAAGGAAATTGCCTTTCCTGGCACAGAGTCAAAAATATGTTGGGTGTCTTTGCAGTACTCAGCAGAGAAGGTGTGTCCCTCCAGAAGTGTCTCTCAAAATCTTTGTAGGTCTGTTTGGGTCTCCTTTCTGCTCAAGCTATAATCCTGGTTGATCTTTCATTGGCTGGTGTCTTCAAAAAGATTCAGTGGGATACAGAGAGCCAAACTGAACTGGCTGATGGAACCTGGTCATATAATGCTAATTATCCAGGAAGGCAATTGGGGCAACTCTCTGCAAGAAGAGGGTGGAAAGAAGATTAAACTTTGTAGAGCACCTAGCCTTAATTCTCCTCCAGGGCTCAGAACTCAGAACCAATCAAGGAGGCATCCTACGTGGCCAGACAGCTTTCAGCTTTTAAACTTGTAGGTAAACCAGTGATGGCGAACCTTTTAGAGACCGAGTGCCCAAACTGCAACCCAAAACCCACTTATGTATCGTCGGGTGCCGGGTGGGTGTGGCCCACTGGGTGGGTGTGGCCCATTGGGTGGGCATGGTGAATTGCGTGGGTGTGGCTGCGCAGTAATGGCAGACTGGGTGGGACTAAAAACTTCAATCAATTCTAACTTTGTAAGATGTTTTTTCCCACGAGAAGTTGAAATTGATTGATTGATTGAACCCTTTTTTTTGCACATGGCAGAGGCCTAAAGAGAAAAGGTTTTATAAAACCCAGCTGAAGGCCTAGGACTGGGGCGACGACACCCGTGTCCACAGAGAAGGCTCTGCATGCTACCTGTGGCACGTGTGCCATAGGTTCGCCACCACGGTTGTAGGCAATCTGAGTGCCACACACATCTTCCAAACCCACATTTGCACCTTCAGAAAACACCCCAGAGGTCCAAACCATTCATCATTTTGGGGGGAACTTTTTTCTGACATTTTCTTAAAGTTTGTTGAAAATCCTTTCAAGATGTCTATGTAGATTCTTGATAGGATTGTCACAAAGAACTGAAGAAAGCTTCCTGGATGAGAAGCGAAACATCTTCAAGAAAAAAAGTAAGTCCAGTTGCCTTTTGGAAAACCACCTTTGGGACAATCCTATCAAGTTCTCAAAGGATTCCCTTTTACACTTCATGTCCTTTATTTTGAGTCAATTTTCTAACTTCTCACAGCAATAACTTAAAAAGCCAACATTTTCAGTCTAGCCCTCTTCCAATGATGACAGTAAATCACTATTATTTCCCTTGTGGCCTCCGGAAATATCATTCCTAAAACATTAATGCAGAGTGCTCAACTGGAGGAAGGTTGTCCCACCTCTGCTTTAAGGAGCATCACTGACATACAGTTCCCTTTAGTTTTCTATAGAATAATGCAGGAACTTTTTGGAGAAGACCTGCAAAGATATTTCATTCACAAATACCCACCAATTATAAGAGGCCTTTTCAAGAAAACCTCTCCCAGCTGTGCAGAGCGGCCATTTTCATGAGTTCACTGGTTTGGCAATTTGAACACACACACATCTGCAAGGTTCAGTGGGTGGCAGCTAGGATCGAAGATGCTTTAACACAGGGGTCTTCAAACTTGGCCCTTTTATGACTTGTGGACTTCAACTCCCAGAATTCCTCAGCTAGCATGCCTGGCTGAGGAATTCTGGGAGTTGAAGTCCACAAGTCATAAAAGGGCCAAGTTTGAAGACCCCTGCTTTAACACCTACAAGACATCACTTGTTTGCTTCATTTACTAGATTTATGTCCCATATTTCCTTCAGAAGTTCAATGCAGCAAAGGTGGCACTTTACCAGTTTTTCTTTGCAAGAGAGAGAGAGAGAGAGAGAGAGAGAGAGAGAGAGAGAGAGAGAGAGAGGGGGGGGGGGGATAGAAGATAGAGATGGGAGATGGAGAGAGAATAATTGGATCAAGTCATCCCATGAGCTTCTGTGGTTGAAAAGAGACTTAAATCTGTGTTTCGCTAGAGCTGGTTGAACAGCATACGCATTATTTTCCATTAGCTCTAAGGACAGCATGAAGCGATGGCAGCTGGAAGTAAGACAGAGCCCACAAATTGGAGTGAAGCAACAATTTATTTCGCTTTTGGATTTAGTAAAGTTTGCCGTTCATTTTGAAATCAGCTCATAGGCATTGCTGGCAAGTTGCCCACATTGACCACAATACAACTCCTTTGGCTCCTCAACATGCGTCAAGGTCCCTTGCTTTGCAAGTTTTATTTCTCATCACATCAGAAAATGGAAATGAGAGACACTTGGTCGTATGGAAGCTGACTTGTGCAATCTAATTACACTAATTAATGCTTTGCAATCGTACAACTTCCGATGAGTTACAAATAATCTCTTTATCATCTGGGAGGTGGGAGTAAATTAAGCCCATTCTCCCTGCGAGTGGAGATACATGTTATGAAGCTCTGTTTGTAAATTGCTGATATGACATGGGAAAGTTATGAATCTCAGCAAACAAAATTAGGAAGACAGAAGAGGAGGTTGGATACCACATGTGAATAAATTCTTGAAAGGATGGCAAAAGAAAAGTTGGTGTCTAGCTGAAGGATCCATTATTAGTCCAAAGATTTAAACTTCTGGGCTGGTTTTCCCATTATTTTAGCCCTGATCTGTACAACATATGATACTCCAGGTCCACTGTTCTCACCTGTATCCAAATGTATTCTGATGTTCTTTCAGGTACGTAGTTAAGCCCACAGAGGAACCAAACACTGGTGGACCTTTATGGTAGATTTCTAGATAGTTAGGAAGTAGTGTTGACCTTGTCTCGAAACACCTCAATGGAGATGGCCTAGTAAAACCAAACAAACTCACTGAAATATAAGAAATGATGTCATCCTGCTTTTGAAAAAAAAAAAGACTAAGGGTGACATGATAGCACTGTTCCAATATTTGAGGGGCTGCCGCCAAGAAGAGGGTGTGTGTTTCAACCTATTCTCCAAAGTACCTGAAGGCAGGACAAGAAACAATGCATGGAAACTAATCAAGAAGAGAACCAATCTAGAACTAAAGAGAATTTCCCTAACAGTGAGAACAATCAACCAGTGGAATGGTTTACCTTCAGAAGTGGTGGGTGCCCCATCACTGGAGGCTTTTAAGAAGAGACTGGACTGCCACTTATCTGTAATGGTATAGGGTTTCCTGCTTGAGCAGGGGGTTGGAGACCTCCAAAATCCCTTCCAATTCTGTTATTCTGAAAGCATATTCTACCTTGACCATTGCAGTCTTCAATTTTGACAGATAATGTATTTTCAAAGGGAATAAGCAACAGAGCATGGATGAAAAGACGGGGAACCTTTAGCTTCCAGATATTGCTTTATCCTTTGCCTTCCTTAATTTTCTTAGTGTTTTGAGAGTTAAGAGTTCAAGACAGATATTTCCATACTTAATAACAGGCCAGACCTTTCAATAGGAGGAACGGAAGAGTGTGGGGTGCACTCTTCCGTTGAGCTGAGTGTGAATATATTAATCAGCAAGCGTACGTGAATGTGAAAGCATGATCTTGGTTTTCTTAATGTTTAGTTTCAACCCATGTTTTGCACTCTCCTTCTTCACCCGCAACAAGAGGCTCTTTAGTTCTCCTTCACTTTCTGCTATTAGAGTGGTATCATCTGCATATCTTAGGTTGTTGATATTTCTTCCTGCAATCTTAATTCCAACTTTTGATTTATCTAGCCCTGCCTTTCTCATGATCTTCCTGCATGGCACATAGCTAAAATCTGAAATGCACCCCCATAAGATTTGGTGGCAGTCACCTATGAAGACAAGATGTAGAAGGCTACTGAAGACTTCTAATTGTGAAGTCCACGAGCTACTGGAATACTCTAAGTTTAATTCCTTTGGTGGAAGAGGACAATTCTTTTCACGAATTGTGTATATAAAACATCTGATGGTTGTTGCTTCTAAGCTCTCAAAGTAGAGGAACAGAAAGGAAAGGATGGATGGCAAAGGACGAAAGCAAGAACTTAAAGTTACATGGACACCTCACAGGATCCTGGGAAATGGGAAAGTTTTTGGAGGGGGCTTTCAGCTGCTACAGGCAATTGCTACCTTTGTGGTCCCGTGTAATCTAAAGCATTTGTTGGGGACCAAATCTGAAGTCCTGCTCAGCCTTAGTTGGAAATATAAGTACTACATAACCACGTTCACCTCATATTCTTGAGAAGTTTCAGACTACTCAAACAAACTTCAGATAATTCAATGGATCCTTGTCGTATTTCCCTCTGATTAAATCTCTTCTGGAGTCCTCCTAGTTGTGCTGCCTACTAAAAGTTTGACACTGCTTTGCAGTCTGGATTCCGGCTGCTCTCAGCCATTACCTGGGTCTTCAAGTCTTTGCCCACTAGACAGTCTCTTAATGAGTGGCTTACTTCTGCTCAGCTCTGCTCCAACAAGTATCACCATCTGACCTCTGACTATTTCATTTCTTAAAATGTCAATTTGAAACCTCCCTCCATGCCTTTCCCTGTCTCACTCTCTCCATGATCTTTCAGAGAAGGAATGTTCATTATCAGAGAGGGAGGGGGGGAGAGAAAAGGAATTAAATTATCCCTGTGAATAATTAGGAAACCAAAAACACATGGAGATGTAAAGACTCTGATTTGAGCTGTGGTGCCAATGGTTAAGACTGGAAGCTTCTGCTGCATAACTCTGGACTCACCCCTCAGAATTGCTTTCAACAACTGTCTAAGCTCCCTCTTTTTAAGGAACATTCTTAATTTCTCCTCATTTCAGTCTCAGCCCTTGACTGGTCTTCTCGATAATGTAGAATAGGCAATATATGTATATTGGAAACATGACGGGGGTCTTTGCTGTAGTGACTTTCAATTTCTCTTGAATTTACAACCTAATGTTTACCCAGATGTAAAACTTCCTAGAAATTCACTTCTCTCAAGTTTGAAAACAATCGTTTGTCCACGAATAAATTTTAGAGACAACCTTCAGATGAAGTTTGGATGCTTATCAGCTAGAGAATGGATTGGTACGATTGTTTCGTAAATCACCTCACACAGGCACACATGGTGATATCCCGAACTGCTGTTAACAACTGCAGATTCTGAAGGTTTAACGTATGTCTTTACCAAATCAACCAACTGTAGCAAGCAGCTCTGGAAAACAGGCAGATATTAGAAGGAAGCAACAAATAATAATAATAATAATAATAATAATAATAATAATAATAATAATAATAATAATAATAATAATAATAATAATAAGTTGGAAGGGACCTTGGAGGTCATCTAGTCCAACCCCCTGCTAAGGCAGGAAACCCTATACCATTTCAGACAAATGGCTGTCCAGTCAAGACTTCCAGTGTTGGAGCATTCACCACTTCTGGAGGCAGGTTGTTCCACTGGTTAATTGTTCTAACTGTCAGGAAGTTTCTCCTTAGTTCTAGGTTGCTTCTCTCCTTGACTAGTTTCCATCCGTTGCTTCTTGTCCTGCTTTCAGGTGCTTTGGAGAATAGCTTGGCTCCCTCTTCTTTGGGGCAGCCCCTGAGAGATTGGAACACGGCTATCATGTCACCCCTCACCCTTCTCTTCATTAAACTACACATACCCAATTCCAGCAACCGTTCCCTATATGTTTTAGCCTCCAGTCCCCCAATCATCTTTGTTGCTCTTCTCTGTACTCTTTCTAGAGTCTCGACATCTTTTTTACATCGTGGTGACCAAAACTGGATGCAGTATTCCAGGTGTGGCCTTACCAAGGCATTGTAAAGATTGTAAAGATTTGCAAGAATCATTCTCCCTAACCCTGCATATATTTTACTCCCACAGCTTAAGAGTAAAAAATGAACGGGAAGAAGTGCAGATGAACTGCTGGTACAGAGAACAAACCTTCCCAATAAAAAAGAATGCAAGTAGAAAGGAGTAAAGGCTTCTTCTGGTGTTAAATAACCATCTTTACCTGGAAAAATGGGTTTCCTAGCTGCCCTTGTGAGCTCCGGTTGCTAGGTAACCACTATCCCTTCTCCCTTGGATGCTGTGGTTGGAAGGCCTACCTTCCTGAGGTCAGAACAACCCCACAGTAGATTTAGTTTTTGTGCATAAGCAGACATGTATTCGTACACACCAAATGCACATCGCTGAATATTTTCAGCCTGTATGTGTAACATACAGTAGCTTCCGATAATATAGGGTATCAGATTGGGGAAAAGCTGGGTTTTGCTCATAGCTTTTGTCCTGCAAAATAGCAGTAAGCCGTGGTTTAACCACATGGGAAGATTTGTCACTTATTGAAAATTCTTATAAAGAGAATATAGCCTCAGTTGGTTTGGTTTTTCTAGATTTATTTTCTTATATGCTTTAGACAGTTCTGCTATCAAAGGGAGCTACAAACACACAAAATTTACAGGATACATGTTTTAAATGGTTAAGATTTTAGTCATCCTTTACAAAGATAAAGTCTGCTCTGCTCTACTCTACTCTACTCTACTCTACTCTACTCTACTCTACTCTACTCTACTCTACTCTACTCCCATACCCATTCCATTCAATTCCATTGTGATAATGTGCCGAATCAGGAAAAAGATATTTAGAATGATGGATTTTTTGAATACTTTTTTTTTAAAAAATTACAATCCCCCACTATTATTTAAGTGGTAAAGCTGTATATATCTGAACAAGCGTTGACCATACTCTGTTTGATGAGCCAGGAAATCTGCCTTCCTCCTGGTCTTTCCTGTCCCTTAATACTCCACACAGCCCAAATTAAAATATTTCAAAGGACATCCGGTGCTTTCATTTCCAGCTGACTCCCCTGGCCCAATTCGTTAAAATGGGGAGTGGCAAGTTTTCATTACTGAGAGACAGGCAGCAAAACTGTTGCTAAAAATCCAGCAGACAGATGCATTAACTCCAGTAATCCTTTCCCGTGGTTAGGAGACGCCACCCAGATTTATTAATTAAACCCAGTTATCTGATGGCTACTGTGAATTAAGCATTTCCGTATAATGGTTGTAACGAAGGCTCATCCATTAGTAAATGTTTCCATTACATTTCAGCTGAAGTCCTGCTGCTAGGATCAGTGGCTGAGATAGAAGGAAGAGGCAGATCCCAAACATATAAATGGGAGTGAGTAAAAAACCCTTGATCCTATTATGAACCAGGTCTCTGCTGTGCCTCTCAGCTTCTCCATGAATCTCCTACATAGGTTTAATTTCTCTCAGTTGGTTCTCTTGTGCAATACGCAGAGAGTAATACCAGTTAATTGTAAACTCTTGCTTTAGGGATCAAAATAAAATCATTTTATTGAGCCAAATTACAATAAAATTACATTACTGTCTCTATTGTCAAATGACAAATGACGGGTTCATGCTAATCCGTAAAATAGGGGTTTTTTTGCCTTTGTGTGTTGTACAAGATCTACGCTTTGTAATCCCCGGTTTATGACTGAGCAGAATTGAGGAACTGGTGGGCGGCTTCATCATTTGCTTCAGGGACACATTTTTTCCCCCAGGACCACAACTCTGGAGATTTTTCATGTCTGGTTGAATGAATGAATGAATGAATGAATGAATGAATGAATGAATGAATGAATGAATGAATCAGAAAGGGTTTCAGGCAAAGTATTGTCTGTTGGTTTGTTCAAATATATGACTCAGTAAAAAAAAAGATATAAACATCACAACAAAATGATTAAACATAAATGGGATTAAATGGTTTTGTTTTGTATTGTGATTCAGAGTTACTTGCAAAACAGAGCTACAAAGCAGCCATTTCACTTTGAACTTGAAGGGAAATGAAAGTGTTTTTCATTCATCAGAACACCAATATTTGGTTTTACTGTTGGATTGATTCTGTCTGTCTGTCTGTCTGTCTGTCTGTCTGTCTGTCTGTCTGTCTGTCTGTCTGTCTGTCTATCTATCTATCTATCTATCTATCTATCTATCTATCTATCTATCTATCTATCTATCTATCTATCTATCTATGTCTGTCTATGTCTTTCTATGTCTGTCTATCTACATCTACATCTACATATATCAAGATCCTACTAAGGAGTTTATAATCTATTAAAGCCCTTAAGAGCTGCCCAATTGGAAAGTTCCCTTTCCTCTTCCTCTTCCTCTCCCATCCCCTCTCGTCTCCCCTACACTACACTACCCATTTCTCTGCATCCTTCATTCTTCCCAAAGTTACATATGTCAGAGAAGCAGATTATCTTAACATGCAATATATAATTGCATACAGTGAGTGAGTGTGTGAGTGGGGGAATAAATTTTACATGCAATAAATAATATTTTATAGGCTTTTCTTTGGTTGACAGAGGAAGATCAGAATTGTTCAAGGTCTGGCCAAAGCAAAGCAAATCCCTGGAGGATTTGCAGCCACTTAATTTCATATGGAGATAGAAAGAATAGTATCATACCAAAACATACAGTATACATTTAGAATAGAATAGAATAGAATAGAATAGAATAGAATAGAATAGAATAGAATAGAAATAGAAATAGAGTAAGATTAGAATAGAATAGAATAGAATAGAATAGAATATAGAATAGAGTAGAACAGAATAGAACAGAACAGAATAATGGAATGGAATAGAAATATAGAATAGAATAGAATAGAATAGAATAGAATAGAATAGAATAGAATAGAATAGAATAGAATAGAATAGAATAGAGCTGGAAGGGACCTTGGAGGTCTTCTAGTCCAGCCCCCTGCTCAAGCAGGAAACCCTATATAACATTTCAGACAAGTGACTGTCTAGCCTTTTTTAAAAATCTCCATTTGCATTGATGCCTGCTTTATCTGACTTAAGAATATTACAATTTTTAAATAGGGTGCCATTAAGTTTTAATTATCTTACAAGTGGATCTGCACCGCCTAACTGCAGATTAAGCTGGGAAAAAGGTACCTGAGAATGACAATTATGCTGAATGTCAGGACTGAGCTCCAGATATCATTTCAATACTATGCAGTCTTGGTCCACACATTGTATAAACCAAGATGTGATCTAATTCGGGTTTGTTGAATAAGCCGCAATAGTTAGGATTCTAAAAGACAATAAGTTGTAAATTGTGGTTTTTCAACGACTTGGTTGACACAACATGTTAAGCGACACCTTTAAAAAGCAGTTGATGACATACTGGATAATTCACTCAACTCTTTTCTGTAGCTCTGGAGAGCAGTTTTTAATCTCCCATGGACTGATATAAATAAGGATGAAAAACATCTTTATTTTGTGTATTATGGGCATGCAAACAAGGTATAATTTGAATCTGCAATTAGACTGAAATTGTTGGCTGGATCTGAATTTGCAATTCAGTTTCAAGAGACAAGTCAAACGTTAAATCCATTCCACTAGTCCTCAAAAATGTGCTCTGGTATGTGCCAAAACCACCTGATTGGGGCTGGTTTGATTCTATTTGAAGATTATGTTTCTAAACAGACAAAGCCACTAATTCACCTTTAAATCAAAGCTTTGAATCTGAGATCCACAGGGCAATATAACATAGATAATACCAACTCACAGTGGTTTGTGGGCACAGCTGGAACTGCCTTGTTCACACTCTTATTCCTGTGAAAGTGGAAAGCGCCATTATAGATAAAAGTGAATTTCTGCACATACAGCTGTTCCATTCTGCAACTGAAATAGAGTCATGGCTCTCTCTGCTGGTTTAATAGTTAAATAGCAGCTCTGTGTTCTGACAAAATGTTATCCAAACTTTTAATCTATAAAAAGCGCAACTCCAAAAAGTGAAGTCCAATCCCATTTCTGTTTTATTTCTTCACTGATTTCATAACATCAATTTCATGGAGTTGGGAGGGATTCATAAAATTCAAGGCAAACAAATTACCCAAACTAGGTAACATCATCAGTGCTTGTCTGTCAGTGTTGTTGGGTCTACATACACACACACACACACACACACACATTATCTATCTATCTATCTACACACACACACACACACACATTATCTATCTATCTATCTACACATACACACACAAACACACACACACACATTATCTATCTATCTATCTACACATACACACACAAACACACACACACACACATTATCTATCTATCTATCTATCTATCTATCTATCTATCTATCTATCTATCTATCTATCTATCTATCTTTCTATCTATCTATCTATCTACACATACACACACACACACACACACACACATATATCTTATTAAATTTATATGCCACATATCTCACTATGCAAAATGACTCCACATAGATAAAAGATTAATGTAAAAATACATTTAAAAAGTTAGAGGAAGGAACAAGATAAAAGAAAAAGTGCAGAGAGCAAATAAAGAAACAAAACATAATTAAAGAAGCAACTTCTGATCCTATTTGCAGCAGTTACAAGTAAACCTAATGCTCCCTTCTCTTATTTTAAAATTACATTATGAGAATTCCTTCTGCCCCCATATTTATCCCTTTTCTCAATTGTCACATCCAGAAATCACCATGTGACTTTTTGAGCCAAAAGTCCATAAAAGGTTGCCAGTATTTACAAAAAAAATACTTTTTGTGTTGACCGGACAGGTGAATTTTACCATTTTTTGGCTAATTCTGTCACCTTTGCAATCTATTTCTCTATTGTGGATATTTCTGTGTTTCTTCATCATTGCGTATTGAATAAAACTTGCTGCACACTCAGCTTCAGTTCGGTGTATAGAAGCTGACTGAATTAGCAACCAGTTTGTTATAAGCCACCAAGTTGCTTAGCTGAGACGGATGATGATATGGGTAGATTAAGAAGAACAAAATCATTGGCAAGACGAAAGAGATGGTGTTAGACTTCTGGAGAAAAAAGGAGGAACCTGCCCCACTTTACATCGGGGAGGACTGTGTAGAGAGAGTTTCCTCCTTTAAATTTCTGGGAGTCTACCTCTGTGAAGATATGACCTGGAAAGTTAACACAACCCAGGTGGCTAGAAAGGCCCAACAGAGGCTTCACTTTCTTAGGGTCTTGCGGAAGAACAGGGTAGAACAACGGCTAATGACCCTCTTTTACCGGTCTACTATAGAGAGCGTCCTCTCCTATGGTACTGTGGTTTGGTATCTTCTACTAAAACTCTGCAGTCCTTAGGAGCAATATATACCCAGAGTTTGCTAAAAATGGCTGCTTGTATGCTCAGAGGCAGACGTTATGGAAGCCACATCTGGCCTTTCTGAGGAAGTCCTGAGATGGTATGCACACTTTTTGTGTGCCAGACAAATTACATCTCCCTGCTTTCAAGTTGAGTATATATATAGAGAGAAATTACCTTTCTGCCCCCTGCAGGACGGGTTCTTTCTCAGAAATGCTATATCCTACCTAGGAAGTAGTTTTCAAACCACCAGATGGCAGTATAACAATAGAAGAATTCAAGGAGCCTGGAAAGTGATAGAAGTGATGGCCAATCAGAAGAATATGAATCCTCAAAGAGAGCTAAAAAAAAAATCACTACGGAGACTGACTTGAGTTGCTGAAGTCAAAATGTCCTCCAGCTGTAATTAAGAAGACTAGATAGTTGATTTAAAGCTTTATGATGATAATCATGAGAGGGGGTAGAAATAGGAACTAGAATAGAGAGCAGAACAAGGAAAGTTAGCTCATCTTATCTCCAGGGAGGAAAACGGAGGTAGATGCGTTGACCGCATATTACATGTGCTGGCATGCCAACCAGCAACCAGGATTTGGAATCTGCCACCAGTTTGCACGGGATGGATATCTCCAAAGCTATCAGAGAATAAAAAAAAATAGAGTGTTTCATTAACTGGAGAATGCAGGAGGCAACAGACATGGGAAAAGGCTGGATCCTTCAACAGTGGGAATTGGAATAGCCAGCTGGCTGAGGCTGAATTTTGAACATTGGTGGAGGGAAGAGTTCACTAGACATAAAAGCAAGTCGTTCTGCTTTCATGGACCCTGTGATCAATTCTTCATGGTTGACCGTTTGTGTACTCATATTTAATCGAAAGGATGAAGATAAGAAGCAAAAACAGACACTGCAAAGAATCCAGGAAGGCTCCTTTACAATAAAGTGACTCTACAATACACTTTTTAGGGGGACAGAGATCGGCCCCTAGGTCTCTCGTTTGTGGAGTTCCTCAGGGGTCGGTTCTCTCGCCTCTCCTGTTCAACATCTATATGAAACCGCTGGGTGAGATCATTCGTGGTTTTGGAGTTGGGTGTCATCAGTATGCCGATGATACCCAACTTTTCTTTTCGACCCCAAACCACCCCAGTGATGCCCTCGCTGTGATGTCCCATTGCCTGGAGGCAGTTCGGGTCTGGATGGGGAGGAACAGACTTCAACTCAACCCTGACAAGACTGAGTGGCTGTACATTCCGGCATCCCGGGACATTCAAAATGTTCCATCTCTTTCTATGGGGGGTGAGCTCTTACCCCCCGTGGATAGGGCTCGCAACTTGGGAGTCCTCCTAGATTCACGGCTTACCCTGGAAGATCATATAGTGGCCGTGACTAGGGGGGCTTTCGCCCAGGTTCGCCTGGTGCACCAGTTGCGGCCCTATCTGAACCGGGATGCCCTGTGTACGGTCACTCATGCGCTCGTGACCTCTCGCCTTGACTACTGTAATGCTCTCTACATGGGGCTTCCCTTGAAGACCACTCGGAGGCTCCAACTGGTACAGAATGCAGCCGCGAGAGTTGTCTTGGGAGTTTCCCGGTACTCCCATGTTACACCTTTGCTCCACTAGCTGCATTGGTTACCAGTTGTCTTTCGGGTGAGGTTCAAGGTTTTGGTAACGATCTTTAAGTCCTTACATGGCATGGGTCCGGGATACCTCAGGGACCACCTGCTGCCGGCGTCAACTCCCCTCCGCCCTGTGCATTCCCACAGAGAGGGCCTCCTCAGGGTGCCGCCAGTCAAGGAATGCCGACTGGTGGCCCCCAGGGGGAGGGCCTTCTCTGTGGGCGCTCCGGCATTATGGAACCAACTGCCGGTGGAGCTCCGGATGGCACCAGACCTCCGAACTTTCCGTCGTGACCTGAAGACCCACCTATTTGAAATAGCTGGTCTGGCCTGACGGGGATGGGTTTTAATAGTTGTTTTAGATTTGTTCACTGTTTTTAACTGGGCATGGGTTTAATCTTTTTTTTAATTTTTGTATTGTCTTTTTTATATATGCCCTGTGAACCGCCCTGAGTCCCCACCAAGGAGAAGGGCGGTATATAAATTAAATAAAACTAAACTAAACTAAACTAAACTAAACTTTTTAGAGTGAGGTGGGCAGTAGATGAATAAATAAATTGTGGAAGAGACTATCAAACTCAGAAGCTTGAAAGCCTATCCCAAATTTTTGCTGTTAAAGATATTAAGGTCCGAGTCTTTCATAACTTTCCAAGAGTTATTTGGGGAAAATTGTCAACGTTGGTAGAACTGTTCTTGATTAGGCAGGGGAAGCCATTATATATAAACAGAGGGCAAACCCTGCTACCTTGTAACACTGATGAGGTTACCCAGTTGGGTAATGAAATGTCTGCAAGAAAACAGCCACACTCAGAGAGCACCAAGGATGTCATAGTTCAACCCTGAGCTACAAATATTCTAAGCTTAGTTGTTACTGATCCTGGTGTGTTATCTGTGGAATCAGTCCAACCACCCATGTCAGTATCCCTCCCTCCCTCCTTCCCTTCCTTCCTTCCTTCCTTCCTTCTCCAGGTCAAAGCCAAAAGCCTGGTAATCTAGCTTGTCAGTCCTTCTCCTTCCGTTCATCTCTTCAAAGCCAGTGCAGTCACAGCTGTTGAGTCATAGCGAGGGGTAGTTGGGAGTGACTCAGCTTTTCCTCCTCTGAGAGGTGAGAACAGCAAAGATGCTTTTACCTTTGTTCAGGCAGAAAAAAAGGAAGCATCAAAGGGGAAATCAGAAGCAAGCTGTGCTGCCAAAAAAGCTGATTAGTAGGCTGGTCCATGTCCTTTGGACCTTAAGGGATGTAACCAAGGAAATCAGCAACGCAAGTCCATGGCTTGGTTCACAAAGCAGGACTAATTCCCTCTGTTCTTCCCCTTCATGTACTCGCTCACCCTTGTGAGTGTGTGTGTGTGTTTCTCTCCCCCTGTCACTCACAGCTCTCTTCTTGGACCTGGGAAAGGACATCACCCTGTGATGCAATTCTCAACAAACAAGTTAGAAGGAGATCTTTTTATTCACCAATTAAAAATCCCTGGATGGATGATTGCACGAATTTCAGGAGCAAGGTTACCTGGAGCTTTGATTCAATTTTCCAGAAGTCACAATAAAATAAAAAAATCACATGGAATTGTTTGTTTGGCTGCCCAAGATGTGTGTGTGTGTGTGTGTGTGTGTGTGTGTGTATGTCCCCATGATGCACTTCTATTTTACTAAAAAGTTTTTGCCTTTTAATAAAGGTTTAAGTTGGAAAAGGTGATGCCAGACTTCTCCTGATTTTTTTTTGCTCCCATAGACAAACACAGTTCTCCTCCTATAATAGAGTGTGTGTGTGTGTGTGTGTGTGTGTGTGTGTGTGTGTATTCGCTTAATGGCCAAGAATCCTTAACTGAAATTGAAATAGGAGGCAAAAGGACAGGGATTTTTAAAAAATATGAGATGTTTCACAAAGAGTTGGGGAATATAAAAATTACAACACTCATTATGATGTTAACCTATGCTGTGTTTTGCTATTTTTTTCAGGCGGGGCCAAAGAATCAACATTTGCAAATAAGCAAACCTCTGCATTTTTAACAGATGATGTTTGTGTAGGTTTCTGCCTATCCGTCAAACCAGATGGGAATTCTTCCACGTTTCAAAAACAGGCATCCCAAATTTCAAACAGACCCGTCAACATGGGCATATCCTTCTCTGTGCAGACTGCACGGTGGTAAAGTCAGAGCCACAGTTTGATTCTAGGCGAAGAAGCAGTGGAGGCAGTGTTTCAATTAAATATGAGTACACAACTCTACGCAGATGCCAGGCTTTTGAAATTATTCTCAGAGGAGGTTGTCTCTGGCTTCAGCGCTTGGCTCTGAAGCTAAAATATGTCCCCGTTTTATTGCTGGTGATCATTTATACGTGTCTTTATTATTTTCATTTGTAGCTGCTTTGCTAAAAATAACAGCAACAGCATTACTTTTTAAAATGCCTCGTTAGCTACTCCTTAATTTGAAATTCTTCCTACGTCCTCAAGGAGGTTGAGACTGGTTGGGATTGGGACACTGAAGACAAAGGTGAGTGGAAAGTCACACAGAGAGAATTCGTTTCGAGCTTGTGGGTTGGTTTCTGAATGTTTCATTACCAGGCTAGGTAACATCTTCAGCAGAATTTAGGGGATATCAGTGTTGGTGTTCTTCTGCTTATAAAGGGCTTCATGTGGTCAGTAGGTCTTGTGATGGGAGGTCATGTCAGGTGAGGATCATGTCAAGTGAGGTTCTTGTGATGGGTCTTGTGATGGGTCACATCAAATGAGGTTCTTGCGATGGGTCATAATGGGGAGGTTACATCAGGTGAGGGTCATGTCAAGTGTGGTTCTTGTGATGGGTCTTGTGATGGGGAGGTCACATCAGGTGATGGTCATGTCAAGTGATGTTCTTGCGATGGGTCTTATAATGGGGAGGTCAGGTCAGGTGAGGGTTGTGTCAAGTGAGGTTCTTGTGATGGATATTTTGATGGGTCACATCAAGTAAGATTCTTGCTATGGGTCTTATGATGGGTTGCATCAAGTGAGGTTATTATGATGGGTTTTGTGATGGGGAGGTCATGTCAGGTGAGGGTCACTGAGAGGTGAAGTGCTGATGGGGGGGTCATGTCAAGATTTGACCTCCCGATCACAAGACCTACTAATCCCACGAAGCCCTTATAAGCATAAGG
Source organism: Vipera ursinii (assembly GCF_947247035.1). Taxonomy (NCBI): domain Eukaryota; kingdom Metazoa; phylum Chordata; class Lepidosauria; order Squamata; family Viperidae; genus Vipera; species Vipera ursinii. The sequence continues at coordinate 19,393,444 of NC_139519.1, read as the reverse complement.
ACATTGACACTGACATCCCCTAAATTCCGCTGAAGATCTTACCTAGCCTGGTAATGAAACGTTCGGAAATCAGCCCACAAGCTTGGAGAACACCCTTCACCCTCCTCCTATACCTGAGCTGCAGATATTCACCACTATTGCAGAATTACTTCCATTTTGGGCAGGGTGCTTTCTGGGATAGTGTATAACATTAAGACGAATGGCATCAATCGTGGTGTAAAGCTGAAGGTTCTTCTTTAAGTGACTCCACCAATGGTTTTTTGCAAAATCGCTTGCTGGGATGTCCTAGCTTCCTCAATCAAAAGACACTTCTTCCTCACCTCTTTCTGGGAACGGCATGCTGAAGTAGTTATAATCACTAGTTATTTCCATCAAGCTTGGGAATTGATTCTGCCCAGGGTCTGAATCATTATCTGGGTGAGAAACTGTTTCCTAGCAAAAGTCATGGTTAATTCTATTGAAAGTCTATTTATTCTAACATTTGTCAGCCTGTCGACAAATGTCAGCTAAAAAGCATCCCACCTACCACCTTTTTCAGCATTGCACAAATCCAACTCTCTTCTTGAAGCAATACTAAAGCAAATATTATGAAATTTGGATATGAGATGGATTAGTTCAAATGGAGATGCCACCAAGCAACCAAAGACAAGCTTTTAAAACTAGCTCTTCTCAGATGTTTTTCAAAAAACAACAACAAAACAAGTTCAGGAATATTGAAAGATATGCTAGTCCTGAGTTTGCAAAAATAACTTCATTTCAATTGTTTCCACCATACAAAGCATTTAAGGAGGAATGGAAAACTGGCTGGGGAGGTGAGGTGTGTGTTAGGAGATAAATATCCACATAACAGATCCCCATGCCTTAATAGTTCATGTTAGGACGCAAAGAAGTTATAGATTCTGCAGCTGCAGCTAGAAATATTAGAACTTTGTGGGTGGCAGCCAGGAGCAAGAGAGAAGTCTCTCTCCAAATGGCCCAAGCCAACAACCACAAAAATGTGGGGTAAAAAAGCCCATTATGTTGATATGAGCAATGCTAGGAAGATGCGGAGAGGACGTCATGCAGATCCCTGAACATTCTGTGCCATAGATGGATCATGAAGGGTTATAGAGATGGATAAACTAAAACCCAATTTAGTAAACCCTTAAAAGAGCAGCCCAATAGCTGTTGAACATCTTGAGATCTTTGCTATCCATAAGGCAGGAATTTATTTGCTTTTATATAGTAACTGGCTAGGAGGCTGCCCCACTCCAGTTGCTAAGTGTTGGATAAGAGACGTAGGGAGATTACTCATACTCATGGATGGGTTTGGATTGACTACTTTCTCGTAACCCAACCGACATCACAGAATGATGGCTGAGGGGAAATTGGAAGAGGGAGACCTACACATATCGCACTGAATTCGTGGAAACAGGGTGGAGCAGGAACCTAGCAATTAATAACATGGTTGAGTCTAATTGCTTTCTATAACAGTCCTGATGGGGTGGGATCTGGTGCTGAAATGCAGGAAGGAGGGGCTGTTCCCCAGGGAGCTAAGAGGGAGATCAACCTTGGTTGGCAGAAAGAGGCTCAGAAGGATCCTCCCCAAACCTTCACAGGATTGATGTGATATTTTTGTGCACTTGAATCAGCAAGATTCCTGTCTATGGGCGAACAGCAATAAAGAAATACTCTGAGCAATTCATAGCATGGTTCCTTACACCTGACACCTATCTTCAGAGCCAGCAGGAAGCCAATCAAGGTTTGTGCCTCCATTTTGCAAACAGATGAGAGGAATAATAATAATAATAATAATAATAATAATAATAATAATAATAATAATAATACTGTTTCACATTAAATAGGTGAGCGCAGCAAAATCGCGCAAACTGATTACAAAGCTAGACATGACCGAGTTGCTAAACTAATCCACTGGGCATTGTGTAAAAAATACGACTTGCCTGTGTCGTGGAAAAAGTTGTCGAGAATGAGAGGGTGAAGATCTTGTGGGACTTCCAAATACAGACAGATCGCCATTTGAAACACAATACGCCAGATATCGTAGTCATAGAGAACCGAAGCGTATAGTTGATTGATATCGCTGTACCAGGAGATGCCAGAGTCGAAGAAAAAGAACTTGAAAAAATTATGAAATACTGCGACCTGGCCATCGAAACTGTGCAATTATGTAACAGTGATGCCCGTTGTCATTGGGGCACTGGGAACTATGTCCAAAAACTTTGCAAAATACATCAAGAAACTGCAGCTTCCTGCAATAACTTCAGCAAAGCTACAAAAAAACCTGTGCTACTCGGAACATCTTACATTTTAAGGAGATACCTGGTTGATACCTAGGATGCTGGCAGCAACCCGTGTCAATCATTAGTGCCAGTCAATTTGAGTGTTCAGTTGACTGAGTTTCATGTTTTATGAATAAAAGTTTTATATAATAATAATAATAATAATAATAATAATAATAATAATAATAATAATAATAATAATAATAATAATTAAAAAAAGTTGGAAGGTACATTGGAGGTCATCTAGTCCAATCCCCTGCTCAGGCAGGAAACACTATAACATTCCAGAGGTGTCTGCAGGGAACAACAAAGTCAAGAGAGTGGCCCCAAATAGCAGGATTGGATTTTTTTTCCTATTTTTTTTAATGTACATGATGATATGCAATGCACGTAAAAAGCAAGCGGAGTTTTCACCAGGCTGTTTGGCCATCACTTTGGTGGGGTTTTTTTGTTTTGTTTTTTTTACCTCACCCTGTGGACACCCTGGCTTTATTCAATCCATTTATCTCATTGTTTCTATTCAAGGGAGTTTTATTTTTCCTCCTCTGCTTTTTTTCCCTTTAGTTAAAGCTGGCTTAGTTCTCAGAGGCGGATGAAGAAAGGGAAGAAAGGGCTTCATGGGAGACTCTGAATACTTGAAGGAATTTTTACCCTTATCTACAAGACAAGCTCTTTGTCCAATCTGTCTGAAATTTGGCAGATCTGAACTCAGGAGGGGGAAAAGAATGCCTGCGAATTTCAATCCATTTTGGGCAGAAAGATAAAAGGCAGCAGTAAGAGACTGGCTGGGTCATCCATTGTAATAATAAAGAATAAAAAAAATATCATGGTTACGGATGAATGAAGAACAAAAGACATGAAATGAAATGATTTCCACCACCCACTACCCACAACTCAGCCCTACGCCCACAGTTCTCTCTATCTATATCTATATCTATATCTATATCTATATCTATATCTATATCTATATCTATATCTATATCTATATCTATATCTATATCTATATCTATATCTATATCTATATCTATATCTATATCTATATCTATATCTATATCTATATCTATATCTATATATACATATATACATATATACACATATACACATATATACATACATACATACATACATACATACATATATATATATACATACAATTCTACGTGGGGAGCAACTAAAAAAAATTTCATACTGGTAGATCCAGTAAAATTGCACAGAAAACAATGTCCACTGGGATCATGTTCTCAGCTGCCAGATGCCCCATTGACTGAACTATTCTTTGCCAAAAAGACAAAGCAGAATCTGAAAGGACAGATTAAAACAAAACAAAAAAAAACCTGGATGTATCTACCATAGGCATTAGAGACGGAGGGCAATGCGATCCAATTTATTGTTAAAATGGGTCCAAAGTATTCTGCCGGAATATTTTCCAGTGGATGGAAAATCCTGGGTTGGCTAAACATTGGGAGCACGGTCTTCCAAAAAAGAGTTGGAAACAGCTGTTTGGAATCAGGCGCTTGGCTTTGAGCGATGAGAAAAGGGGCATATTACCACGTGAAGATGCTGAGCCTGAACTACACGGCAGTTGGACCGGGATGTGAATGTATATGTGAACCTAGAGCAGCATTTACTTTGGGAAGATCACCAATGCAGAAGGGATGCCAAATGGTGATCCCTCCAAGGCATACATTTTTAGAGGTATTAACTCAGTGGTGGTTCCAGAGCCTTAATTACAAACAAAACTTTTTAAACTCTTTTGTTTTAAAACATTTCTGACACAGATTGACATCTTCTGGGATGGATGCATCTCTCTATTTTTTTTTTCTTCAGGAGAGACAGAGAGCTGGATATTATGGGGCTTCTAACATTTGAAATAAACCTATAGAAGATAGAACACAGAATAATAACAGTTGGAAGGGACCTTGGAGGTCTTTTAATCCAATCCCTTGCTCAAGCAGTATACCATTTCAGATAAATGGTTGTCCAGGCTCTTTTTGAAAGCTTCCAGTGTTGAAGTATCCCCAACTTTTGAAGGTGAGCTGTTCCATTGATTGCTTGTTCTCACTGTTAGGAAATTTCTCCTTAAGTTCTAGGTTGCTTCTCTCCTTGGATAGTTTCCACCCATTGTTTCTCATCTTGCATTCTGGTGATTTGGATAATAGTTTAACCCCCTCGTGTTTCTAGGAGCCCCTCAAATATCGGAACATTGCTATCATGTCCTCTCCTAGTCCTTCTTTTCACTAGACTAGACATACCCAACATACCCATAGTAAGTCATCAGGAGTCAGTAAAGGATGGAGTTGGGGATGGGAAAGGAAAGAAAAACAGGCAGATGGAATCTGGAATGAGGAGAAGGCTGGAACATCTCTACTACCCCAGATTTTCAGGAGAAATGTTGAAAAGCATAGCCCAATTGCCTGCTTACTCATACTTAGCAACCCGCGCGGATGACCACCAACTTCTGCTTAAGCACATCTAATAAAAGCATGATATATGTATTCAAAGATGGTATTTCATATTGTTTTATGATCATTGCCCCTAATAATAATTTGACAGAAAAACAGAAGCCTTAAAAAATTGAAGAGGAAAAAAAGAGAGAAGGGAAACCAGAAAACCATTTCTCTGAATACTTTCTCGGATTTGTGCAAGATTTGTATATTTTCAGGAGTAGGCAACCTTGGCTTTTTTTAATAAGTCATGGACTTCAACTCCCAGAATTCCTGGCTCAGGAATTCTGGGAGTTGAAGTCCACGAGTCATAAAAAGCCAAGGTTGCCTACCCCTGGTCTATTTCATTGGCCGTATTAATACAGTTTATCTACTGGATTTTTTTCCTGGATTTACACTATACCCTGAATCATGAACTAACCAGAAAGGTTGGATTTGTAGACACACAAAGAATATCAAAGGACTTCAAAACGAAACAAAACCAAGCTAAGTACTGGCTAAAGATTGCATGTGATGTGGTTTTAATGGCTAAATCTTTGTCAGCCTTACAAGCTAAGCTAGGTCAGGAAAGACATCTGAGAATTATAAGCAATATAAGAAATGGAAAACAGGTAACTCATATAAAAATCTGCAGACAAACAGATATTAATGGACCATTTAGAGCTGAATAGGTGATCTTTGAAATAGCCCAGTGGGACTAAGATTCCGCCACAATTACAGGCAGTCCTGGCTTATGACGACAACTGTTACTAAGTGAGATATGTGTGAAATGAGTTTCGCTCCATTTTACAACCTGTCTTGCCATAGCTGTTAAGTGAACCACTGTAGTCAGGTTAGTAGCACAATTGTTCAGTAAATCTGGCTTCCCCCATTGACTTTTCTTGTCAGTGGGTCACAAAAGGTCATCACAAAAGGTCATCGCAACTGTCATAAGGAGGAGTCGGTTGCCCAGTGTCTGAATTCTGATCACGTGACCCTGGGGGATGCCGCCATGTTTTGTAAGTGTGAAAAATGGTCATCCATCCCCTTTTTTCCCCAGTGCCGTTGTAACTTTTGAACGGGCGTGAAATGAACAGTTGAAAGTAGAGGACTATCAACGAACGACATCAAGCAGATGTTGTAAATTTTTAATCCCCTGTCCGAAAGCAATCTGGAAATGAGTTTGAAATGGTAAGAGGAAAAAGAGAATACTTAGGAGAAAAAAGAACCACCCACGGAGTTTCCATTTCCTCTCCAGCTCCTCCGGACAATAGACCCCATTATGCCAATTTGATGTGGAATTATTTATTAACTCAATCTTTCTTAATGGCCTGGGTTTATGCGCTCCCTCCGATCACGGATGCGAAAAGCTGCTGTTTTCTTTTCGTGTTAGGGCTGCGTTAGCTATTTTCTCGGAGTTTCTTTGGCATCACAGGGATACTCAGCACGTTTCCCTCTCTCACTGAGGTGCTTCCCTCCCAGATCACAGAACGGAAAGAGAGAATATGTGTCTTTAACGATCTTTTAGCAGCTCTGGCTGCCGAGGGCAGTCGCGTGAATTAAGATAGCTTCTGACATCACGAAAGGTGCAGGACGGAAGGATTCGTACCGTTTCCTTTTATCTTTCAACTATTACACTCCCGTAGCTGCTCCTTCGTGTAGATTAGGGGAATTATCTCAGTTGCCCAGAAGGGGTGGGGTTGGAGAGAGTAAGAGAAAAAGGCCTTTCCACTTTTGAATTAAGAGAACGTCTTTTAAGAACAAGCTATTTTTGGGGGGGGGGTGATGGGGGGAAAAAAAGACACTTCGGAGACCAGGATAAAACAGAAAGCAAGTCAATTAATAACCATTTTTAACGCATTTGAAATTGATAGCAGGATGCCAATACAGGTAGACCTCGACTTATTGTTATAATTCACTTAGTGACTGTTCAAAGTTAGAACGTCGCTGAAAAAAGTGACTTATGACCATTTTTTTCATACTTACAAGCATTGCAGTTTCCCCATGGCATGAGTCACTTAATAGTCACATGAGTCATTTAATAACCCCCTTGCTTGGCAATGGACATTCTCCTTCCAACTGAAGTAATAAATCAAGGACTACAGGTAAATCCTCCATTTTTGGTCCTTCAGTGTGCGTAGCTAAGGAACGCTGACAATTATTTTGTCACCGGTTTGAAGCTCTGTATTCCTCTCCTGGAAAGCGTTTGGCTCTGCTTTGTCAAGTGTCCTTTCACACTTATGGAGCTGTCAGATAAATTTAAATGAGATGTGGACATCTTTAAAAAGAGGCTTTAAGTGCCTGGCTGAGTGTCCCTCTAAATAACAGTCAGAAATTTTCAATTCCTTTCTTAATCACTGTTCCACGCCAGAACAGAGAGAACTGCTGACTGGGACTGTTGGCAATGCTCAGAGCCAGCTTAGTGTATTGAAAAGCTTTGATTGGAAACATATTTTATCTGTTGATGCGTTGCTACCAGATCACTTAATATTCAGAACAAACTGTGTGGATAGGTGAGCATCTCTAAAAAATTTTTTTTTAAAAAAATGGCTTCCTCCCTTGCAGGAGATGTTTGTTCCACAGCCAGAAAGATTGCTGCTGCTGTCATCAGATTTGATAATGGCCACCAATTTAGACTTGGAAACCGGATGCTGTCGATAAAGCTGACGATCAAGCAATCAGTGGCTTTTAATCTTAACAACGGTTAAGATTAAACCTGCTAGTTCCCAGGCGGTGTATCTGAAGCCCCAATTACTGGGGACTGAGAGTGAAAGGGGGTGATTGCTGATTGCATCTCAGCAGCCATTGAAGGACCCAGAATTCTGGATTAGATGGCTCCCTGGCCTTATCAGGGTTCTGCTTACGTCCATAAATCAGTATGCTGTGCTGTATTTTTAAAGTATGTTTTGAAAGCAAGGTCTGATTCTCTGCAAGTTTATTTTGTTTTTGACTAGAAAAATCCACCAGGCTTTTACAAACTCCAGATGTTCCTTCCAAATAATAGCTGCCGCAGCTTGTATGGACTTGAAAGACCAAGTGATTTATGACTATCCTTCTCTTTCACAGACGTAGCTGCTTGTCTTATCAGATGGCAAGTCCCACAAACCAGGTGGGCTGCAGTAATTTTAGGTGTGAGGTTGACACACTCGTGTAAAATAAATGGGTGGACATGTAAAATGAAATGAAGCTTTTGCAAAGCATGAGAGAGGTCACTTATGTGCTTCCCATCACATTCTTATTCAGCAGGATGCAGAAGACTAGATTGGGTAGACTTTGGTCTCGTCCATTCAGACAATCCTTATCTTCCAAAAAAAGCAGGACGAGAGGTGACATGATAGAAGCGTTCCAGTATTTGAGGGGCTGCCACAAAGAAGAGGGAGTCAATTTATTCTCCAAAACACCAAAAGGGAAGACAAGAAACAATGGATGGAAACTAATCAAGGAGAGAAGCAACCTGGAATTAAGGAGAAATTTCCCAAGAGTGAGGACAATTAACCAGTGGAACAACCTGCCTCCAGATGTTGTGGGTGCTCCATCACTGGAGGATTTAAAGAAGAGACTGGACATTCACCTGTCTGAAATGGTATAGGAGGTTGAACTAGAAGACCTCCAAGGTCCCTTCCAGCATTATTCTGTTTGAAAGAAAAAATATCTGAAGGCTAGGGAAAGCTGGAATTTTGTAATTCCTCAAACATCCTTGACAGCTGAAAACATCTAACAAATGTTCTAATAAATAAAATAATAAGTACAAGGTGCTTGCCTCTTTTTCTCTCCTCATGCTTTTCATATGAAAACAATATTGAGTGGAAAAAATGTATACAGGTAGTCCTCAACTTACGATCACAATTGGGACCAGAATTGCCATTGCTAAGCAAGGTAGTTAAGTGAATTGCACCCAATTTAATGACCTTTCCCCCCCATGATTGTTAAGTGAATCACTACAGTTTTTAAGTTAGTAACACGGTTGTTAAGTGAATCTGGCTTCCCCATTGACTTTGCTTGTCAGAAGGTTGCAAAAGGTGATTTACATCAGGGGTCCCCAAACCCCAGTCCATGGACCGGTGGTGGGCCGTGGCATGCCAGCAACCGGTCTGTGCAAACAAGCAAAGCCCCATCCGTGGGATGCAGGCAGCACACAAAACCACACACCCTCCGGTTTGTGGAAAAACCTTTCTCCGTGGAACTGGTCCCTGGTGCCCAAAAAGGTTGGGGACCTCTGCTTTACATGACTCCACGACCCTGCAACCATCATCAATATGAGTCAGTTGCCAAGTGTCTGAATTTTGATCAGGTGACCATGGGGATGCTGGTCATAAGTCACTTTTTTCCATTTATGTTGTAACTTTGAATGGCCGCTAAATGAACTGTTGTAAGTCAAGGACCACCCGTATAGCTCAATCCTAAGAGCCCACTTCCCCTATCCAGTTAAAGCCTCTCCGAACATTGATGAATCACTACGGATAGTCCTCAAGTAAGCAAACTGGACATAAGTCGAGAACTACCTGTATGATGTAGTGGTTGGAATGATTGACTGAGTTTGGGAAGGCCTGGGTTCAAGTCTACTTTCATCCATTGTTTCTGCCTTTCTCTTTTCACAGCTTGCCTCCAGGAATTGTGGGTGCTTCGTCACTGCGGGCATCAGTGGTCAAGGTTGGAAACACTGCTCCAAGGTAAAAATGGAGAAATGACCTAAGCATAGATAAAAAACGTGATGTGAGCATTTCTTCTCTGCAAGAAACCTCTGACAAGAAGCCACGGATGGAAACTAATCAAGGAGAGAAGCAAGGAGAAACTTCCTGACAGTGAAGAACAATTAACCCGTGGAACAACTTGCCTCCAGAAATTGTGGGTGCACCAACACTGGAGGTTTTTAAGAAGAGACTGGACAGCCATTTGTCTGAAATGGTAGGGTTTCCTGCCTGAGCAGGGGGTTAGACTAGAAGACCTCCAAGGTCCCTTGCAACGCTATTATTCTGCATTCTCCTTTTCTCTTAGGCCAGCTTTCATTACAGGCTTATTGTGGAAAGAGAGGAATGTTCATAATCCCCAGCAGCAAAACTATTCTAGTCATCAATCAAAATCAAACAACATTACAGAGGCACAAACTTTGTCTTTTTAATGCAGACTCGGTTATAAATAAATCCAGATTAGTCATCTTGTCCTAGGAGGGTGCCTTTTTGATGGTGCGTCCTTGTTGCTAAGTAGCACGATTTGTCGACTCAGTAGGTGAGTGTGGAGTCTGTGTCTTCTCTAAAGGAAGCTAAGAGCCATTCCTCTTTTTGACTAAGCATTTTCATTTTCAAAAGCAGCCAAGGCAGCTTTTGGCTCAAACAGGCATGGCAAAACATTCAATTTCTCCTGATTCAAAGCAGCAAAGTCTCTGCAACAATGGGATTTTGTTGAACCTGTCTCCAAAGTTGCTGAGGGAAGAGCATGAAAGCAAGCTGTAGAGAACTCCATCAAGAGTTATAATAGGGACGGAAATGAAATTTCACCAGAAGGAGCCTTCAGACTTCAATTGATCTATAGAGGTTTGCCTCAATTGATTTGGCAGTTCAATATTGGTGAGACGGTGCCAAATATTTCCTTGGCCTTATCCCAAACTGGTGTGAGCAGAAACACAAAAGAAAAGCCACAGGAATGTCCTGCACATTATTTCGGTTTCTGAGGCAAAGGACACATATAACTTAGGTAAAGGTAAAGGTTCCCCCGCACACGCGTGCTACTCGTTTCCGACTCTAGGGGCCGGTGCTCATCTCCATTTCAAAGCCGAAGAGCCAGCGCTTGTCCAAGGACGTCTCTGTGGTCGTATGACCGGCATGACTAGATGCCAAAGGCGCACGGAACGCTGTTACCTTCCCACCATAGTGGTCCCTATTTTTCTACTCGCATTTTTACGTGCTTTCGAACTGCTAGGTTGGCAGAAGCTGGGACGAGTAACAAGCGCTCACTCTGTTACGCGGCACTCGGGATTCGACCCACCAAACTGTCGACCTTCTGATCGACAAGCTCAGCGTCCTAACCCACTGAGCCACCGTGTCCCTTGGATATAACTTAGCAAACTGAAATAAATATTACAATGAGAATAAAATGTGGCGGTTTCACATTTTATTTTAGTGAAAACCTTGCAGGAAAGTGAGTGAGGGGTCCAGTGGATAAAGCGTGTGCCTGTTTAAGGCTGAGAAGGTGCTTTTTCAAGAGGCAACTGGACTTACTTTCTTTTTCCTTGACGTTCCGCTTCTCATCCAAGAAGCTTCTCCAGTTGAAGAAGCTTCTTGGGTGAGAAGCGAAACGACTTCCAGGAAAAACCGAGAAAGCCCAGTTGCCTCTTGGAAAAGCACCTTGGAGACAACCATGAACTGGGCGCCTGAGAATCTCCATAGACATGTTTAAGAGTGGATTCAGACCTCATGCTGAACAATCGCTTGTTCCATACGCCATCACAATTGGTTGAGTTCACATGTCAGACTATCCCATTGGTGATGGTAGTTTATGGGTGTTTGGGAAAGAACTCCGCGTGGGAGTCCATCATACTTCCATTTAATAGAGGGTGGGGTCTGCCTGACGTTTTGAAACATTTTTTCTTATTTGTTTATCATATTTATATAGCCACCCCTCTCGTGGAACGTGAATCTGGGCATACAGTAAAAACACATAATAAAAAGTCACCCCCCCAAAAAAGCATTCTACAATTAAAAACACCAGACAGAGTTAACAATGACAGAATGATAGCAGAAAGAACTATCTTGATTGGCCATGCAGCCATCTCACTAAGTCACCTTGAGTTCTTCCAAGTCTGATGACACAAGGGACTTCCGGAAGGATGTCAAGGATGGGGACAGGTTGACCATTTGTGAAAGCCCAGAGATCCCACCTTCAAAGAGTCCGAAGAACATTACTTACATTTGCAGTTACCCATAATGCTAAGGCCAGAAATAAAATACATTCAGTTTCTCTGATAGGTGACCTAAATCTGGATCCAACTTCCCATTTAGCAATTAGGGAAGCAGTAATTAATTTCATTAAGTAATTAAGAAACTGAGTAATTTGCTGATGCAAATGTGAGGTCATGCCTTCCCTTCTCACCTCCTGGAAAGGGTGGAAAATTAGCTTGATTGGACAATTGCATTATTATTTACTTTCACCTTGTTTACTCTTTCGATATGGGTTGGGCAGCAAGTAAAGAAAAGGTGGATATACCAGTAGATCAGGTGATTTGCAGTAGAATATCGACTCTCAGCTATTTAACAATGCTAGCAACAAAATTATATGCTTATGCTAAGAACCCAGAAAGAGAGATATCATTTTGGCAAATTATAATATCATATGGCTGAATGAATGAATGAATTATAAATTATATTTATATAATGAATGATAAAACTCTTAGGGTCCCGATCTTGATTTCTGACTTTGGCAAGAAAAGTTCCTGTTTAATAATCCAGCAATCAGTCTGCATCTCTGACATGGGCCCACTTTAGCAATAAATAAATATATAATAACATTCCTTCCTTCCTTCCTTCCTTCCTTCCTTCCTTCCTTCCTTCCTTCCTTCCTTCCTTCCTTCCAAAGCTTTGCTTTGCTTTGCCTTTAGCATGCAATTTATAGTTCTTTTTACTCAGCCTTGAATGTATCTTAATCTCATTTGCATATGAAAGGAAATCATTTAAAAGATGTGAGTTATGCAAAGAACTAAAACACAGAGACACAAATGCTGTTTTTATTGAGCACCTGTCTACTGAATCAATCCATTTTCTAGGTTTACACAATACATTGAATATAGAAACTAACTAAATGACCTAGGCCTGCAAATCAAACTATATTACAATTCAATAACCAAGGATACAGCTAACCAGATTTAATATGTTGCATGATTGTAACAGCTGCATTTTTAACTGATATGGCAGAAGCGAAAGTGTATTCTGGCATAGTCATTTTGACATTTCTTAGAGATATCTTACAGAGATTCAGCCATTAGTCTTGAATCTTGTGCTGTCACTTGTATGTCAATGTATTACGTCAACTGATTTCTTCACTGAGATCCAAGAAAGTGCTCTAGACAATCAATCTTGTTTATTGGACATGGAAACATTAATCATGATTTGACTAATATTAAAATGAAGATGGAGTTGGACTGTGGGTGGGTTGTCTCAGCCAGTTTGTTTTGACTATGGTCTCTTGAATATACATATCAAAATGGTTGATTAACCAAGGTGGACAATTCATAACTTTACAGTCAGCCACTGTTGGGGAGGAAAGCTGAAGCATTAAGCTGAATCTTTAGCATGCAAATCATAGAAGGTTGCCCACCAAACTCATCAACTATGGTAGCTGAGTTCCTATATTGCACCAATCTCATCATAAGGATGGCTTTGTGGAATGAACTGAGCTATTGTTTCAGGACTCAGTAAGATTTGGGCTCTGGCAAATACAAATAATTGTATAAATACATCTTTGCAAATTACAAGCCAGCCGAGATGCTTATTAGCCCACTGAAATGAGCAGAGGGAGAATTATGAGCTCCGTCTTTCTCATCACAACCAACCATATTTTTGTGCTGGAAGTGTATTGAGTTGGGTTTGTACAATACACAAAGACTTTAATCCAGATTTAACAATGCACAATTGCAGGGCTGACCAATACGGTATGCTTTAAAAAAATATCTGTATTTTATCTATACTAGTAATAAGGCTGTGGGGGCATGGTGGCCTATTGGTTAAGACTCTGGGCTTGTTGGCCAAAAGGTTGGCAGTTCAAGACTCTAGTACCATGTGATGGGTTGAGCACCCATTCCTTGCTCCAGCTCCTGCCCACCTAGCAGTTCGAAAGCATGCAAATGTGAGTAGATAAATAGGTACCACTTAGGTGGGAAGGTAACAGCATTCCATGCACCCTTGGTGTATAGCCATGCTGGCTACATGACCATGGAAAATGTCTTCGGACAACACTGACACCCTTGGCCAAGAAATAGAGATGAACACTGTCCCAAAAGTCAGACACGACTGGACAGGGGAAACCTTTGCCTTTATTTTTAAATGATAAGGCTACAACAACAACTGGACTTCCCCATGGGTACCGAATCTCATACTAAACCAATCCCATTTAAGATACTGTAGGTTTAGCCTGTATTGTAAATACAACCATTTGGTTCACTGGCTAAACCATGGTTGGCTGGGTTGATACAATTACTAAGCCAGAAATTGTGGTCCATAAAGGCTGCATTCCCGAAACACATCAGGTGAGAGACCAACCCACACTGGGGCTAAGTATGGAATGTAAATCCAGTCACGGCAGAGGAAACTTACTTTCCTACTACAGCTGCCTCTGCTCCATCAAGAGACACAGCATTTTATTTTTATTTTTATGAACAATGAATAAACGAGTCATGAATAGAGAGGAAGGAAGGGAACCTGTTTTCTGGAATAAGCAAAGCAAAGCATCTTCCCTTCCCTGCAGTTCTATGATTAATAGATTCTGTGATACATCTTCATAATCGGCTGATGATCAAAATTACCCACCTCCAGCCAATACACCATCTCATAAACATTCCCTGGAAACTTCACTCAGAAATTCGGTCACCTGCTGGGATAATGAAAAGTGACTTGGTTAGAAAACAGCATCTTCTTCCACTAGGATACTAGATATCTGTTTCCCACAGGGCTGGGCTGGCCTCATCAATATGGCAGAACAGCATGACGTGGAAACAGAACAAGCAAAGGAAGCCGAATTCTAGAATATGCTATTGCCAGAGTTCCAGTATGGGGTATGGTCCTCTGATGGTCCAGGAAATGAGGCAGAATAAAAGAGTTGGAAGGGACCTTGGAGGTCTTCTAGTCCAACCCCCTGCTCAGGCAGGAAACCCTATATCATTTCAGACAAATGGTTGTCCAATCTCATCTTAAAAACCTTCAGGGTTGGTGTACCCACAACGTCTGAAGGCAAGTTGTTCTGCTGATTAATTGTTTTCACTGTCAGGAAATTTCTGTTTAGTTCTAGGTTGCTTCTCTCCTTGATTACTTTCCATCTGTTGTTTCTTGTCGGAAGTTTCCATTCATTGCTTCTTCTTGTGGAGAAGAAATGCTCACATCCCGTTCATTGATCTATTCTTAGGTCATTTCTCCATTATTACCTTAGAGCAGTGTTTCCAACCTTGGCCATTTCCATGTGTGTGGACCTCAACGGCCAGAGTGCTTATCAGTGACCAGGCTGGTGGTGGAATTCTGGGAGTTGAAATCGACATACTCAGAAATAAGCAAAGTTGGACAATCCTGTCTTAGAACCTCTTTTGGAGTCATCTAACCATTGTTGGGCCAAAATAAAGACAATGAGGATAGCTTCACTCTTTGTCCATATTAACTCATTCCATTAGGATGATTTAATCATCTAAGCCAAAGATAGGAGCTATGGTGGTACAGTAGCTAGAATGCAGGATTGTAGGCAGACTCTGCCCACAGCCAGGAGTTTGATCATGACCGTTCAAGGTTGACTCAGCCTTCCATCCTTCCGAAGTTGGTAAAATGAGGACTCACATTGTTGGGAGCAACACGCTGACTTTATAAACCACCTAGAGAGTCCTATAAAGCACTCTGAAGCGGTGTATAAGTCTAAGTGCTATTGCTATTGCTTTGCTTTTTTCTTAAACACCCCCGCCTTCACTCTTTGCCTTTCTAAAAACCTTAACATCCTTGCACCTATATCCTCCTTTTAAGTAATGACAGCTTATCTCCTAAAATGGACTTAAATCAATGTGTATTGTTTTTCAAATGTGTAAAAAGCTGGGCCCCTTCTATTTCTGACATATTTTGATTTATAATGTACGCAGATCAGGGCAAATACATTTTAAAAACTATGATCCTCATCCTTCTCTGCTTATGGGATGTTCTCACTACAACATTAATCTCTTGTCACTTTCTTTTTCTGCTAGTCTGAAGATTATTCCCCTATTCTACAAAAGTAGACAAATCTTTTCAAGTCTTGCTTATACCACAGCTGTGAATCTCCACCATGTCATTTTATTATTATTATTATTATTCCCTCTCTGCATATCTATCCACTTTCTATAGTGGACTTTTTATTTGTATTAATGAAGAAAGAGAAGTGTCTGATTGTTAAAATCTTCGCCCCCTGGAACAGCATGGAGCTTGGTTTTGATTAGTAGGAGCAAAGGCCCAAAAAACAAACAAATTCTCCATGTGTAAATAATTTTTTTTTTGGTTTACCAGAATGACAGCAATAGCATATTGCTTTATTTTTGCTTAAACAAGCAGTATGTTTTCTGTTTTCCCCATTTCCAGCCACCAAAGATGTTTCAAAGACGTGAATGCTTGTTTAATCATTACTACCTTATTTTGATATTTAGAAGTGGATGGTCTTAATTCATTTAGCTCTTTTTACCGGGCAATGAGTAATTAACCTTACCCACAACTTTTCCTTATGCAGATGGGAGTATTTTCTTTATGAAAAAAATAATACAAGCATACTAAACAGCCATCTCTTAAAAACACTTGTCAATCACAGAGCACCCTGGTGGGTGGATAATTTTCTCCTTGACGGTGACTTCCAAGGTGGTGTATAGAAATATATTTATTTTGTTTGGAAATTGTAAAGGAGATTAGCCGGCCAGAATGAAGTTTTATAGTTTTAGCTTTTATACTCAGAATTCAAAACAGTTTTGATGGGAGAGAAAACACAAACTAAAGATGAACAATTAGTGTAGGAAAAAAGCAGATGTTAATTTAGAACTAATATAGCAATAGCAATAGCACCTAGACTTATATACTGCTTTATAGTGATTTACAGCCCTCTCTAAGCGGTTTACAAAGTTAGCACCTTGCCCCCAACAAACTGGGTCCTCATTTTATTGACCTCGAAAGGATTGAAGGCAGAGTCAACCTTGAGCTGGTCAGGATCGAACTGCTGGCAGTGAGCAGTGAGTTAGCCTGCAATACTGCCTTCTAACCCCCGCACCACCAGTTACAAATCTTTTAAGAAGTGGCAGTTTACTTCCTGTTCAATCCTGATCCGAATGTAATCATGTTATAAAACTTATTTTTGATTACAAAGTCGTGCGAATTCCTTCCTGCATGTGAGGTGGGAATCCAGGCAATGCGGTTGTTAGGATAGGAGGGATGGAAAGAAAGAACTTCCCTGCAGCGGAACATGGTTGATGATTGCCCGTTTGTGACAATTTCAAGAATGATTCATCCTAACTTTTAAAACAGAAAGGGAAGTATGTGTGGACAGGGGATTTTATAAATCTGCCACCACCAGATCTTCTCTGCTCTTTCAACTTTGCTATTGAATACCTCCGTTTTTCCCCCCCTAAGAAACATTTCAGCACCAAGGAATTATGAATCAACATTGTGTTCTAAATAATATCCCCCAGCCAGAGTCTGCAAACAACAAGCTTTTTATTTGAAAAGTGTTTTTTTCTTCTTTCTCTTTTTTAAAAAAGAGCTGTATTGGACAACCACAAAATAATTTCACAGGAAGGGAAATGTTTGTTTCCTCTTCTGGCAAATAGGGGTCTTTGATTCAAAGAGCAGCAATGATGAAAAACACCTGGAACTCAGTAGAAATAATGATAAATCTTGTATTTGTAACCCAGTCAGGTCAAGAACTAACAGAAACATTCTCACACTGTTGCTTAGGTTGTGTTAATCTTTTCGTGGCTTTGCATATCGTGCAAAGCTAACTTGTTTAATTAATTTATGGCTCAGTGTATTGTGTAAGACCAGAAAATGGGTATATTTAATGACTAGCTTACAAGTGTGGCATAAATGCAGCTTATGCATATATAATGCATGTCTCTCTATTCAGAAGAATAGGTTGGAAAAGACTTTTCTGTTTAAGAGTATCACTCATGTTGATTATGGGTTCACTGAAAGGACACACCCTTCCCATTCTTTGTCTTGGTTGTATCGGTATGTAATAAGTTGCATTGTGGCATTATTGCCTCCATGACTATAATTTGTGGAGAGCTTTAATTAGGGTTACTACCTGTAGTTCTAGACTGTGACAATCTAGAAAGCCACTAGAGGGCAGGCAAAAGGTACAGAAAATTACCTCTGTTGCCATCTAGTGTCCTGTCCTGTTATGTTGTGTGGTGTGGTGTTGTGATGTGATGTGAATGTTATATATATACAATAATTTTAATCCAGAGGCAAAATGCTTGCCTTAAATGACTCTTAGTTTACCTGCACCTGTTCGGAGGACTTTCCCACTTTCTGTTTGTGTGTGCATCTGTTAAAAGATCCCCACGCCGCTGCTTTTCTTTTGTGAATAACACACACATTTAACAATGGCACTGAAAATGAGGCCCATTCTCTTCTCCTAAGCAGAGATCAATTTTCATGAATAATAGAATAGGGAGAATTGAATTGGTCAGGTTTAGAATGGCATTATATATCCCTGGGAACCCAGGTCTGGAAACTGACTTTACTTGCCTTGCGATACAATTGTTTTTGTCAGCAAGGCTAAATCTGGTTCTTAGCCAAAGCAAGCAACAGAGGCAACTCTCAAAAATGCTGTTTTTCCTGAATTTGCTTCCTGATTAGACAAGCAAAGTTGTTCAGCATGTTTTTACATTTATTAGTGGCACTGAAGGAGGTATTTTACTAAGGACAATTTTCTGGACTGGAGATATGCAGATATGAAATGATGAATGGAGTATTTTCCCAAACTTTAAAAATTGTCTCTTTGTATTATAGAGTTTGGGAGAAAGAGAAATGAGAACAAGTTATACTACAGCTCACAATAGCTAAGCCAAATTGTATCTTAGTCTGTTGTGTAAATCAGGCCGTGTTAAACCACAATAAGGTTGATTTTGGCTTAGCCTTAGCACATAGCAGAACTCACCTCAATTTCTTCTATAGCATTTTTAACAGTAATTTTATTAAAAATTACACATACTATGCCAAAAAGCTGAAAGAATAAAAAGAAAAGTAGAAGTAGCAGAAACAAAGAAAAAGAAAAAAAAGAAAAATATAGTAAAGAAAAAGAAAATTATATAAATGACTTCCTTCTTCATTACAACAAATGTAAGCAATTTAATAGTATCCCCTTTTCTTAAAATATTACAAATGAACTGTTCTTTCCATATCTTAACTATTTATTTTTAAAAATTCCTTAAAAACCTCATCATTTCAATCCAGATCAACAAAAATCCATTACAGGTTACCAGAAATAATTTCATATCTGTTTTAACCTTGATCAAATAAACCAATTTTATATTCCTTCATATTACTTTTAACAACATTGATCTTTAGTGCATTTAAAGCAGAGGTCCCCAACTTTTTGGGCACCAGGGACCAGTTCTGTGGAGAAAGGTTATTCCACGGACTGGACATTGTGTGGTTTTGTGTGCTGCCTGCATCCCACAGATGGGGCTTTGCTTGTTTGTGCGGACCGGTTGCTGGCATGCCGTGGCCCGGTACTGGTCCATGGATTGGGGGTTGGGGACCCCTGCTTTAAAGAATCCTAGAACTTGATTTCATTTTTTCCCCTTCATCCTGTCTCACAAAACCCTGCACCCTTTAGCTGATAGCAGAGCTGCACCTCAATCCAGCTGTCTTGTTGTAACCTACCTTTTCAGAGAAACAGCTGGCTTGTCCCTTAAATTAATCCCTTACAACTCTCTTCAAACAACTGTTGTGGAGCCCATTATTCAGGCATATCAGCTTCTCTGGCTTCTTCAAATAGTGTGTGTTTGAGTGTTTAGCAATAAATTTCTACTGAAGATCGAATAACCCTCTTTAACTGAGTTCCATAGCCACCCATCAGCCAACCAACTGCTACGAGACAATCATGTTCTTGAATGAGCAAAATAATTCATTTCTGAAATCACAATTGTTCATGATTGTTGGTGGGCTTATCAACCAAGTCAGGATGCTGTTGCCTTGTTGTCTTGTGCAACCCCAATCATTGCAAATCATGGTTTAGAGTAGGGATGCAAACAAAAAAAGTGTGGTTCATGGGAGTCTTGTTTATGATCTCCAAATGGACAGAACTAAAACATTCAGCCCTTTCCTTTTTTGCATTCTGGGACCTTGGAGGGTTTAAAAGGACTAGTGCCTGAGGGATAAAACATTCAAGATAGCACGTGGCACATAAAACATTCAAGATGACCAAAGCCCTGTTCTTTTATGTGATTTGCAGGTGTGACACATTTTTAAAAAGGATAGAGTTTTAATCACTCAGTCTTGGCCACCATATTGATTTCTTTGTTGGAACCTCTTGCAAATATCCCAATGAGTGCCTTCACCCTCCTCATTGTAGGCTTGCTCTGGATCAAGATCCCACATATCTGTGGACTGCAGCTCTCAACATCCAACCCAACAAAAACCTGTGCACCTCTCCTTCCACAGCTCAATGTGTGGTTTGAACTCAGCCATTCAAGAAGAGACTGGACAGCCATTTGCCTGAAATGGTATAGTGTTTCCTGCCTGAGCAGGGGGTTGGACTAGATGACCTCCAAGGTCCCTTCCAACTTTATATTATTATTATTATTATTATTATTATTATTATTATTATTATTATTATTATTATTATTATTATTATTATTCTGTGGCCTAGTCAACTAATTAATTAAACAAACCGAGACTTCTCCCAGTGTTCAAATTCAGGCAGGAAGTTAATTGCTCTGCTTGTGAAAATTCCTTTTATTGTTACTCAGCCTCCACCAAAAAAAAACATCTTCAGATGTACTCGCTGCTGACCCCTTTTTTCTCCCAGATGATCACTTAAAAGAATAACGGAGCTCACAGAGCCTGGGAAAAAAAACAGAGGAGACCCGTTGAAGTATCTCTAGCAATTTCATTCAACAAAGATACCATTGTCAGCCCCTGTGGGATACTTGACTCACGTAGTCATGGGAGGGTTCTGACAAGCTAGTGCATACAAGGCAAGAGTTTGTACAACTTCCGGCACCTATGAATGTCTTTCATACCGCCAAATACTTGAGGGACCCTAGAAAGGTTTGTGGGATGAACCCCTACAAATTATTTCTTTTCCTTGCTGGAATGGAACATTGGGAATGCCTTACACTAATGGGAGTGACAACACTTCTTGTTTCTGCTCATTATATGCAACTCTTTGGTATCAGCCACTAATGAGAAGCTGAAGAGGGAAACAGCTCAGTTAGAGCTGGTGAAGACTCCTGAGGCAGGTTCAGTGACCCCAAGCATTTTGCCGTTAGAGAGAGAGGCAAAAAAAACAAATTAATACCGATTTATCTCAAGAGTTCTGCCTTCCCCTGTAATGCACGTGGATCACTCAGCACGGTTTGCAATGGTTCAAATTAGAACATCCTTTGAAATAAATTTAAAGAGAGACAGAGAGAGAGAGAGAGAGAGAGAGAGAGAGAGAGAGAGAGAGAGAGAGAGAGAGAGAGAGAGAATCTACACAAATGATAAAGTAGATGCAATTTCTAGTGTTTCTATTGCTTGCAGCAAGAATACCTTCCTAAAAAGAAAAAAGAAAAAGAAAAAAAAAGATCTTCGCCCATTGGAGAATGCCAATATGGAAAATTCAAGGTTGCAACTTTCGCATTGTCATCAGAAAACTGGTAAGAAAAAAACAAACACAATTATAACTTTTAAAAGACTCCAAGTCTTTCATATGGGGGGGGACTTTTTGTTGAAAAAAGAGACTGTATTTGTCGGAAGCCAGTTGAGAAGATTGCAAATAGCGATCCCATGACTGCAGGAGGCTGCAACTGTTGTAAATACTTGCCAGTTGCCAATCATCTCAATTTTGATCATGGGACCACGAGACACTGATGGTTGTAAGCTTGAGAACCAGACACAGGTGTTCCCCCCCCCCTGCCAGCATTGTCATAACTTCGGATGGTTGCTAAAGAAAGAATGTGTTTCCGCAGAAATAAATCTCAATGTCTTCAATAAAGCATTCATAGGTTTTTCTGGGACTTCTTGATGCAGGACCTGTCTGGAATCATGTCACAGTGTTTCCCAAATTACGCTTGCTTGGATAAGGGCCACAAAAGAGGCATCTGTGGTAGAAAGCAGCAGAGAGCAAGATGCCAACCCATCTGCTCCCTACCAACTTGCCTCCCCATTTTACTCTTGGGTTTTCGCAGTTAGTCCTTTTCAGATTCAGCAGACTTTTTGGAGAGATGCAGCTGAAGCCTTTGGCGGCTGCTGCTGCTGCATTCTCAACTCTGAATTTCAGTCCAGACAAACAGCAAAACTGCACATGGGAAACTGACCTTCGCTCTGGGAAATATTATTTTAAAAAGGGTGACGGGGGAGTGGAGGATGAAGAGACTGACTTTATGGCCTCAACGTCCGGAGAATCACGGTTTATGAGGTCATGTCAAAGGAAGGGGGAAAAAAAACACAACCACCCCATGAACTTGTCTTCATCCAATGAGCTACAAGTAGCTTCCAGCCTGCAGCTAAGCTTGCGTTCTGCAAATCCTAGTTTCTTTCACACAAGACGTTAAAACCATCCCAACTGCAAATTCTAGTGCAACGGACAATGCAAAAACATTGCAGGCCGAGTGAGGATCCCCCCCCCCACCGGCCTTTTATTCTGTCTTCTATTGGCTTTTTAAATCTCGGTCATCAGATTCCAAAGCAGGAAAGGTCAGGGGGCAAAGGTCACAAAAAGTCAGCTTTTGGATTGATTATTTTGTACTATCAGCAGCTTCCTTATAGGGAGGCAGGGAGAAGCATTAGCTGCTAAGCCTAGAAAAGATAACAGAAGAGGGTCTGGAATAGGAAAAAAAAATCCAAAGATCTACATACCGTAGCTAGGTGTAATTTTTGGAGAAAAGAAGGCTTCATATTTTTTCTATTTTCTGGGGTGGCTTCAAGGCATCCCTGGAGACTTTCTGGCCATTTCTCTGCAGTTTTTCTGGCAAGGTTTTTCAAGCAGTGGCTTGCTTTGAGAGGGTGAGAAAATGACTAGCCCGAAGTCACCCAGATGGCTTTATGCTAACGGAGGACAAGAACTCAGAGTCTTCAGGTCACTAGCCTGGTGCCTTAACCAGTATTCACTCAGAATCAGAATAGAGCTGGAAGGCACCTTAAAGGTCTTCTAGTCCAACCCCTTGCTCAGGCAGGAGACCCTATACAATTTCAGACAAGTGGCTGTCTAGTCTCTTCTTAAAATCCTCCAGTGATGAAGCGCCCACAACGTCTGAAGGCAAGCTGTTCCACTAGTTAATTGTTCTAACTGTTAGGAAGTTTCTCCTTAATTCCAGGTTGCTTCTCTCCTTGATTAGTTTGTTCTTGTCTTGCCTTCTGGTGCTTTGGAAGATAAGATCACCTCCTCTTTTTTTGTGGCAGCCCCTTAAATACTGGAATTCTGCTAACATGTCACCCCAAGACCTTCTTTTCTCTAGACTAGCCATACCCAGTTCCTACAACCGTTCTTCATGTTTTAGTTTCCAGGCCTTTAATCATCTAAGTTGCTCTTCTCTGCACTTTTTCCAAAGCCTCAACATCTTTTTTTGTAATGTGGTGACCAAAACTGGATACAATATTCCAGATGTGGCCTTACTAAGGTTTGATAAAGCGATACTAATACTTCACTACATTGCAGTTAGTTCATTACTCTAAACTAGCTCTCATATGCAATTTATAATCAACATTTCCCTAAAGAAATTGCATCTTTCTATAAATCTGAGTATTTACTTGATCACCATCTTTTCCAGTTGCTGGAACTGGCTTTTTTTTTTAATGTCTGAAAAAAAAAAAATCAAACAAACTCAGATTAACTCTCCAATAAAAAGCCTCCCTTGTGAATTTTCCCTCTCCCCAACTCATCCCACATGGATGACCTATTTGCAAATTTTCCGGCATTGGAGAGGAAAAGCAGCCGCAATGCTTGGCTGGAATAAGCACAAAGCAGAAGGATAAAATATTCTGTTCAGGAGCCATACATGCACTTTAGTCTTAGGCAAATTCATTCAAAAGTATACGCCATTTATTTAAACGGGAGTAGCTTCTAAATGCAAGCTTACAATTTCCAAGATACAAAAGTCACTGCATTGCATGGGTGGTTAGCTGCCTTACTTTTTCCTGAGGCAGCCTCTGAAACAAGGAAATTGTCTAGCTTTCAGACAATCAGGCCCTTAAAATGTAGCATTTCAAGCCATTTTGATTCCTCCCAGCTACATCTCTCTACTGTACCAAATTCTTAGGATTAGCAAAGTACATTATATAAAGCTATGGTTAAATCTTTTTTAATGACATGCAGATGCCTTTCTTTCCTCTTCATCTTACTGTATTTGAGAAAAAGAAGATACTTTTCTATTAACATACGAGGTTTTATGAACATCAAGTGTTGTTTTACTGCTAGGCTGGCAAAATCTCGGACATCGCCATGCTTAATTGCAATTGGGACATGACTGAATTCCCAGAGAATCAGGGGTTCCATAATTCATGAAAGGCACAAATGGCAATTTATTGATCAGGTGCTGATCTCATATAGAAATTCAAAGGCAAGGAGCCAAGCAGAGTTCAGGTCGAGAGCAGGAATTGGGAGCACAGATGCTCCGAGGGTATTTAGTACAGGGATGGTACTAATCACCTTTGACAACAAAGAAAGAAAAAGAATGCATGAGGCGAATGCCACAAATACAGTATAAAAGAGCCTCTGGTAATATGGTATTGAACTATTTAAAAATCCAAATTATTGCTCAGTTGTTAAATTCTTAAGGGATCATCCTTTGACAGTGAAACAGTAGGTAATTCTGCCCACCAAACAGACATGGAACATTCTTTTAAAAAGTCTTATAATCTGGGTAGAAGTGGTAAGTCGTGGTTTGCTTATCCATAGTTTGTTGACCACCGTCAGCTGGGTTTACCCACAAATTAAGTCATAAAGCAGTTTATAAATCACAAGTAGTTTGGGGTACCAGTCTTTCATTTCACTATGTTTTGAGGTGTAAAGGTGGGTCAGAAGTGGTTTTGTATGTGTTAAATGCTTTTCACAAGATTACCATTCTTACGGTAAGTAAAACACAGGTTGAAACCTCAGTATATTTTTATGCAGTCTTTGGCTGAATTTCAAAAACCCAGAATATTGGCAGTCTTCAACTTGCGATCATAATTGAGCCCAAAATTTCTGATGCTAAGGGAGGCATTTATAAGGCGGGGTTTTGCCCCATTTCGTGACCTTTCTTGCCACAGTCATTAAGTGAATCACTGCAGTTGTTAAGCTAGTAACACGGCTGTTAAGTGAATCCGGCTTTCCCCATTGACTTTGCTTGTCAGAAGGTCGCCAAAGGGAAGCATGCGACCGTCATAAATACGAGTCAGTTGCCAAGTGTCCGAATTTTGATCATGTGATTGTGGGGATGCTGCAATGGTCATAAGTGTGAAAAACGGTCATAAGTCACTTTTTTCAGTGCTGTTGTAACTTTCAAATGGTCACTAAATGAACTGTTGTAAGTCAAGGACTACCTTTTGACCACCGACCGAAATAATCTCTCCTCCTTTTTGCTGGCTACATCAAGAGGACAAAAAAAAAAAAAAGTTGGGTGCTAGAAAAAGCGGTTCAAGGAAGTTCACCCTGACTTTTCGGCTTTGGCCTGCCCATTCCTGGACTGGGTCCCACCTCCCACTGACTTACAGCACCATACTCATATATTACTACTTTGATAACAAACAAAACCCTTTGCCTACAAGTGATAAAAATCTTAAGTTGATGGTGGAGCAAAGTTTCAGCTTGCACACAGAAATATTCAGTTCCAAGAAGGCTGTTCAGCTCAGTTCAGACTTGCAAGAATGTGTGATTTGGATGCTGTGAATGAATAAAGCTGTGAATTAATAAAATGCCCCCGTTTTGCCTTTTAGGTTTGAGATCAAGTGAGCTTGGCCCAAAGGTCGGTTTTCAACAAGTAACTGCAATCCCTTAAATACTGGAAGACTGCTATCATGTCACCCCTAGTCCTTCTTTTCACTAAACTAGGCTTACCTAGTTCTTCCAACTGTTCTTAACAAGTTTTAGTCTCCAGGCCCCTAATCATCTTTGTGGCTCTTCTTTGCATTCTATCTAGAGCAGAGGTCTCCAACCTTTCTCGGTTGGCGGACCGGAGGAAAAGGAAGGGGGAAGCTTTTTACGCGCACGCAAACGGGGCCGTGAGCATGCGTGACGCAAACGGGGTGGTGTAAGCACCCACATGACATTTGCTGGCACCACCCTGTTTTTGCCGTGTGGCGCCCTATTTTTGCCACGTGGTGCAGTGTTCGTAGCAGCGGCAGTGCTAGCACTAGTGGAAGTGGGGGTGAGCGCATGCACACACGTCTGCACGCTGGCCAGCCTGTTCCGTGGTCCAGTGGCCAAAAGTCCACGGCCCGGTAGTGGGCTGTCGCCCACAGGTTGGGGACCCCTGTTCTAGAGTCTCAACAACTTTTTATAACATGGTGAAACAGACCTGAATGCAATATTCCAAGTGTGAACTTATTCAGGCATTATCAAGTGGTGATTATTATCATTATCATGTGATTCTGATCCTTTTGACAGCAGTTGCTACCAGATGTTTGAATGCTGATGTGTCACACACACACACACACACACACCACACTGTTGTGGCATGTCAGAGGTTTGCACATGAGGAGGCCTATGAGGCTTAGATGGGCTACGAAGAGCAATTTTATCCTACAATAGTTCAAGCAGCCCATGATATGGATATGTCAGCTGTTCCTTCTCATAAACAAAAACCTCCCCTTGGCTGAACTGAAGCATAAGCTGCGGTTGTTGAATGACTTCCTTCCATCTCGTTCTGATATGATATCTGCATTCTCACTCAGTCGTAAAAGTAGTCTCTTCAGATTGCTGGTGACTGAGCACGGCTACAATTGCACATTCCTCCAGCCGAAACTCACACACACGCCCTGCAAAGTAAAACTACAGTAACCTATTACAACAGAAGAATTTTCCAGCTATCTTCCTCGTCTGATAATTTTCTACACACACATAATTTTTTTTGGCATTAATTCCTGCAAGCTGCCACCTCACGGCTAAAGCATTCTAAAGGTAAAGGTAAAGGTTCCCCTGCACATGTGTGCTAGTCGTTTCCAACTCTAGGGGCCGGTGCTCATCTCCGTTTCAAAGCCGAAGAGCCAGCACTTGTCCGAGGACGTCTCTGTGATCATGTGGCCGGCATGACTAGACGCCAAAGGCGCACGGAACGCTGTTACCTTCCCACCGCAGTGGTCCCTATTTTTCTACTTGCATTTTGACGTGCTTTCGAACTGCTAGGTTGGCAGAAGCTGGGACGAGTAACAGGCGCTCACTCTGCTATGCGGCACTCGGGATTCGACCCGCCAAACTGCCGATCTTCTGATCGACAAGCTCAGCGTCCTAACCCACTGAGCCACCGCGTCCCTCTAAGCATTCTACTTTGCTATAAACTGGATGGTTTTAATCCCAAGCTTATTTCCCCCTTTTTTTCCTGATTACTTTAGCAAGACAGGACAGAATACAAAATGACAGAGTGGGAAGGGACCTTGGAGGTCATCTAGTCCAACCCCCAGTTTAAGC